>NC_092728.1:4284509-4584509 GCF_047496885.1 Scyliorhinus torazame
ATTAGCAGGTGGGCACGGGCAATTAGCAGGTGGGCACGGGCAATTAGCAGGTGGGCACGGGCAATTAGCAGGTGGGCACGGGCAATTAGCAGGTGGGCACGGGCAATTAGCAGGTGGGCACGGGCAATTAGCAGGTGGGCACGGGCAATTAGCAGGTGGGCACGGGCAATTAGCAGGTGGGCACGGGCAATTAGCAGGTGGGCACGGGCAATTAGCAGGTGGGCACAGGCAATTAGCAGGTGGGCACAGGCAATTAGCAGGTGGGCACAGGCAATTAGCAGGTGGGCACAGGCAATTAGCAGGTGGGCACAGGCAATTAGCAGGTGGGCACAGGCAATTAGCAGGTGGGCACAGGCAATTAGCATGTCGGTCCAAGCTCTCTGGGGACCACACCTACAACAGTGTGCACAATTTTAGTTTCCATTTTAAGAAGGATTTTGCAGATTCTCACCGCACAGAGGAAGCCCTTCGGCCCATCGAGTCTGCACCAACGCATGAAAAACAGCTGACCTGTACCTAATCCCATTTGCCAGCGCCTGTCCCATAGCCTTGAATGTTCTGACGAGCAAGTACTCATCCAGGTACCTTTTTATCCAGTACCCCCCTCCCAGGCAGCGCATTCCAGACCCTCACCACCCTCTGGGTAAAAAAGTTTTCCCTCAAATCCCCCCCAAACCTCCTGCTCCTCACCTTAAACTTGTGTCCTCTCGTAACCGACCCTTCAACTAAGGGGACCAGCTGCTCCCTGTCGACCCTGTCCGTGCCCCTCATAATCCTGTCCACCTCGATCAGGTCGCCCCTCAGTCCTCTCTGCTCCAACAAAAACAACCCAAACTTATCCAAACTCCAGGCAACATCCTGGTGAATCTCCTCTGCACCCCCTCCAGTGCAATCACATCCTTCCTATAATGTGGCGACCAGAATTGCACACAGTGCTCCAGCTGTGGCCTCACCAATGTTCTATACAACTCCAAGATGACCTCCCTGCTTTTATAATCAATGCCTCGAATATACTCCTCCCGTCACGTCAGAGAAACAGAGCTGTGTCACCGGGAAGAGTCCCCCGGGTTCCAGCTCCGGAAACAGAGCTGTGTCACCGGGAAGAGTCCCCCGGGTTCCAGCACCGGGAAACAGAGCTGCGTCACCGGGAAGAGTCCCCCGGGTTCCAGCTCCGGGAAACAGAGCTGTGTCTCCGGGAAGAGCCCAGGCTGTGTTCCAGCTCCGGGAAACAGAGCTGTGTCACCGGGAAGAGCCCAGGCTGTGTTCCAGCCCCGGAAACAGAGCTGTGTCTCCGGGAAGAGCCCAGGCTGTGTTCCAGCTCCGGGAAACAGAGCTGTGTCACCGGGAAGAGTCCCCCGGGTTCCAGCTCCGGAAACAGAGCTGTGTCACCGGGAAGAGCCCAGGCTGTGTTCCAGCTCCGGGAAACAGAGCTGTGTCACCGGGAAGAGTCCCCCGGGTTCCAGCTCCGGGAAACAGAGCTGTGTCACCGGGAAGAGTCCCCCGGGTTCCAGCTCCGGGAAACAGAGCTGCGTCACCGGGAAGAGCCCAGGCTGTGTTCCAGCTCCGGGAAACAGAGCTGTCTCACCGGGAAGAGCCCAGGCTGTGTTCCAGCTCCGGGAAACAGAGCTGTCTCACCGGGAAGAGCCCAGGCTGTGTTCCAGTTCCAGGAAACAGAGCTGTGTCACCGGGAAGAGCCCACGCTGTGTTCCAGCTCCGGGAAACAGAGCTGTGTCACCGGGAAGAGCCCAGGCTGTGTTCCAGCTCCGGGAAACAGAGCTGTGTCACCGGGAAGAGCCCCGTCCGGGTCCCAGCTCCGGGAAACAGAGCTGTGTCACCGGGAAGAGCCCCGTCCGGGTCCCAGCTCCGGGAAACAGAGCTGTGTCACCGGGAAGAGCCCAGGCTGTGTTCCAGCTCCGGGAAACAGAGCTGTGTCACCGGGAAGAGCCCAGGCTGTGTCCCAGCTCCGGGAAACAGAGCTGTGTCACCGGGAAGACTCGGTCCCGGGTTCCTGCTCCGGGAAACAGAGCTGCGTCACCGGGAAGAGCCCAGGCTGTGTTCCAGCTGCGGGAAACAGAGCTGTGTCACCGGGAAGAGCCCAGGCTGTGTTCCAGCTCCGGGAAACAGAGCTGTGTCACCGGGAAGAGCCCAGGCTGTGTTCCTGCTCCGGGAAACAGAGCTGTGTCTCCGGGAAGAGTCCCCCGGGTTCCAGCCCCAGGAAACAGAGCTGTGTCACCGGGAAGAGCCCAGGCTGTGTT
The DNA here is from genome assembly GCF_047496885.1 of Scyliorhinus torazame. NCBI lineage: Eukaryota > Metazoa > Chordata > Chondrichthyes > Carcharhiniformes > Scyliorhinidae > Scyliorhinus > Scyliorhinus torazame. The sequence continues at coordinate 4,286,765 of NC_092728.1, forward strand.
CCAGCCCCAGGAAACAGAGCTGTGTCACCGGGAAGAGCCCAGGCTGTGTTCCTGCTCCGGGAAACAGAGCTGTGTCTCCGGGAAGAGTCCCCCGGGTTCCAGCTCCGGGAAACAGAGCTGTGTCACCGGGAAGAGCCCCGTCCGGGTTCCTGCTCCGGGAAACAGAGCTGTGTCACCGGGAAGAGCCCAGGCTGTGTTCCAGCCCCGGGAAACAGAGCTGTGTCACCGGGAAGAGCCCAGGCTGTGTTCCAGCTCCGGGAAACAGAGCTGTGTCACCGGGAAGACTCGGTCCCGGGTTCCAGCTCCAGGAAACAGAGCTGTGTCACCGGGAAGACTCGGTCCCGGGTTCCAGCTCCAGGAAACAGAGCTGTGTCACCGGGAAGAGTCCAGGCTGTGTTCCAGCTCCGGGAAACAGAGCTGTGTCACCGGGATGAGCCCCGTCCGGGTTCCAGCTCCGGGAAACAGAGCTGTGTCACCGGGAAGAGTCCAGGCTGTGTTCCTGCTCCGGGAAACAGAGCTGTGTCACCGGGAAGAGCCCAGGCTGTGTTCCAGCTCCGGGAAACAGAGCTGTGTCACCGGGAAGAGCCCAGGCTGTGTTCCAGCCCCAGGAAACAGAGCTGTGTCACCGGGAAGAGCCCAGGCTGTGTTCCAGCCCCGGGAAACAGAGCTGTGTCACCGGGAAGAGTCCAGGCTGTGTTCCTGCTCCGGGAAACAGAGCTGTGTCTCCGGGAAGAGTCCCCCGGGTTCCAGCTCCGGGAAACAGAGCTGTGTCACCGGGATGAGCCCCGTCCGGGTTCCAGCTCCGGGAAACAGAGCTGTGTCACCGGGAAGAGCCCAGGCTGTGTTCCAGCTCCGGGAAACAGAGCTGCGTCAACGGGAAGAGCCCAGGCTGTGTTCCAGCCCCAGGAAACAGAGCTGTGTCACTGAGTGACCTGCGCTGAAACATTAACTTTCCCTCTCTCTCCCAGACACTGAGTGACCTGCGCTGAAACATTAACTTTCCCTCTCTCCCAGACACTGTCTGACCTGCGCTGAAACATTAACTTTCCCTCTCTCTCAGACACTGTCTGACCTGCGCTGAAACATTAACTTTCCCTCTCTCTCTGACACTGTCTGACCTGCGCTGAAACATTAACTTTCCCTCTCTCCCAGACACTGAGTGACCTGCGCTGAAACATTAACTTTCCCTCTCTCCCAGACACTGTCTGACCTGCGCTGAAACATTAACTTTCTCTCTCTCCCAGACACTGTCTGACCTGCGCTGAAACATTAACTTTCTCTCTCTCTCCCAGACACTGAGTGACCTGCGCTGAAACATTCACTTTCCCTCTCTCCCAGACACTGAGTGACCTGCGCTGAAACATTAACTTTCCCTCTCTCCATACACTGAGTGACCTGCGCTGAAACATTAACTTTCCCTCTCTCTCCCAGACACTGTGACCTGCGCTGAAACATTAACTTTCCCTCTCTCTCTGACACTGTGACCTGCGCTGAAACATTAACTTTCCCTCTCTCTCTGACACTGTCTGACCTGCGCTGAAACATTAACTTTCCCTCTCTCTCCCAGACACTGTGACCTGCGCTGAAACATAAATTTTCCCTCTCTCTCAGACACTGAGTGACCTGCGCTGAAACATTAACTTTCCCTCTCTCCCATACACTGAGTGACCTGCGCTGAAACATTAACTTTCTCTCTCTCCCAGACACTGAGTGACCTGCGCTGAAACATTAACTTTCCCTCTCTCCCAGACACTGAGTGACCTGCGCTGAAACATTAATTTTCCCTCTCTCTCCCAGACACTGTGACCTGCGCTGAAACATTAACTTTCCCTCTCTCTCTGACACTGTCTGACCAGCGCTGAAACATTAACTTTCCCTCTCTCTCAGACACTGAGTGACCTGCGCTGAAACATTAATTTTCCCTCTCTCTCCCAGACACTGTGATCTGCGCTGAAACATTAACTTTCCCTCTCTCTCTGACACTGTCTGACCTGCGCTGAAACATTAACTTTCCCTCTCTCTCAGACACTGAGTGACCTGCGCTGAAACATTAACTTTCTCTCTCTCCCAGACACTGTCTGACCTGCGCTGAAACATTAACTTTCCCTCTCTCACACACACTGAGTGACCTGCGCTGAAACATTAACTTTCCCTCTCTCCCAGACACTGTCTGACCTGCAGAGCCTTTCCAGCTTAAGTTTCTGAAATGCCTTCAGAATTTAAACCACGGCGAGGGGAGTGGGGTGGGGGATGATCATTTAGACCGTGGAGGAGAAATTCTGTCCCTCAAAAGGGTTGTGAATCTTTTGAAAGCTCTATCCCAGAGGGCTGAAGGTGTTTACGGTTGGGGTAGTTACATCTTTGGTCTTTCAGGGGATCGAGGGATATGGGAAGGGCACCCTCGAGACCTTCCGTGCCCGTTGGGCTGGGCTGAACGGGCCTCCTCCTGTTCCTGTGTAACAGGCTGGAGAGGGGCTGAATGGGCGTCCTCCTGTTCCTGTGAAACAGGTTGGAGAGGGGCTGAATGGGCGTCCTCCTGTTCCTGTGTAACAGGCTGGAGGGGGGCTGAATGGGCTTCCTCCTGTTCCTGTGTAACAGGCTGAAGAGGGGCTGAATGGGGCTCCTGTTCCTGTGTAACAGGCTGGAGAGGGGCTGAATGGGCCTCCTGTTCCTGTGTAACAGGCTGGAGGGGGGCTGAATGGGCCTCCTCCTGTTCCTGTGTAACAGGCTGGAGAGGGGCTGAATGGGCGTCCTCCTGTTCCGGTGTAACAGGCTGGAGGGGGGCTGAATGGGCTTCCTCCTGTTCCTGTGTAACAGGCTGAAGAGGGGCTGAATGGGGCTCCTGTTCCTGTGTAACAGGCTGGAGAGGGGCTGAATGGGCCTCCTGTTCCTGTGTAACAGGCTGGAGGGGGGCTGAATGGGCCTCCTCCTGTTCCTGTGTAACAGGCTGGAGAGGGGCTGAATGGGCCTCCTCCTGTTCCTGTGTAACAGGCTGGAGAGGGGCTGAATGGGCCTCCTCCTGTTCCTGTGTAACAGGCTAGAGAGGGGCTGAATGGGCCTTCTATTCCTGTGTAACAGGCTGGAGAGGGGCTGAATGTCCTCCTGTTCCTGTGTAACAGGCTGGAGCGGGGCTGAATGGGCCTCCTGTTCCTGTGTAACTGGCTGGAGAGGGGCTGAATGGGTCTCCTCCTGTTCCTGTGTAACAGGCTGGAGAGGGGCTGAATGGGCCTCCTCCTGTTCCTGTGTAACAGGCTGGAGAGGGGCTGAATGAGCCTCCTCCTGTTCCTGTGTAACAGGCTGGAGAGGGGCTGAATGGGCCCCCTCCTGTTCCTGGGTAACAGGCTGGAGAGGGGCTGAATGGGCCTCCTCATCAATCACATTTTGGTTTAATGTCCTAAATTTCATCTGTGATTTGTTTTTTGCTTCAGGCAGTTTCACTTTAACGGGACTGTCCTTTTAATTTGTCCCTCAGTTCATTTGATTTTGGTTAATTAATTCGGTGTGTTAAACAAAATAGTTCGACCTGAAACCGGAGGCCACCCTTTACCAGAGATACATAATCCTCAGCTGTGGGAATAGTCACTTTCCTCTCAGCCTTCAGTTAAAGATTTCCCAAGTCGATCAATGAGCTGAAGGTCATTCGGTGATTCTTTCCCTCATTATTATGGGGTTGATTTGAGAGTTTGCTTTTGTCCCAGGACCAGCCTTTCATCAAAACGGAATAACACTGGGAAACGCGCGAGTCAGGCAGGACCTGTGGGAAGGAGAGTCAACGTTTCGAGTCCGTACGACTCCTCTACAGAGCGAAAGAGAGGGAGGAACGGTGATGGATTCGATACAGTTTCAGAGTAAAAATCAGTGCTAGGTGGGAGCTGGGAGAGATGCGTAGGTCACAAGAACAGTGTGTCATGTAAGAGTACCTTTAAGAAATGGGTGTTTACTACTGCAGTGATGTCAGAGAGCGGGTGGAACTGGGCTGTGTCGGCTTTTTACTTTCGTTTTAGGCTGTTTGCTGCAGGGTGTGTTTTAGTTTTGTTTTCAGTGTTGGAGCTGAAGCCAGACAGAGCAGGTGCACTGCTGTTCTCTCTGCTATCAAAAGACTATCTCTTGATCATTTGGTGAATTCAGAATTATAAATGTTTTTAGTAGTGACTTTAACCTGATGTGCTTTTGGCAAAGGTTTTGTTTTTAAGTTGTATGGATGTTAAAAAGGAAAGTTTAAAGGTTTACTAAGTGTTGTATTCTTTGGGGTTTGTATTTGAATTAATGGTTGCTAAGATGTTCACTGTATGTTTTAAAAAGGTTAACTTGAACATAGAACATTACAGCGCAGTACAGGCCCTTCGGCCCTCGATGTTGCACCGACCTGTGAAACCACTCTAAAGCCCATCTACACTATTCCCTTATCATCCATATGTCTATCCAATGACCATTTGAATGCCCTTAGTGTTGGCGAGTCCACTACTGTTGCAGGCAGGGCATTCCACGCCCTTACTACTCTCTGAGTAAAGAACCTACCTCTGACGTCTGTCTTATATCTATCTCCCCTCAATTTAAAGCTATGTCCCCTCGTGCTAGACATCACCATCCGAGGAAAAAGGCTCTCACTGTCCACCCTATCCAATCCTCTGATCATCTTGTATGCCTCAATTAAGTCACCTCTTAACCTTCTTCTCTCTAACGAAAACAGCCTCAAGTCCCTCAGCCTTTCCTCATAAGATCTTCCCTCCATACCAGGCAACATTCTGGTAAATCTCCTCTGCACCCTTTCCAATGCTTCCACATCCTTCCTATAATGCAGCGACCAGAATTGCACGCAATACTCCAAATGCGGCCGTACCAGAGTTTTGTACAGCTGCAACATGACCTCATGGCTCCGAAACTCAATCCCTCTACCAATAAAAGCTAACACACCGTACGCCTTCTTAACAACCCTCTCAACCTGGGTGGCAACTTTCAGGGATCTATGTACATGGACACCGAGATCCCTCTGCTCATCCACACTGCCAAGAATCTTACCATTAGCCCAGTACTCTGTTCTCCTGTTATTCCTTCCAAAATGAATCACCTCACACTTTTCTGCATTAAACTCCATTTGCCACCTCTCAGCCCAGCGCTGCAGCTTATCTTTGTCCTTCTGTAACTTGTAACATCCTTCCGCACTGTCCACAACTCCACCGACGTTAGTGTCATCTGCAAATTTACTCACCCATCCTTCTACGCCCTCCTCCAGGTCATTTATAAAAATGACAAACAGCAGTGGCCCCAAAACAGATCCTTGTGGTACACCACTAGTAACTGGACTCCAGTCTGAACACTTCCCATCAACCACCACCCTTTGTCTTCTTCCAGCTAGCCAATCTCTGACCCAAACTGCTAAATCACCCTGAATCCCATGCTTCCGTATTTTCTGCAGTAGCCTACCGTGGGGAACCTTATCAAACGCTTTACTGAAATCCATATACACCACATCAACTTCTTTACCCTCATCCACCTGTTTGGTCACCTTCTCAAAGAACTCAATAAGGTTTGTGATGCACGACCTACTCTTCACAAAACCGTGTTGACTATGTCTAATCAAATTATTCCTTTCCAGATGATTATACATCCTATCTCTTATAAACCTTTCCAAGATTTTGCCCACAACAGAAGGCTCAACGCCCACATCCCGTGGAGCCTTGGGGAAAATTCCCTCATATTCCACACAAATGTAGCAGTGCTGTTGAATTTGCCAGCCCGTTACACCAATGAGTACATTGTTATCAAACTGTATCTGCACAAGCTGTAGACAACCGGCTGCTCACCTCCTCAGATTCCCGCGATGATAGAGTGTTCCCAGCAACCGCCAGCTGGCGCACCATCTGCTCGGCCTCCTGGGAAAAAACAAGCAGAGGGACACAGAATGGGACACAAGGAACTCAAACCAGTGAAGAGTTACGGGCGAGTGTGGGACAACCAACATGTTGCAGCATGAAGAACGTTCAGTCCCCTCAGACTCCCGTGTCGCGATTATTCTTTACAAATCAGTCTGAGGGAAGAGCAGGTGTCAGCACAGAGCAAGTCAGGTCAGCTTGTGATGGGCGGTCACCGACTGGACCTTCCGCACACGCCGCCCCTGGTGAATCAGCTGCAGAAAATCCAACTCCCCTCGCCCAGTCTACGGTGCAAGTAACCCGTGGGGGAAACCCCGTCCTTACCTCTGTGAAGGTGAACTTCTCAGTGTGGGTGAAGCGGGACCCTTTGGGGCTAGGGGCCGCCTTCCCAGTGCTGTAGGATTGGAGGATGTGCGTCAGATCAGGGTCCGCAGACAGCGAATTCGGTGCCCCGTGGCTGAGTTGGACATTCTGTTGTAAATGCTCCTGAATCCGTTTCTGGAGTCGCTGGATTTTTCTTGCTTTATATTCCTGGGGGGGGAAAAAGGGGGAAAAAGCTGAAAAGCTTTTTGAAGGAAGGAACAGTTTACAATATGCATGAAGCACTCAAACCAGAAACACGAAAGCAGAAGGAGGAATTCTAACCCGAGGCAGGCAGAGGAGGAGGAACTGGCATCGAGGACGGCCGGGTGCTGCTCGTCAACGCAAAGGTCCCAACTCAATCCAACACCACAGATTCCTTTTAAGATTCTACTCAATGGTACAGGAAGCTTCTCCAGATCTAGGACCAGTGTTAAAGGTGGTGGGCTATGAGATTTGGGGTGTTATAGTACGGCGCAGGCAGCCAATCGGCCCCTCGTGTCTGCACCAGCCCTCCGAACGGGCATGGTGACTCTGTCATTCCCCTGCCTTTCTCCGCTCCCCCGAACACAGCTTGAACGTTCAAACAGTCATCGAGCACCCTCTCGAACACCTCGACCTCCACCACACCTCCAGGCTGCGCGACCCAGACCCCCAACCACTCGCTGGGCGAGGAAGTTTCCTCTGACATCACCTTGAATCTGTGCCCTCTCCCTCTCGATCCTTTTACGAGCGGGAACAGTTTCTCCTGTCTACTCTGTCCAGCCCCCTCATGATTTTAAAAACCTCCTCTCATTAAATCTCCTTCTCTCCAAAGGCAACAGTCCCAACCTCTCCAATCTATCCTCATCTTTACAGGAGATTTACTCCCATTCCTGTAAACCTCTTCTGCACTCTCTCGACTGTGTTCACATCCTTCCTATAGTGTGGCGCCTAGAACTATGCACAATATTCCAGCTCAGGGCTAACTAGTGTCTGCATAAGTTTAGCCTGACCTCCTTGCTCCTGCACTCTGTGTCCCTGTTAATACTCTATACTTTATTAACTGCTCTCGCTACCTGTCCTGCCACCTTCAGTGATCTCTGCACAGATACACCAGCTCCCTCTGCTCCTGCACACCCTGAAGAATTTTACTCCTCATTTTATATTGTCTCTCCATGTTTTTCTGACCAAAATGCACATTCACACTTCACATTGAACTTCCATCTGCCCCCTGGCTGCTCACCCCACTAACTGGTCGGTGTTCTTTTGAAGTTCTACACAGTCCTCTTCACACATCACGACACTGCCAAGTTTTGGGTCATCTGCAAACTTTGAAATTGTCCCCTGCACACTAGATCATCACTAAAGATCAGGAAAAGCATGATCCCAATACCGAACCCTGGGGAACATCACGACAAACCTTCCTCCAGCACGAAAAATATCCATTGACCCTTACTAAGATAAATCTAGGACAAAGGTTCGGCACAACATCGTGGGCCGAAGGGCCTGTTCTGTGCTGTATTTTCTATGTTCTATGTACTCTCTGCTTCCTATTATTCAGCCAATTGTGTATCCAACTAAAGAACCAGGATGACTGGAACGTTCTCAGGACAAGACGGAGCCTGGACTCCATCCTGGCCAAACCTCACTTGGAATTGGGTGTCCAGTTTTGGCCACTTCACAAGGTGGGTATTAGTGAGGTTTCGGAAAGGGGTCAGAGGAGAGTCACCCGGACTAATGCCCAGTATACGGATGACTGGAAATTATCCAGAATTCCCAGCGTCAAGCATTTTGTTATCAAGACAAGTGGAAATAGTTTGAACTGGCGAGGTTGCCGATGCACGGTTAACTGGCGAGATTGTTGTACGGTTAACTGGCGAGGTTGGCGTTGCACGGTTAACTGGCGAGGTTGCCGATGTACGGTTAACTGGCGAGGTTGGCGTTGTACGGTTAACTGGCGAGGTTGGCGTTGCACGGTTAACTGGCGAGATTGGCGTTGCACGGTTAACTGGCGAGGTTGGCGTTGCACGGTTAACTGGCGAGGTTGCCGATGTACGGTTAACTGGCGAGGTTGGCGTTGTACGGTTAACTGGCGAGATTGTTGTACGGTTAACTGGCGAGGTTGGCGTTGCACGGTTAACTGGCGAGGTTGCCGATGTACGGTTAACTGGCGAGGTTGGCGTTGTACGGTTAACTGGCGAGGTTGCCGATGTACGGTTAACTGGCGAGATTGGCGTTGCACGGTTAACTGGCGAGATTGGCGTTGCACGGTTAACTGGCGAGGTTGGCGTTGCACGGTTAACTGGCGAGGTTGCCGATGTACGGTTAACTGGCGAGGTTGGCGTTGTACGGTTAACTGGCGAGGTTGCCGATGTACGGTTAACTGGCGAGGTTGGCGTTGTACGGTTAACTGGCGAGGTTGGCGTTGTACGGTTAACTGGCGAGGTTGCCGATGTACGGTTAACTGGCGAGGTTGGCGTTGCACGGTTAACTGGCGAGGTTGCCGATGTACGGTTAACTGGCGAGGTTGGCGTTGTACGGTTAACTGGCGAGGTTGGCGTTGTACGGTTAACTGGAGAGATTGGTGTTGTACGGTTAACTGGCGAGGTTGGCGTTGCACGGTTAACTGGCGAGGTTGGCGTTGCACGGTTAACTGGCGAGGTTGTTGTACGGTTAACTGGCGAGGTTGTTGTACGGTTAACTGGCGAGATTGGTGTTTTACGGTTAACTGGCGAGGTTGTTGTACGGTTAACTGGCGAGGTTGGCGTTGCACGGTTAACTGGCGAGGTTGTTGTACGGTTAACTGGCGAGGTTGGTGTTGCACGGTTAACTGGCGAGGTTGTTGTACGGTTAACTGGCGAGGTTGTTGTACGGTTAACTGGCGAGATTGGTGTTTTACGGTTAACTGGCGAGGTTGTTGTACGGTTAACTGGCGAGATTGTTGTACGGTTAACTGGCGAGATTGTTGTACGGTTAACTGGCGAGATTGTTGTACGGTTAACTGGCGAGATTGTTGTACGGTTAACTGGCGAGGTTGTTGTACGGTTAACTGGCGAGGTTGTTGCACGGTTAACTGGCGAGGTTGGCGTTGCACGGTTAACTGGCGAGGTTGTTGTACGGTTAACTGGCGAGATTGTTGTACGGTTAACTGGCGAGGTTGGTGTTTTACGGTTAACTGGCGAGATTGTTGTACGGTTAACTGGCGAGATTGTTGTACGGTTAACTGGCGAGATTGTTGCACGGTTAACTGGCGAGATTGTTGTACGGTTAACTGGCGAGATTGTTGTACGGTTAACTGGCGAGATTGTTGCACGGTTAACTGGCGAGATTGTTGTACGGTTAACTGGCGAGGTTGTTGTACGGTTAACTGGCGAGGTTGTTGCACGGTTAACTGGCGAGGTTGGCGTTGCACGGTTAACTGGCGAGGTTGTTGTACGGTTAACTGGCGAGGTTGGCGTTGCACGGTTAACTGGCGAGATTGTTGCACGGTTAACTGGCGAGGTTGGCGTTGCACGGTTAACTGGCGAGGTTGTTGCACGGTTAACTGGCGAGGTTGGCGTTGCACGGTTAACTGGCGAGGTTGGCGTTGCACGGTTAACTGGCGAGATTGTTGCACGGTTAACTGGCGAGGTTGTTGTACGGTTAACTGGCGAGATTGTTGTACGGTTAACTGGCGAGGTTGGCGTTGCACGGTTAACTGGCGAGGTTGTTGCACGGTTAACTGGCGAGGTTGGCGTTGCACGGTTAACTGGAGAGATTGGCGTTGCACGGTTAACTGGCGAGGTTGTTGCACGGTTAACTGGCGAGGTTGGCGTTGCACGGTTAACTGGCGAGGTTGGCGTTGCACGGTTAACTGGCGAGGTTGCCGATGTACGGTTAACTGGCGAGGTTGTTATATGGTTAACTGGCGAGGTTGTTGCACGGTTAACTGGCGAGATTGGCGTTGCACGGTTAACTGGCGAGATTGGCGTTGCACGGTTAACTGGCGAGGTTGTTGCACGGTTAACTGGCGAGATTGGCGTTGCACGGTTAACTGGAGAGATTGGCGTTTTACGGTTAACTGGCGAGGTTGGCGTTGTACGGTTAACTGGAGAGATTGGCGTTTTACGGTTAACTGGCGAGATTGGCGTTGTACGGTTAACTGGCGAGGTTGGCGTTGCACGGTTAACTGGCGAGATTGGCGTTGCACGGTTAACTGGCGAGGTTGGCGTTGCACGGTTAACTGGCGAGGTTGGCGTTGCACGGTTAACTGGCGAGATTGGCGTTGCACGGTTAACTGGCGAGATTGGCGTTGTACGGTTAACTGGCGAGATTGGCGTTGCACGGTTAACTGGAGAGGTTGGCGTTGCACGGTTAACTGGCGAGGTTGGCGTTGCACGGTTAACTGGCGAGGTTGGCGTTGCACGGTTAACTGGCGAGTTTGGCGTTGCACGGTTAACTGGCGAGATTGGCGTTGCACGGTTAACTGGCGAGGTTGGCGTTGCACGGTTAACTGGCGAGATTGGCGTTGCACGGTTAACTGGCGAGATTGGCGTTGCACGGTTAACTGGAGAGGTTGGCGTTGCACGGTTAACTGGCGAGGTTGGCGTTGCACGGTTAACTGGCGAGGTTGGCGTTGCACGGTTAACTGGCGAGGTTGTTGCACGGTTAACTGGCGAGGTTGTTGCACGGTTAACTGGCGAGGTTGGCGTTGTACGGTTAACTGGCGAGATTGGCGTTGCACGGTTAACTGGCGAGATTGGCGTTGCACGGTTAACTGGCGAGGTTGGCGTTGCACGGTTAACTGGCGAGGTTGGCGTTGCACGGTTAACTGGCGAGGTTGTTGCACGGTTAACTGGCGAGGTTGTTGTACGGTTAACTGGCGAGATTGGCGTTGCACGGTTAACTGGCGAGATTGGCGTTGCACGGTTAACTGGAGAGATTGGCGTTTTACGGTTAACTGGCGAGGTTGGCGTTGTACGGTTAACTGGAGAGATTGGCGTTTTACGGTTAACTGGCGAGATTGGCGTTGTACGGTTAACTGGCGAGGTTGGCGTTGCACGGTTAACTGGCGAGATTGGCGTTGCACGGTTAACTGGCGAGGTTGTTGCACGGTTAACTGGCGAGATTGGCGTTGCACGGTTAACTGGCGAGGTTGGCGTTGCACGGTTAACTGGCGAGATTGGCGTTGCACGGTTAACTGGCGAGGTTGGCGTTGCACGGTTAACTGGCGAGGTTGGCGTTGCACGGTTAACTGGCGAGGTTGGTGTTGTACGGTTAACTGGCGAGGTTGGCGTTGCACGGTTAACTGGCGAGGTTGGCGTTGCACGGTTAACTGGCGAGGTTGGCGTTGCACGGTTAACTGGCGAGATTGGCGTTGCACGGTTAACTGGCGAGGTTGTTGCACGGTTAACTGGCGAGGTTGTTGCACGGTTAACTGGCGAGGTTGTTATACAGTTAACTGGCGAGATTGGCGTTGCACGGTTAACTGGCGAGGTTGGCGTTGCACGGTTAACTGGCGAGGTTGGCGTTGCACGGTTAACTGGCGAGATTGGCGTTGCACGGTTAACTGGCGAGGTTGTTGCACGGTTAACTGGCGAGGTTGTTATACAGTTAACTGGCGAGATTGGCGTTGCACGGTTAACTGGCGAGGTTGGCGTTGCACGGTTAACTGGCGAGGTTGGAATTGTACGGTTAACTGGCGAGATTGGAATTGTACGGTTAACTGGCGAGGTTGGCGTTGTACGATTAACTGGCGAGGTTGGCGTTGCACGGTTAACTGGCGAGGTTGCCGATGTACGGTTAACTGGCGAGGTTGCCGATGTACGGTTAACTGGCGAGGTTGGCGTTGCACGGTTAACTGGCGAGGTTGGTGTTGTACGATTAACTGGCGAGGTTGGTGTTGTACGATTAACTGGCGAGGTTGGCGTTGTACGGTTAACTGGCGAGGTTGGCGTTGCACGGTTAACTGGCGAGGTTGGTGTTGTACGATTAACTGGCGAGGTTGGTGTTGTACGGTTAACTGGCGAGGTTGGCGTTGTACGGTTAACTGTGAGATTGGTGTGTTACGGTTAATCTGGTTAAATTAGGTTGTGGGTCTCCTCCCCAAGAAGGAATTAGAGACAGCTCTTGGGGCTGAAGGGATCAATGGATATGGGGGGGGGGGGGGGGGGGGGGGGGAGAAAAGGAAGAGATCAGGGTATTGAACTTGGTAATCAGCCATCATCATGGCGGAGCAGGCTCGAAGGGCCGAATGGCCTCCTCTTGCTTCTATTTTCTACGCATGCCCAACATTGGTTGCAAAGTGCCTTGGTGATGGTGAAAAACGCTATGTAAATACAAGTCTTTCTTTATATAGAGCTGGACTCTGCCATCCACGGACTGCTGAAACCACGCATCGCATTTTAATTACAAAGAGTGTGTGGAACATTTCCACTTGGACATACCGCGGAGGAAAGACGAGACATCAGGCCTTGGCTGTTCCACTCCATCTCCCACTCCTGAACAGCACTTACATCAGTGGCTGCTCGTTCCAGCAGTGAGGCAGCGGTGACGTACCGGTGACAGAGCTGGGCAGTGACAGGAGGCAGGTCGTGATCAGAATATTGCTTCACTTCTGCAGAGTAAGACAAAGATATAATCTGCTGTCAGCACCATGCAACTCAGAATGTGATGGTGAGTGGAAATAATTAACACATCGCACCGAGAGGCACACGAGGCCAAGGGGTTGCCATGGCACCGAGACACACAGGAGGCCAAGGGGTTACCATGGCACCGAGGCGCACAGGAGGCCACGGGGTTACCATGGCACCGAGAGGCACAGGAGGCCATGGGGTTACCATGGTACCGAGACACACAGGAGGCCAAGGGGTTACCATGGCACCGACACACACAGGAGGCCACGGGGTTACCATGGCACCGAGGCGCACAGGAGGCCAAGGTGTTACCATGGCACCGAGAGCCACATTGGTCTTTACCGAGGTGGAGTTAGGATGCAATTCACAAAAATATCTATTTGGCAGCTGTTTATTGAACACAGTTGATGTGATTTATTATTGTCACATGTATTAGTATCCAGTGAAAAGTGTTGTTTCCTGCCTGCTGTACAAACAATGCAGACCGTACACAGGGAAGGAAGGAGAGACTGCAGAATATATTGTTACAGTTACAGCAAGGTGTAGAGAAAAGATCAACTTAATACGAGGTCGGTCCATTCAAAAGTCTGATGGCAGTCGGGAAGAAGCTGTTCTTGAGTCGGTTGGTACGTGACCTCAAACTTTGGTATCGGGAAGAAGGTGGAAGAGAGAATGTCCGGGGTGCGTGGGGTCCTTAATTACGCTGGCGGCCTTTCCGAGGCAGCGGGAATTGTAGACAGAGTCAATGGACGGGAGGCTGGTTTGCGGATGGACTGGGCTACATTCACGGTCTTTTGTAGTTTCCTGCGGTCTTGGGCAGAGCAGGATCCATACCAAGCTGTGATACAACCAGAAAGAATGCTTTCTATGGTGCATCTGTAAAAGTTGGTGAGGGTCGTAGCCGACATGCCAAATTTCCTCAGTCTTCTGAGAAAGTAGAGTCGTTGGTGGGCTTTCTTAACCATAGTGTCGGCACGGGGGGGACCAGGACAGGTTGTTGGTGATCTGGACACCTAAAAACTTGAAGCTCTCGACCCTTTCTACTTCATTCCCATTGATGTCGAAAGGGGCATGTTCTCCACTACGCTTCCTGAGGTCGATGATAATCTCCTTCGTTTTGTGGACATTGAGGGAGAGATTATTGTCGTCGCACCAGTTCACCAGATTCTCTATCTCATTCCTGTACTGTGTCTCGTCATTGTTTGAAATCCCACCCACTACGGTGGTGTCATCAGCAAATTTGAGAATCGAGTTGGAGGGGAATTTGGCCACACAGTTATAGGTGTATAAGGAGTATAGTAGGGGGCTGAGGACACAGCCTTGTGGGACACCGGTGTTGAGGATGATCGTGGAGGAGGTGTTGTTGCCTATCCTTACTGATTGTGGCCTGTGGGTTAGAAAGTTCAGGATCCAGTCGCAGAGGGAGTAGCCGAGGCCAAGGCCACGGAGTTTGGAGATGAGTTTTGTAGGAATTATGGTGTTGAAGGCTGAGCTGTAGTCGATAAATAGGAGTCTGACACAGGTGTCTTTGTTATCTAGGTGTTCCAGGATAGAGTGCAGGGCCATGGGGATGGCGTCTGCTGTGGACCTGTTGCAGCGGTAGGCGAACTGTAATGGATCAAGGCAATCCGGCAGCTGGAGTTGATTCGTGCCATGACTAACCTTTCGAAGTACTTCATGATGATGGATGTCAGAGCCACTGGACGATAGTCATTAAGGCCACGCTGCTTGACTTTTTTTTGGTACAGGGATGATGGTCGTCTTCTTGAAGCAGATAGGGACCTCAGATTGTTGTAAAGAGAGGTTGAAGATGTCTGCGAATACCCCCGCCAGCTGCTCCGCGCAAGACCTGAGTGCCCGTCCGGGTACCCCATCCGAGCCAGTGGCTTTCCGTGGGTTGACCTTCGAGGAGGCTGCTCTGACGTCTGCAGTGGTGATCTCAGATACAAGTTAATCCGCGGCTTCTGGGGTGGAGGGCTCGCTCTCGCTGACCTCTTGCTCAAAGCGGGCATAGAATGCGTTGAGCTCATCAGGGAGGGGTGCGTTGGAGCCTACGATTTTACATGCCTTCATCTTGTAGCCCGTTATATCTTGCAGACCTTGCCATAGACGGCGGGGACCCGTGTGGCTAGCCTGGGACTCGAGCTTGGTCCGGGACTGTCTTTTGGCATCTTTGAAGGATTTCGTTAGATCATATCTGGCTTTCTTGTAGAGGTCAGGATCGCCTGACTTGAACGCCTCAGACCCAGACTTCAGCAAGTACTGTACTGCAGCCTGACAGTCGACAGAGTCGGTTTAAATACCGCACTGCAGCCCGACAGTCTACAGAGTCTATTCAAATACCGCACTGCAGCCTGGCAGTCGACAGAGTCGGTTTAAATACCGCACTGCAGCCCGACAGTCGACAGAGTCGGTTTGAATACCGCACTGCAGCCCGACAGTCGACAGAGTCTATTCAAATACCGCACTGCAGCCCGACAGTCTACAGAGTCTGTTTGAATACCGCACTGCAGCCCGACAGTCGACAGAGTCTGTTTGAATACCGCACTGCAGCCTGGCAGTCGACAGAGTCGGTTTAAATACCGCACTGCAGCCCGACAGTCGACAGAGTCGGTTTGAATACCGCACTGCAGCCCGACAGTCTACAGAGTCGGTTTAAATACCGCACTGCAGCCCGACAGTCTAGAGTCTGTTTGAATACTGCACTGCAGCCCGACAGTCGACAGAGTCTGTTTGAATACCGCACTGCAGCCTGGCAGTCGACAGAGTCGGTTTAAATACCGCACTGCAGCCCGACAGTCGACAGAGTCGGTTTGAATACCGCACTGCAGCCCGACAGTCTACAGAGTCGGTTTAAATACCGCACTGCAGCCCGACAGTCTACAGAGTCTGTTTGAATACTGCACTGCAGCCCGACAGTCGACAGAGTCTGTTTGAATACCGCACTGCAGCCTGGCAGTCGACAGAGTCGGTTTAAATACCGCACTGCAGCCCGACAGTCTACAGAGTCTGTTTGAATACCGCACTGCAGCCCGACAGTCTACAGAGTCTGTTTGAATACCGCACTGCAGCCCGACAGTCGACAGAGTCGGTTAAAATACCGCACTGCAGCCCGACAGTCTACAGAGTCTGTTTGAATACCGCACTGCAGCCCGACAGTCGACAGAGTCTGTTTGAATACCGCACTGCAGCCCGACAGTCGACAGAGTCGGTTTAAATACCGCACTGCAGCCTGGCAGTCTACAGAGTTTATTTATTTTGTTTTTAAATTTAAAGTAACCAATTGATTCTTTCCAATTAAGGGGCAATTTAGCGTGGCCAATCCATCTACTCTGCACATCTTTGGGTTGTGGGGGCGAAACCAACGCAAACACAGGGAGAACGTGAAACTTCACTCGGACAATGACCCAGGGCCAGGATCGAACCTGGGACCTGTGCCGTGAGGCAGCAGTGCTAACCACTGCGCCACCGTGCTGCCCACATCAGTGTCTGTGTAAATACCGCACCACATTCCCGACAGTCTACAGAGTCTGTTTAAATACCGCACTACAGCCTAGTCTGTTTAAATATCGCAGTACAGGCTTCTCGAAAGATGATGAATACTCTGTCTAAAGTCTATCTAAGCCGCACCAATGCATTTCACTGTTGCGGGAGGGATGTCACCAGGGCTGTCGATGAACATACTCCACCTTTTGGAATTTTCTTCCCAACGTAATCGTTTTCAGCTAAACTGAGGGGCTGAGCTTCGAACCGCTGCATCAGACGGGAGCTCTGTAACAAGTGAAAAGGAAGTTATAACGCCCTCTACTTCGCAATGTGGCTTCTGTAACTTCTGATGACGGTTTCCACGAGTTCAGAGCGACCAGTCTCGAATTAGCGAGTTACACATTCAGTACAGGGGAGACAGAGAGGAGGCAGAGGACATGTGAGGGTTCACCGTGGAGAGGAGGCAGCGGGAATGTGGGGGTTCACCGTGAAGGAGGCAGCGGGAATGTGGAGGGTTCACCGTGGAGAGGAGCAGCGGGAATGTGGAGGGTTCACCGTGGAGAGGAGGCAGCGGTAATGTGGGGGTTCACCCCGAAGAGGAGGCAGCGGGAATGTGGGGGTTCACCGTGAAGGAGGCAGCGGGAATGTGGGGGTTCACCCCGGAGAGGAAGCAGCGGGAATGTGGGGGTTCACCGTGGAGGTGGCAGAGGGAATGTGGGGGTTCACCCCGGAGAGGAGGCAGTGGGAATGTGGGGGTTCACCCTGGAGAGGAGGCAGCGGGAATGTGGGGGTTCACCGTGCAGAGGAGGCAGTGGGAATGTGGGGGTTCACTGTGGAGAGGAGCAGCGGGAATGTGGGGGTTCACGGTGGAGAGGAGGCAGCGGGAATGTGGGGGGTTCACCCCGGAGAGGAGGCAGCGGGAATGTGGGGGTTCACCCCGGAGAGGAGGCAGCGGGAATGTGGGGGTTCACTGTGGAGAGGAGCAGCGGGAATGTGGGGGGTTCACCCCGGAGAGGAGGCAGCGGGAATGTGGGGGTTCACCCCGGAGAGGAGGCAGCGGGAATGTGGGGGTTCACCCCGGAGAGGAGGCAGTGGGAATGTGGGGGTTCACTGTGGAGAGGAGCAGTGGGAATGTGGGGGTTCACCCCAGAGAGGAGGCAGCGGGAATGTGGGGGTTCACTGTGGAGAAGAGTAGCGGGAATGTGGGGGGTTCACCCCGGAGAGGAGGCAGCGGGAATGTGGGGGGTTCACCCCAGAGAGGAGGCAGTGGGAATGTGGGGGTTCACCGTGAAGGAGGCAGCGGGAATGTGGGGGTTCACCCCGGAGAGGAAGCAGCGGGAATGTGGGGGTTCACCGTGGAGGTGGCAGAGGGAATGTGGGGGTTCACCCCGGAGAGGAGGCAGCGGGAATGTGGGGGTTCACCGTGCAGAGGAGGCAGTGGGAATGTGGGGGTTCACTGTGGAGAGGAGCAGCGGGAATGTGGGGGGTTCACCGCAGAGAGGAGGCAGTGGGAATGTGGGGGTTCACGGTGGAGAGGAGGCAGCGGGAATGTGGGGGTTCACCCCGGAGAGGAGGCAGTGGGAATGTGGGGGTTCACTGTGGAGAGGAGCAGCGGGAATGTGGGGGGTTCACCGGAGAGGAGGCAGCGGGAATGTGGGGGTTCACCCGGAGAGGAGGCAGCGGGAATGTGGGGGTTCACCCCGGAGAGGAGGCAGTGGGAATGTGGGGGTTCACTGTGGAGAGGAGCAGTGGGAATGTGGGGGTTCACCCCAGAGAGGAGGCAGCGGGAATGTGGGGGTTCACTGTGGAGAAGAGTAGCGGGAATGTGGGGGGTTCACCCCGGAGAGGAGGCAGCGGGAATGTGGGGGGTTCACCCCAGAGAGGAGGCAGTGGGAATGTGGGGGTTCACCGTGGAGGTGGCAGAGGGAATGTGGGGGGTTCACCCCGGAGAGGAGGCAGCGGGAATGTGGGGGTTCACCCCGGAGGGGAGGCAGCGGGAATGTGGGGGTTCACCCCGGAGAGGAGGCAGTGGGAATGTGGGGGTTCACCCCGGAGAGGAGGCAGCGGGAATGTGGGGGTTCACCCCGGAGAGGAGGCAGTGGGAATGTGGGTGTACTCCCCGGAGCGGAGGCAGCGGGAATGTGGGGGTTCACCCCGGAGAGGAGGAAGCAGGAATGTGGGGGTTCACCCCTAGAGGAGGCAGCGGGAATGTGGGGGTTCACCCCGGAGAGGAGGCAGTGGGAATGTGGGGGTTCACCCCGGAGAAGAGGCAGCGGGAATGTGGGGGGTTCACCCCGGAGAGGAGGCAGCGGGAATGTGGAGGTTCACCCCGGAGAGGAGGCAGTGGGAATGTGGGGGTTCACCCCAGAGGAGGCAGTGGGAATGTGGGTGTTCACCCCGGAGAAGAGGCAGTGGGAATGTGGGGGTTCACCCCGGAGAGGAGGCAGTGGGAATGTGGGGGTTCACCCCGGAGAGGAGGCAGTGGGAATGTGGGGGTTCACCCCGGAGAGGAGGCAGCGAGAATGTGGGGGTTCACCCCGGAGAGGAGGCAGCGGGAATGTGGGGGTTCACCCCAGAGAGGAGGCAGCGGGAATGTGGGGGTTCACCCCGGAGAGGAGGCAGTGGGAATGTGGGGGTTCACTGTGGAGAGGAGCAGCGGGAATGTGGGGGGTTCACCCCGGAGAGGAGGCAGTGGGAATGTGGGGGTTCACCCCGGAGAGGAGGCAGTGGGAATGTGGGGGGTTCACCACAGAGAGGAGGCAGTGGGAATGTGGGGGTTCACCCCGGAGAAGAGGCAGTGGGAATGTGGGGGTTCATCCCGGAGAGGAGGCAGCGGGAATGTGGAGGTTCACCCCGGAGAGGAGGCAGCGGGAATGTGGGGGTTCACCCCGGAGAGGAGGCAGTGGGAATGTGGGGGTTCACCGTGGAGAGGAGGCAGCGGGAATGTGGGGGTTCACTGTGGAGAGGAGCAGCGGGAATGTGGGGGGTTCACCCCGAAGAGGCAGCGGGAATGTGGGGGTTCACCGTGGAGAGGAGGCAGCGGGAATGTGGGGGTTCACCCCGGAGAGGAGGCAGTGGGAATGTGGGGGTTCACCCCGGAGAGGAGGCAGTGGGAATGTGGGGGTTCACCGTGGAGAGGAGGCAGCGGGAATGTGGGGGTTCACTGTGGAGAGGAGCAGCGGGAATGTGGGGGGTTCACCCCGAAGAGGCAGCGGGAATGTGGGGGTTCACCGTGGAGAGGAGGCAGCGGGAATGTGGGGGTTCACCCCGGAGAGGAGGCAGTGGGAATGTGGGGGTTCACCCCGGAGAGGAGGCAGTGGGAATGTGGGGGTTCACCGTGGAGAGGAGGCAGTGGGAATGTGGGGGTTCACCCCGGAGAGGAGGCAGTGGGAATGTGGGGGGTTCACCCCGGAGAGGAGGCAGTGGGAATGTGGGGGTTCACCCCAGAGAGGAGGCAGTGGGAATGTGGGGGTTCACCCCGGAGTGGAGGCAGTGGGAATGTGGGGGGTTCACCCCGGAGAGGAGGCAGTGGGAATGTGGGGGTTCACCCCGGAGAGGAGGCAGCGGGAATGTGGGGGTTCACCCCGGAGAGGAGGCAGTGGGAATGTGGGGGTTCACCCCGGAGAGGAGGCAGCAACAAGTGCTGTTTGGACTGGACAGAAGTGACGCATTAAAGGGTCAGAGCTGGACTAACTATGCTGTCTGAACATCCTGGGTGGGGACGGCAGTGGAGACCGGGGGGGGGGGGGGGGGGGGGGGGGGCGGCAGGGCTTGAGGGTGGTTGGGGGGGGGGGGGGAGCGCAGACGAGGCCGGCGGCGGTGGAGATGGGGACAGGGGGAGGATTGGAGACGGGGCAGCTCGAGGAGAGGGCGGGGGGGGGGAAAGAGATGGGGACAGGGGAGGGTTGGAGACGGGGCAGCTCGAGGAGAGGGCGGGGGCGGGGGAAAGAGATGGGGACAGGGGGAGGGTTGGAGACGGGACAGCTCGAGGAGAGGGGGGGGGAAGAGATGGGGACAGGGGGAGGGTTGGAGACGGGGCAGCTCGAGGAGGGGGCGGGGGGGGGGAAAGAGATGGGGACAGGGGGAGGATTGGAGACGGGGCAGCTCGAGGAGAGGGCGGGGGGGGGGGGGGGGGAGATGGGGGGGGGGGGGGAGGATTGGAGACGGGGCAGCTCGAGGAGAGGGGGGGGGGGGGGGAAGAGATGGGGACAGGGGGAGGGTTGGAGACGGGGCAGCTCGAGGAGAGGGCAGGGGGGTGAAGCGAAGACGGGATGTTGTAACTCCGGCACAAACATGGTCCCAATGGTCTCCTGTGAAATGTATTGAACTCCGGCACATGTGGGAGCAGAGCTATGAAGCTCTCCTGGAGAAGGCACGCTCAGACACCACAAAGACCTGCAGACAGAACAGTGCAGCGACAAAGCAAAAAGACTGACCTGAGTCCAAAGCAGAGAAGGAGTCCGGAGAGAAGGTGGAATCCACGGGACAGACAGCTGCTGTTTGATTTGCGATGCAATGGAGCGATGTAACACCACCGATTTCCCTGTCACAGGAGCACACGCATGTTAGATACCGAAGCAGCAACCTGTCCGTGCTCTCAGTCACTGCCCTGCCGGTCTGCTCCCATCACCCAAACAGAGCAGATCCTGTCCCTGCTCACATCTCCAAATCTCCTCATGTTTCTGCCCTCAAGCCCCTTCTCCCACTCAAAGTGCCCCCAGCACATTCCATCGGGGACTCTGGCGACTGGAAACTCCTGTCCATTGTTACAAAGGCCCGTTGTGCAAAACATTAATTATTGGCTGGAAAATACAGACGTACTGAACGTTTTCCAAAGCTCATATGGAAAAGACACTAGTTTACAATAGTTACCCTGCACCTGTGAAGGACCCAAGCTGCCCGATGGTGACCCCATAGTCTACAGAGCTTGGAGAAAGAGGCCACATGACCCAGCTCGAGGTAAGACACTGACTTTTCAATAGAAGCTGCCAATGGGGTAATGGCCTTATTCCATCTCCTTCCCGGAGACCTCTCATCAAAGCTGTCTGCGATTTGAAAAACCCACCTGAAGACCTCATTGCTGCAAACCAAGATTTTCTAAATGAAAACGACCAGGAACAATTATAGGGAACTGCTCCACTGCGAAAAGGGGTCCTTCAGCTGCAAAACAAGACTCTGGACAATCCGTTGAGTATTTTCTGTCTTTCCTTTATTGTTCATTGGGATATGGGCATTGCTGGGCAAGGACAGCATTTGTTGCCCAATCCTAATTTGCCCTTGAACTGAGTGGCTTGCTGGGCCATTTCAGTGGATGGCTAGGAATCAACCACATTACTGTGGCTCTGGAGTCAGATATAGGCCAGGCTGGGTAAGGACAGCAGATTTCTATAAAGAACATGAGTGACCAGGTGGGTTTTTCTGACAATCGATGATAGTGATGCTGAGCATGAAACTAAGACCATCTTTACAATTCCAGATTTAATTGAATTGCAGACAGTGGTGGGACCTGAACCCATGTTTGCATCTTTACCAGAGTGAGGTTTAGCAGATATCTAACTCTTTAGCTATGGGTTTATTTCTTGCACGGGGTTACACACGGTTAACCGTACTTGAAATTGACAGTATCACCTCCCTGTTAAATTCAAACACCGTTAAATCCAACTCGGGAGTGGGACAAAAAGAGGAGCCCATTGATCCCCGTTAGCCGGACTGTAACAAAACCTTTTCCATTCGTTTTTGGAATCACATCCTCACAGTCCTCGACTGAAGGAGTGGAATCACAAAAAGCGAGAAGACGACACAGCCAGTAATTAGAGAGGCGAATATAAGATTATCGTTTATTGTGAGGGGAATTGAATACAGAATATGGGGGGGCTACGTGTACAGATGCACAGAGCACGAATAAAACACATCTGCATTATCGTCAGAGACATGGAGGACGACAGCACAGAAACGGCACTTTGGTCCATCGCGTCCGCATCCGTCAAAAACAATCACCTAATTATTGAACCTGGGACCCTAGAGCTGCGAGGCAGCAGTGCTAACCACTGTGTCACCATGCTGCCCCGAAAGCAGATGATTTGCTTGCCTTCATCGGACGGTATAAAAGCTTGCAAATTGAGTTACAGTTATATAGAACGTTGGTCAGGCCACATTTGGAATACGGTGTACAATTCTGGTCACCGCACTACCAGAAGGACGTGGAGGTTTTGGAGAGAGTGCAGAAAAGGTTTACCAGGATGTTGCCTGGTATGGAGGGTATTAGCTATGAGGAGAGATTGAATAAACTGGGATTGTTCTCCCTGGAGAGACGGAGGCT
The DNA here is from genome assembly GCF_047496885.1 of Scyliorhinus torazame. Taxonomy (NCBI): domain Eukaryota; kingdom Metazoa; phylum Chordata; class Chondrichthyes; order Carcharhiniformes; family Scyliorhinidae; genus Scyliorhinus; species Scyliorhinus torazame. The sequence goes on from NC_092728.1 coordinate 4,309,399, forward strand.
AAGGGGCGACCTGACAGAAGTTTATAAAATTATTAAGGGTGTAGATAGGGTGAACAGTTGGAGCCTTTTTCCCCAGGGCGGAAATGACAATTACAAGGGGGCACAGGTTCAAGGTGAGGGGGGAAAGGTTCAGTGGAGATGTGCGGGGGACGGTTTTTACACAGAGGGTGGTGGTGGCCTGGAATGCACGGCCAAGTGAGGTGGGTGAGGCAGATACGTTAGCGACCTTTAGGACTTATCTGGACAGGCACATGAACAGGCGGGGTATAGAAGGATACAGGCGGTTGGTCTGGATAGGACACGTGATCGGTACAGGCTTGGAGGGCCGAAGGGCCTGTTCCTGTGCTATGTTGTTCTTTATTCAAATCTATTCCCAGCACTTGGCCGATAGCCTTGTCTGCCCTGGGATCCAAGTGCACATCTAAATACTTCTGAAATGTTTATGAGGGTCTCTGCCTCCTCCACCCTTTCAGGCAGCGAGTTCCAGACACCCACCATCCTCTGGGTGAAAAGGTTTTTCCTCACATCCCCTCTAAACCTCCTGCCCCTCACCTTAAATCTATCCCCCTGGTCACTGATCCCTCCAACCAAGGGGAAATGTTTCATCCGGTCTACTCGATCTATGCCCCTCATAGCTTTATACAACTTTAATCATGTCCCTCCTCAGTCTCCTCCGCTCCAAGGAAAACAACCCCAGTCTATCCAATCGACAGTGCACAGTATCAGTCTCCTTATTTAATAAAGATGTAAATGTGTTTACAATCTCATTACAATCATGGCTGATCATCCAACTCAATATCCTAATCCCGCTTTCCCACCCCCCAATGTCCTCTGATCCCCTTCGCCCTCAGTGCGATATCTAACTGCTTCTTGAATACAGACAATGTTTTAACCTCAACTACCTCCTGTGGTAATGAATTCCACCGGCCGACCGCTCTCTGGGTGAAGAAACGTCTCCTCCTCTCTGTCCTCAATGGTCTCCCCCGTATCCTCAGACTGTGACCCTTGGTTCTGGACACTCCCCCCATCGGGAACATCCTTCCTGCATCGACCCTGTCCAGTCCCCCCCCACCATCGGGAACATCCTTCCTGCATCCACCCTGTCCAGTCCCCCCCCCACCATCGGGAACATCCTTCCTGTATCGACCCTGTCCAGTCCCCCCCACCATCAGGAACATCCTTCCTGCATCGACCCTGTCCAGTTCCCCCCCACCATCGGGAACATCCTTCCTGCATCTACCCTGTCCAGTCCCCCCCACCATCGGGAACATCCTTCCTGCATCGACCCTGTCCAGTCCCCCCCACCATCGGGAACATCCTTCCTGCATCCACCCTGTCCAGTCCCCCCCACCATCGGGAACATCCTTCCTGCATCCACCCTGTCCAGTCCCCCCCCACCATCGGGAACATCCTTCCTGCATCGACCCTGTCCAGTCCCCCCCACCATCGGGAACATCCTTCCTGCATCCACCCTGTCCAGTCCCCCCCACCATCGGGAACATCCTTCCTGCATCCACCCTGTCCAGTCCCCCCCACCATCGGGAACATCCTTCCTGCATCGACCCTGTCCAGTCCCCCCCACCATCGGGAACATCCTTCCTGCATCCACCCTGTCCAGTCCCCCCCACCATCGGGAACATCCTTCCTGCATCGACCCTGTCCAGTCCCCCCCACCATCGGGAACATCCTTCCTGCATCTACCCTGTCCAGTCCCCCCCACCATCGGGAACATCCTTCCTGCATCCACCCTGTCCAGTCCCCCCCACCATCGGGAACATCCTTCCTGCATCGACCTTGTCCAGTCCCCCCCCCACCATCGGGAACATCCTTCCTGCATCAACCCTGTCCAGTCCCCCCCACCATCGGGAACATCCTTCCTGCATCTACCCTGTCCAGTCCCCCCCACCATCGGGAACATCCTTCCTGCATCGACCCTGTCCAGTCCCCCCCACGATCGGGAACATCCTTCCTGCATCAACCCTGTCCAGTCCCCCCCCCACCATCGGGAACATCCTTCCTGCATCGACCCTGTCCAGTCCCCCCCACCATCGAGAACATCCTTCCTGCATCTACCCTGTCCAGTCCCCCCCCCACCATCGGGAACATCCTTCCTGCATCGACCCTGTCCAGTCCCCCCCACCATCGGGAACATCCTTCCTGCATCGACCCTGTCCAGTCCCCCCCACCATCGGGAACATCCTTCCTGCATCCACCCTGTCCAGTCCAGTTAGAATTTAATAGATTTCAATGAGATCCCCCCTCATTCTTCTGAACTCCAGCGAGAACAATCCCAACCGACTCAATCTCTCCTCGTGCGTCAGCTGCACCATCAGAGAACCAGCCTGGTGAACCTGGGCGGCACTCCCTCCAGAGCAACAACATCCTTCCTCAGAGAAAGTACAAAGAACAATACAGCACAGGAACAGGCCATTCGGCCCTCCAAGCCTGTACCGGTCATGATACCGCCCTTGGTCAAAGCACTTCCCAGTGCCGTATCCCTCTAAAGAACAACTAGACGACAAAAACTGCCCACAATACTCCAGGTTTGGCCTCACCAAGACCCTGTACAATTGCAGCAACACATCCCTGCTCCTGTACTCGAAACCTCTCGCAATGAAGGCCAACATACCATTAGCCTTCTTTACCACCTGCTGTACCTGCAGCTTACCTTCAGCGAATGGTGCACAAGGACACCCAGGTCCCGCTGCACACTCCCCTCTCCCAATTTATGGCCATTCAGATAACAGTCTGCCATCTGATTTTTGCTGCCAAAGTGGATAACCTCGCATTTATTAAAATTATACCGCATCTGCCATTCATTTTCCCACTCACTCAACTTGTCCAAATCACACTGCAGGATCTCTGCATCGTCCTCACAGCTCACCCTCCCACCCAACTTGGTGTCAGCTGCAAATCTGGAGATATGACATTTTGTTCCCTCATCTAAATCATTAATATATATTGGGAATAGCTGGGGTGCCAACACCGATCCCTGCCGCACCCCACTAGTCACTGCTGTCAATTTGTTTCCTGTCTGTCAACCAGTTTTCAATCTACATCAATACACGACCCCCAGTCCCATGCGCTTTAATTTTACACGCTAATCTGTTATGTGGGACTTTGTCAAAAGCCTTCTGAAAGTCCAAATACACCACATCGACTGGCTCCCCCTCATCAACTCGACTGGTTACATCCTCGAAGAATTGCAGGAGATTTGTCAAGCATGATTTCCCTTCATAAATCCAGGCTGACTCTGTCCGATCCTGACACTGTTTTCCAAGTGCTCCGCTATAAAATATTTGATAATGGATTCGGGAATTTTCCCCACTACTGACGTCAGCCTGACTGGTCTCTAATTCGCTGCTTTCTCTCGACCTCCCTTTTTAAATAGTGGAGTTACATTCGCCACCCTCCAATCTGCAGGGACTGTTCCAGAGTCTATACAATCCTGGAAGATGACCACCAATGCGTTCACTATTTCTCGAGCCACCTCCTTCAGCACTCTGGGATGTAGATTCTCCAGCCCTGGGGATTGATTCGCCTTCAATCCCATCAATTTCCCCACCACCATTTCTCTACTGATATTGATCACCTTCAGTTCCTCCCTCACTAAATGCTGCGTTCCCCAGCATTTCTGGGATCTGATTTGTGTCCTTATTTGTGAAGACAGAACCAAAGTATGTGTTTAGTCGATCAGCCATTTCTTTCTCCCTCATTATGCATTCTCCTGTTTCTGACGGTAATAATAATAATCGCTTATTGTCACAAGTCGGCTTCAATGAAGTTACTGTGAAAATCCCCTAGTCGCCACATTGCGGCGCCTGTTCGGGGAGGCCGGTACGGGATCTACATCTATAAGTAAGGGACCTACATCTGTTTTCACCAATCATGTTCTCTTCACGTGCCTATAGAATGCAGTTGACACACAGCAAATATTCCAAACGGAGTTATAGAAAATGCTTAATCATTTCTATATTAATAGAACTATCAACTTCAAAATGGCAAAAACAAAACCACTATTTATGGACACAGCTCTCCCAGTCAATACTGCAATTGGCCACACTTTGCAAGTCCGTGTTTTAGGTGTGTATCACTTGTCATATCGGTAAGACCATAAGATATAGGAACAGAATTCGGCCACTCGGCCCATCGAGTCTGCTCCGCCAGTCAATCATGGCTGATATTTTCTCATCCCCATTCTCCTGCCTTCTCCCCATAACCCCTGACCCCCTTATTAATCAAGAACCTATCTATCTCTGTCTTAAAGACACTCAGTGATTTGGCCTCCACAGCCTTCTGCGGCAAAGAGTTCCACAGATTCACCTCTGGCTGAAAAAATTCCTCCTCATCTCGGTTTTAAAGGATCGTCCCTTTAGTCTGAGATGGTGTCCTCTGGTTCTAGTTTTTCCTACAAGTGGAAACATCCTCTCCACGTCCACTCTATCCAGGCCTCGCAGTATCCTGTAAGTTTCAATAAGCTCCCCCCTATCCTTCTAAACTCCAACGAGTACAGACTCAGAGTCCTCAACCGTTCCTCATACGACAAGTTCTTCATTCCAGAGATCATTCTTGTGAACCTCCTCTGGACCCTTTCCAAGGCCAGCACATCCTTCCTTCGATACGGGGCCCAAAACTGCTCACAATACTCCAAATGGGGTCTGACCAGAGTCTTATACAGCCTCAGAAGTACATCCCTGGTCTTGTATTCCAGCCCTCTCGATGTGAATGCGAACATTGCATTTGCCTTCCTAACTGCCGACTGAACCTGTACGTTAACCTTAAGAGAATCGTGAACAAGGACTCCCGAGTCCCTTTGTGCTTCTGATTTCCTAAGCATTTCCCCATTTAGAAAATAGTCTATGCCTAAATTCCTCCTCCCAAAGTGCATAACCTCTCACTTTTCCACATTGTATTCCATCTGCCACTTCATTACCCACTCTCCTAACCTGTCCAAGTCCTTCTGCAGCCCCCCTGCTTCCTCAATACTACCTGTCCCTCTACAGATCTTTGTATCATCTGCAAACTTAGCAACAGTCAATTCCTTCCTCCATTAATGTATATTGTAAAAAGCTGTGGTCCCACCTGAGGCACACTACTGGTCATCGGCTGCCATCCTGAAAAAGACCCCTTTATCCCCACTCTCTGCCAGTCAGCCAATCCTCTATCCATGCCAGGATCTTACCCTGAACCCCATGGGTTCTTAACTTATTTAACAGTCTCCGATGCGGCACCTTGTCAAAGGCCTTCTGGAAATCTAAATAAATCGCGTCCCCTGGTTCTCCTTTGTCTAACTTCCTTGTTACTTCCTCAAAGAACTCTAACAGATTTGTCAGACACGACCTCCCCTTGAGGAAGCCGTGCTGACTCAGTCCTATTTTTGCACTGCCAAGTACTCCGCGATCGCATCTTTAATAACGGACTCTAAAATCTTACCAATGGCCGAAGTCAGGCTAACCGGCCGATAATTTCCCGTCTTCTGCCTCCCTCCCTTCTTAAACAGGGGTGTTACATTAGCCGCCTTCCAGTCCTCTGGGACCCTTCCTGCCTCCAGTGATTCCTGAAAGATCATCACCAATGCCCCCACAATCTCCTCAGCTATCTCTTTTAGACCCCTGGGGTGTAGACCATCTGGCCTGGTCTCGAGGGTGTTGGCTATGAGGACAGGTTAAATAAACTAGGACTGTTTTCACTGGAAAGACGGAGGCTGATGGAAGACCTGATAGAGGTCTCCAAAATTATGAGGGGCATCGACAGGGTGGATAGTCAGAGGCTTTTTCCAAGGGTGGAAGTGTCAATTACAAGGGGCACAGGTTCAGGGTGAGAGGGGGAAAGTTTAAGGGAGATGTGCAGGGTAGGTTTTTCCACACAGAGTGGGTGGGTGTCTGGAACGCGCTGCCAGAGAATGTGGTGGAAGCAGCACATCAGCAACATTTAAGAGGCATCTGGGTGGGTCCATGAATAGGGAGGAAGTAGAGGGACACGGACCGAGTGAGGGCAGAAGGTTTCTTTTTTAGTTAGGGCATCATGGTCGACACAGGCTTGGAGGGCCGAAGGGCCTGTTCCTGTGCTGTACTTTTCTTTGTAAATTGCCCTTAGTGCCCAAACGTTAGGTGGATTGCAGGGCGAGGGCAGGGGATTGGGCCTAGATAGGGTGCTCTTTCAAAACGTAGGTGCAGACTCAATGGGCCGAATGGCCTCCCTCGGAACTGTAGAAATTCTATGATTATCTATGACTCATAACTGCCCCTCTACAATGGCCGAGCGAGTCAGTTCAAGGGTAATTAGGGATGGGCAATAAATGCTGGCCCAGCCAGGGACGCCAACATCTCATGACAGAAATGTTTAAACGGTGATCTACACCTTAACCATTCGCCGTGTGAGGAAGTTTCTCTTCACTTCTCCAGCGCTTCTATTGACATTTGCCTTAAATCTGTGCCCCTCTCGTTCTCGATCCCTTCACCAGTCTCTCCCCATCTACCCAGATCAGACCCCTCATCATTCTGACCACCTCCATCAAACACAAGCAGAGGAATCCATTCCAGATCAAACCTGCTGACTGATTTACTGAATCGACGCTGTCTCGAGGCAGCTTCTCCACCAGGAACATGAGGAGGCGGCGAATCTCCGGCTCATTGCTGTACAGGAATGTCTGGTAGCCAATGTCCCCTTGGTATCCCAGATCCTAAAGCCAAACAAACAGCCGGGTCATTTTCAGCCTCAACAGCAAACCCCTGGTCCACAGTCTCGGACAGCAATTACTGAGCAAATGCTCAAGGCCCCAAGACAAGTGTTAGGGTTAGGGTTAGGGTTAGGGTTAGGGTTAGGGTTAGGGTTAGGGTTAGGGTTAGGGTTAGGGTGGATCACAGTTTCAGTTACGGAGGAGGATTGGCGAGGTTGAGACTGTTCTCCTTGGGAAGCTGGCGACCGAGAGGAGATCTGATAAAGATGTTCAAAATCACGAGGAGGTTGGACAGAGCCGACGAGGAGCAACTGTTCCTGTTCGGAAAAGGATCGGGAACGAGAGGGGCACAGGCTTCACAAAAGAGGCAAATATGTGGGAAAGAACTCCCACACCGCGAGTGTTTGGGGTCTGGGATGCACGGCCTGGGCGTGTGGAGGATGGAGGTTCAATCGAGAGGGCGTTAGACAACGTGCACGGTTACGGGAATGGCCCCAAGTCACGATGCTCGTTTGGAGAGACAGTGATGGGAGGTGGGAGCGTACAGGACGGAGGGGTTCAGGCGAGGGGTGCGCTCGAGCCGAGTGAGGTGGGGGGGGGGGGGGGGTCCAGCACTTCCCAACTATCTGAGACCCTCTCTGTAAGACACAGAAACAGCTGTGCTGGACGTACCTGACACGCCTGTGCCAGGCTCATCCCAATCCGGAACCTTGCTGACATTCCTGGCGGAAGCAAGTGACTGATGCCACTTCCGACGGAGGGCTCAATTATTCGCAAGCAACGTACGACTGCCTCCACGATCAGCTCTGTGGAAAACTGTTTGATGCTTTCCACATCCTCTGGGATAGCACTGTGCAAAGAGAGACTGGTTAACATCAATCAAATCAATCAGCCCCTCGCCCCCACGTCAGGAACCCAGAGTTAGACACACAGCAAATACAGCACAGGAGCCTCAGGGCGAAGTCTACAGCACTCCCTCTGTTCCAAGAACGTGGCCATCACTGGCCATTTATTGCCAACCCCTAACAGGCCCTTCGGAAGGGGGTGGGTGAGCCGCCTTCTTGAACCCGCTGCAGTCCGTGTGGTGTAGGTACACCCACTGTGCTGTTCGGGAGGGAGTTCCGGGATTTTGTCCCAGCGACAGCGAAGGAACGGCCGATATATTTCCCAGTGGGGATGGTGAGGGTCTCGGAGGGGAGCCTCCAGGTGGTGGGGTTCCCGGGTATCTGCTGCTCTTGTCCTTCTAGATGGTAGAGGGCGTGGGTTTGGGAGGTGCTGCCTAAGGGGCCTTGGTGAGTTCCTGCAGCGCATCTTGTAGACGGTACACACGGCTGCCTCTGTGCGTCGGTGGGGGAGGGAGTGAATGTGTCTGGATGGGGTGTCGATCAAGCGGGGCTGCTTTGTCCTGGATGGTGTCGAGCTTCTCGAGTGTTGGAGCCGCTCTCATCCAGGCAAGTGGAGAGTTTCCATCCCACTCCTGACTTGTGCCTTGGAGATGGTGGACAGGCTTTGGTGGGGGTCAGGAGGTGAGTTACTCTCCGCAGGATTCCCAGCCTCTGACCTGCCCCGGTAGCCACAGTATTAATGTGTCTGGGTCCAGTTCAGTTTCTGCTCGATGGTGACCCCCAGGATGTTGATTGTGGGGAGTTCAGTGATGGTAAAGACTTTGAATGCCAAGGGGCGGTGGCAAGATTATCATAGAATTTACAGTGCAGGAGGCCATTCGGCCCATCGAGTCTGCACCGGCTCTTGGAAAGAGCACCCTACCCAAGGTCAACACCTCCACCCTATCCCCATAACCCAGTAACCCCACCCAACACTAAGGGCAATTTATCACGGCCAATCCACCTAACCTTCAGATCTTTGGACTGTGGAGGGAAACCGGAGCACCCGGAGGAAACCCACGCACACACGGGGAGGACGTGCAGACTCCGCACAGACAGTGACCCAAGCCGGAATCGAACCTGGGACCCTGGAGCTGTGAAGCAACTGTGCTAACCACTGTGCTACCGTGCTGCCCCGTGATCCTCTGCTCTTGGGAAATGTTCATTGCCCAGCACTGTGTGGGATGAACAGAGGAAGGAATAGGGACAGGATTAGGCCCTTCAGCCCATCGAGTTTCCTCTGCTACTCGGCAGTGACAGCTGATCGGACACATGGATGCCTTTCACACCCACTATCCCCATAACCCTGAACATTGATACGGGTTTGATAGCCTGTCCGCAGGTCGGGGGGGGTCTGTGCGGGGTCGGGGGGGGTCTGTGCGGGGGGGTGTCTGTGCAGGGGGGGGGTGTCTGTGCAGGGGGGGGGTGTCTGTGCAGGGGGGGGGGGTGTCTGTGCAGGGGGGGGGGGGGTGTCTGTGCAGGGGGGGGGGTGTCTGTGCAGGGGGGGGGGGGGTGTCTGTGCAGGGGGGGGGGGGTGTCTGTGCAGGGGGGGGGGGTGTCTGTGCAGGGGGGGGGGTGTCTGTGCAGGGGGGGGGTGTCTGTGCAGGGGGGGGGTGTCTGTGCAGGGGGGGGGGGGTGTCTGTGCAGGGGGGGGGGGGGTGTCTGTGCAGGGGGGGGGGGGTGTCTGTGCAGGGGGGGGGGTGTCTGTGCAGGGGGGGGGGTGTCTGTGCAGGGGGGGGGGTGTCTGTGCAGGGGGGGGGGGGTGTCTGTGCAGGGGGGGGGGGTGTCTGTGCAGGGGGGGGGGTGTCTGTGCAGGGGGGGGGGTGTCTGTGCAGGGGGGGGGGGGGTGTCTGTGCAGGGGGGGGGGTGTCTGTGCAGGGGGGGGGGTGTCTGTGCAGGGGGGGGGGGTGTCTGTGCAGGGGGGGGGGGTGTCTGTGCAGGGGGGGGGGTGTCTGTGCAGGGGGGGGGGGGTGTCTGTGCAGGGGGGGGGGTGTCTGTGCAGGGGGGGGGGTGTCTGTGCAGGGGGGGGGGTGTCTGTGCAGGGGGGGGGGGGGTGTCTGTGCAGGGGGGGGGGTGTCTGTGCAGGGGGGGGGGTGTCTGTGCAGGGGGGGGTGTCTGTGCAGGGGGGGGGGGGGTGTCTGTGCAGGGGGGGGGGTGTCTGTGCAGGGGGGGGGGTGTCTGTGCAGGGGGGGGTGTCTGTGCAGGGGGGGGGGGGGTGTCTGTGCAGGGGGGGGGTGTCCGTGCAGGGGGGGGGGGGGGGTACCGGGGGGGGGGGGGGTACCGGGGGGGGGGGGTACCGGGGGGGGGGGGGGGGGGGTACCGGGGGGGGGGGGGGGGGGGTACCGGGGGGGGGGGGGGGGGGGGGTACCGGGGGGGGGGGGGGGTACCGGGGGGGGGGGTACCGGGGGGGGGGGGCCGGGGGGGGGGGGGGGTGTACCGGGGGGGGGGGGTACCGGGGGGGGGGGGTACCGGGGGGGGGGGGGGTACCGGGGGGGGGGGTACCGGGGGGGGGGGTACCGGGGGGGGGGTACCGGGGGGGGGGGGGGTGTCTGTGCAGGGGGGGGGTGTCTGTGCAGGGGGGGGGTGTCTGTGCAGGGGGTACCGGGGGGGGGGGTGTACCGGGGGGGGGGGTGTACCGGGGGGGGGGGGGGGTACCTGCCGCTCTGGCTCAGGGCCCGGATCAGGATGCGATCCGCCTCCTCCATCCCCGCGCCGGGACCTCTGACCCTGTCGGCGGGTCTGTGTCTCGCTCCGCTTCCTCCCAGAAACCCCAAGACCGGAAGCCAATCCGCCACCGGGACAGCCGGGAAATGTAGTCCCAGCCCCTACTTCCAGTCTTAAAAGGACATTGTCTCTATGATCACTCTTAAAGGGACCCTGTCGCTCTGATCACTCTTAAAGGGACCCTGTCGCTCTGATCACTCTTAAAGGGACCCTGTCTCTGTGATCACTCTTAAAAGGACATTGTCTCTGTGATCACTCTTAAAGAGACCCTGTCGCTCTGATCACTCTTAAAGGGACCCTGTCTCTGTGATCAGTCTTAAACGGACCCTGTCTCTGTGATCACTCTTAAAGGGACCCTGTCTCTGTGATCACTCTTAAAGGGACCCTGTCTCTGTGATCAGTCTTAAACGGACCCTGTCTCTGTAATCACTCTTAAAGGGACCCTGTCTCTGTGATCACTCTTAAAAGGACATTGTCTCTGTGATCACTCTTAAAGGGACCCTGTCGCTCTGATCACTCTTAAAGGGACCCTGTCGCTCTGATCACTCTTAAAGGGACCCTGTCGCTCTGATCACTCTTAAAGGGACCCTGTCTCTGTGATCACTCTTAAAAGGACATTGTCTCTGTGATCACTCTTAAAGAGACCCTGTCGCTCTGATCACTCTTAAAGGGACCCTGTCGCTCTGATCACTCTTAAAGGGACCCTGTCGCTCTGATCACTCTTAAAGGGACCCTGTCTCTGTGATCAGTCTGAAAGGGACCCTGTCTCTGTGATCACTCTTAAAGGGACCCTGTCTCTGTGATCAGTCTTAAAGGGACCCTGTCGCTCTGATCACTCTTAAAGGGACCCTGTCGCTCTGATCACTCTTAAAGGGACCCTGTCTCTGTGATCAGTCTGAAAGGGACCCTGTCTCTGTGATCACTCTTAAAGGGACCCTGTCTCTGTGATCAGTCTTAAAGGGACCCTGTCTCTGTAATCACTCTTAAAGGGACCCTGTCTCTGTGATCACTCTTAAAAGGACATTGTCTCTGTGATCACTCTTAAAGGGACCCTGTCGCTCTGATCACTCTTAAAGGGACCCTGTCGCTCTGATCACTCTTAAAGGGACCCTGTCGCTCTGATCACTCTTAAAGGGACCCTGTCTCTGTGATTACTCTTAAAAGGACATTGTCTCTGTGATCACTCTTAAAGAGACCCTGTCGCTCTGATCACTCTTAAAGGGACCCTGTCGCTCTGATCACTCTTAAAGGGACCCTGTCGCTCTGATCACTCTTAAAGGGACCCTGTCTCTGTGATCAGTCTGAAAGGGACCCTGTCTCTGTGATCACTCTTAAAGGGACCCTGTCTCTGTGATCAGTCTTAAAGGGACCCTGTCTCTGTAATCACTCTTAAAGGGACCCTGTCTCTGTGATCACTCTTAAAGGGACCCTGTCTCTGTGATCAGTCTGAAAGGGACCCTGTCTCTGTGATCACTCTTAAAGGGACCCTGTCTCTGTGATCAGTCTTAAAGGGACCCTGTCTCTGTAATCACTCTTAAAGGGACCCTGTCTCTGTGATCAGTCTTAAAGGGACCCTGTCTCTGTGATCACTCTTAAAGGGACCCTGTCTCTGTGATCAGTCTTAAAAGGACATTGTCTCTGTGATCACTCTTAAAGAGACCCTGTCGCTCTGATCACTCTTAAAGGGACCCTGTCGCTCTGATCACTCTTAAAGGGACCCTGTCGCTCTGATCACTCTTAAAGGGACCCTGTCGCTCTGATCACTCTTAAAGGGACCCTGTCTCTGTGATCACTCTTAAAAGGACATTGTCTCTGTGATCACTCTTAAAGAGACCCTGTCGCTCTGATCACTCTTAAAGGGACCCTGTCGCTCTGATCACTCTTAAAGGGACCCTGTCGCTCTGATCACTCTTAAAGGGACCCTGTCTCTGTGATCAGTCTGAAAGGGACCCTGTCTCTGTGATCACTCTTAAAGGGACCCTGTCTCTGTGATCAGTCTTAAAGGGACCCTGTCTCTGTAATCACTCTTAAAGGGACCCTGTCTCTGTGATCACTCTTAAAAGGACATTGTCTCTGTGATCACTCTTAAAGGGACCCTGTCGCTCTGATCACTCTTAAAGGGACCCTGTCGCTCTGATCACTCTTAAAGGGACCCTGTCGCTCTGATCACTCTTAAAGGGACCCTGTCTCTGTGATCACTCTTAAAAGGACATTGTCTCTGTGATCACTCTTAAAGAGACCCTGTCGCTCTGATCACTCTTAAAGGGACCCTGTCGCTCTGATCACTCTTAAAGGGACCCTGTCGCTCTGATCACTCTTAAAGGGACCCTGTCTCTGTGATCAGTCTGAAAGGGACCCTGTCTCTGTGATCACTCTTAAAGGGACCCTGTCTCTGTGATCAGTCTTAAAGGGACCCTGTCTCTGTAATCACTCTTAAAGGGACCCTGTCTCTGTGATCACTCTTAAAGGGACCCTGTCTCTGTGATCAGTCTGAAAGGGACCCTGTCTCTGTGATCACTCTTAAAGGGACCCTGTCTCTGTGATCAGTCTTAAAGGGACCCTGTCTCTGTAATCACTCTTAAAGGGACCCTGTCTCTGTGATCAGTCTTAAAGGGACCCTGTCTCTGTGATCACTCTTAAAGGGACCCTGTCTCTGTGATCAGTCTTAAAAGGACATTGTCTCTGTGATCACTCTTAAAGAGACCCTGTCGCTCTGATCACTCTTAAAGGGACTCTGTCCTTGTGATCAGTCTTAAAAGGACATTGTCTCTGTGATCACTCTTAAAGGGACCCTGTCTCTGTGATCACTCTTAAAGGGACCCTGTCTCTGTGATCAGTCTGAAAGGGACCCTGTCTCTGTGATCACTCTTAAAGGGACCCTGTCTCTGTGATCAGTCTTAAAGGGACCCTGTCTCTGTGATCACTCTTAAAGGGACCGTGTCTCTGTGATCACTCTTAAAGGGACCCTGTCTCTGTGATCACTCTTAAAGGGACCCTGTCTCTGTGATCATTCTGAAAGAGACCCTGCCTCTGTGATCACTCTTAAAGGGACCCTGTCTCTGTGATCATTCTGAAAGAGACCCTGACTCTGTGATCACTCTTAAAGGGACCCTGTCTCTGTGATCAGTCTTAAAGGGACCCTGTCTCTGTGATCACTCTGAAAGGGACCCTGTCTCTGTGATCCCTCTTAAAGGGACCCTGTCTCTGTGATCAGTCTTAAAGGGACCCTGGCTCTGTGATCACTCTTAAAGGGACCCTGTCTCTGTGATCAGTCTTAAAGGGACCCTGTCTCTGTGATCACTCTTAAAGGGACCCTGTCTCTGTGATCACTCTTAAAGGGACCCTGTCTCTGTGATCACTCTTAAAGGGACCCTGTCTCTGTGATCAGTCTGAAAGGGACCCTGTCTCTGTGATCACTCTTAAAGGGACCCTGTCTCTGTGATCAGTCTTAAAGGGACCCTGTCGCTCTGATCACTCTTAAAGGGACCCTGTCGCTCTGATCACTCTTAAAGGGACCCTGTCTCTGTGATCAGTCTGAAAGGGACCCTGTCTCTGTGATCACTCTTAAAGGGACCCTGTCTCTGTGATCAGTCTTAAAGGGACCCTGTCTCTGTAATCACTCTTAAAGGGACCCTGTCTCTGTGATCACTCTTAAAAGGACATTGTCTCTGTGATCACTCTTAAAGGGACCCTGTCGCTCTGATCACTCTTAAAGGGACCCTGTCGCTCTGATCACTCTTAAAGGGACCCTGTCGCTCTGATCACTCTTAAAGGGACCCTGTCTCTGTGATTACTCTTAAAAGGACATTGTCTCTGTGATCACTCTTAAAGAGACCCTGTCGCTCTGATCACTCTTAAAGGGACCCTGTCGCTCTGATCACTCTTAAAGGGACCCTGTCGCTCTGATCACTCTTAAAGGGACCCTGTCTCTGTGATCAGTCTGAAAGGGACCCTGTCTCTGTGATCACTCTTAAAGGGACCCTGTCTCTGTGATCAGTCTTAAAGGGACCCTGTCTCTGTAATCACTCTTAAAGGGACCCTGTCTCTGTGATCACTCTTAAAGGGACCCTGTCTCTGTGATCAGTCTGAAAGGGACCCTGTCTCTGTGATCACTCTTAAAGGGACCCTGTCTCTGTGATCAGTCTTAAAGGGACCCTGTCTCTGTAATCACTCTTAAAGGGACCCTGTCTCTGTGATCAGTCTTAAAGGGACCCTGTCTCTGTGATCACTCTTAAAGGGACCCTGTCTCTGTGATCAGTCTTAAAAGGACATTGTCTCTGTGATCACTCTTAAAGAGACCCTGTCGCTCTGATCACTCTTAAAGGGACCCTGTCGCTCTGATCACTCTTAAAGGGACCCTGTCGCTCTGATCACTCTTAAAGGGACCCTGTCGCTCTGATCACTCTTAAAGGGACCCTGTCTCTGTGATCACTCTTAAAAGGACATTGTCTCTGTGATCACTCTTAAAGAGACCCTGTCGCTCTGATCACTCTTAAAGGGACCCTGTCGCTCTGATCACTCTTAAAGGGACCCTGTCGCTCTGATCACTCTTAAAGGGACCCTGTCTCTGTGATCAGTCTGAAAGGGACCCTGTCTCTGTGATCACTCTTAAAGGGACCCTGTCTCTGTGATCAGTCTTAAAGGGACCCTGTCTCTGTAATCACTCTTAAAGGGACCCTGTCTCTGTGATCACTCTTAAAAGGACATTGTCTCTGTGATCACTCTTAAAGGGACCCTGTCGCTCTGATCACTCTTAAAGGGACCCTGTCGCTCTGATCACTCTTAAAGGGACCCTGTCGCTCTGATCACTCTTAAAGGGACCCTGTCTCTGTGATCACTCTTAAAAGGACATTGTCTCTGTGATCACTCTTAAAGAGACCCTGTCGCTCTGATCACTCTTAAAGGGACCCTGTCGCTCTGATCACTCTTAAAGGGACCCTGTTGCTCTGATCACTCTTAAAGGGACCCTGTCTCTGTGATCAGTCTGAAAGGGACCCTGTCTCTGTGATCACTCTTAAAGGGACCCTGTCTCTGTGATCAGTCTTAAAGGGACCCTGTCTCTGTAATCACTCTTAAAGGGACCCTGTCTCTGTGATCACTCTTAAAGGGACCCTGTCTCTGTGATCAGCCTGAAAGGGACCCTGTCTCTGTGATCACTCTTAAAGGGACCCTGTCTCTGTGATCAGTCTTAAAGGGACCCTGTCTCTGTAATCACTCTTAAAGGGACCCTGTCTCTGTGATCAGTCTTAAAGGGACCCTGTCTCTGTGATCACTCTTAAAGGGACCCTGTCTCTGTGATCAGTCTTAAAAGGACATTGTCTCTGTGATCACTCTTAAAGAGACCCTGTCGCTCTGATCACTCTTAAAGGGACTCTGTCCTTGTGATCAGTCTTAAAAGGACATTGTCTCTGTGATCACTCTTAAAGGGACCCTGTCTCTGTGATCACTCTTAAAGGGACCCTGTCTCTGTGATCAGTCTGAAAGGGACCCTGTCTCTGTGATCACTCTTAAAGGGACCCTGTCTCTGTGATCAGTCTTAAAGGGACCCTGTCTCTGTGATCACTCTTAAAGGGACCGTGTCTCTGTGATCACTCTTAAAGGGACCCTGTCTCTGTGATCACTCTTAAAGGGACCCTGTCTCTGTGATCATTCTGAAAGAGACCCTGCCTCTGTGATCACTCTTAAAGGGACCCTGTCTCTGTGATCATTCTGAAAGAGACCCTGACTCTGTGATCACTCTTAAAGGGACCCTGTCTCTGTGATCAGTCTTAAAGGGACCCTGTCTCTGTGATCACTCTGAAAGGGACCCTGTCTCTGTGATCCCTCTTAAAGGGACCCTGTCTCTGTGATCAGTCTTAAAGGGACCCTGGCTCTGTGATCACTCTTAAAGGGACCCTGTCTCTGTGATCAGTCTTAAAGGGACCCTGTCTCTGTGATCACTCTTAAAGGGACCCTGTCTCTGTGATCACTCTTAAAGGGACCCTGTCTCTGTGATCACTCTTAAAGGGACCCTGTCTCTGTGATCATTCTGAAAGAGACCCTGTCTCTGTGATCACTCTTAAAGGGACCCTGTCTCTGTGATCATTCTGAAAGAGACCCTGACTCTGTGATCACTCTTAAAGGGACCCTGTCTCTGTGATCAGTCTTAAAGGGACCCTGTCTCTGTGATCACTCTGAAAGGGACCCTGTCTCTGTGATCCCTCTTAAAGGGACCCTGTCTCTGTGATCAGTCTGAAAGGGACCCTGTCTCTGTGATCATTCTGAAAGAGACCCTGTCTC
This sequence comes from Scyliorhinus torazame, assembly GCF_047496885.1. NCBI lineage: Eukaryota > Metazoa > Chordata > Chondrichthyes > Carcharhiniformes > Scyliorhinidae > Scyliorhinus > Scyliorhinus torazame. The sequence continues at coordinate 4,325,965 of NC_092728.1, forward strand.
TGTGATCACTCTTAAAGGGACCCTGTCTCTGTGATCACTCTTAAAGGGACCCTGGCTCTGTGATCACTCTTAAAGGGACCCTGTCTCTGTGATCACTCTTAAAGGGACCCTGTCTCTGTGATCAGTCTTAAAGGGACCCTTTCTCTGTGATCATTCTGAAAGAGACCCTGTCTCTGTGATCACTCTTAAAGGGACCCTGTCTCTGTGATCAGTCTTAAAGGGACCCTGTCTCTGTGATCACTCTTAAAGGGACCCTGTCTCTGTGATCACTCTTAAAGGGACCCTGTCTCTGTGATCATTCTGAAAGAGACCCTGTCTCTGTGATCACTCTTAAAGGGACCCTGTCTCTGTGATCATTCTGAAAGAGACCCTATCTCTGTGATCACTCTTAAAGGGACCCTGTCTCTGTGATCAGTCTTAAAGGGACCCTGTCTCTGTGATCAGTCATAAAGGAACCCTGTCTCGTGATCAGTCTTAAAGGGACCCTATCCCTGATCGGTGTTAAAGAGACCCTGTCCGTGTGAGGATCCTGAATGTGACCCTGCACCTGTAATCACAACCTCCAATGTAGACCTCTCTGAGTGGTCACAGAAGAGGCAGGAACTGCTTGACTGATGATGGCATGGTTATCGATTCTCCATGTGCTTCCCACGAAGGTAGGTTTACAGATTCTCATTGTAAACTGTCTTCCACTTCCTCGCTGTGTACGTTCCGTCAATGGCAGTACATCGTTGCTACATTGGCATCATCTCCGCTGCCACCATGTATCGTCAGGATCAACGCTAAGCCTATACTGGGAAGATTCACCTCTGTACATGAGTAATTCTAGTCTGATTCAGGCTGGTTACATCAAAAGTTCTTTTATGACACTTTATACAAGATGGGCTAAGAGGCACATTTCCCTTTCGTCAGTACAGACTGTTCCATTTATAGAGTCTCTAGCACAGGACTGCTGATATTTATCGCTGGCCATTTACAGCCTGATACAAAATGGACATCGCAAAGGAAGGATACTGCTCTGGCCTGATGAAAAATGTGGCTCACTGGGAGATTTTAACTTCAAGAATCTGGCCAGCAGAACAAAATACTTTAGGTTGTGACGTTGTGATTTACCACAAATGCCTTTGATTTTCCAACCAACTGTAAAGCAAGATATTGGATAATAAATGTCTTCAAAGGAAAGGCTGATCGTTAGGGTTTGGATTAGAAGAAATGGGCCTGAATGGGCCTCCTCCAGTTCCTGTGTAACAGGCTCGAGGGGCTGAATGGGCCTCCTCCTGTTCCTGTGTAACAGGCTCGAGGGGCTGAATGAGCCTCCTCCAGTTCCTGTGTAACAGGCTGGAGAGGGGCTGAATAGCCTCCTCCTGTTCCTGAGTAACAGTCTCGAGGGGCTGAATGGGCCTCCTCCTGTTCCTGTGTAACATGCTCGAAAGGGGCTGAATGGGCCTCCTCCTGTTCCTGTGCAACAGGCTCGAGGGGGGCTGAATGGGCCTCCTCCTGTCCCTGAGTAACAGTCTCGAGCGGATGAATGGGCCACCTCCTGTTCCTGTGTAACAGGCTCGAGAGGGGCTGACTGGGCCTCCTCCTGTTCCTGAGTAACAGTCTCGAGCGGATGAATGGGCCACCTCCTGTTCCTGTGTAACAGGCTCGAGAGGGGCTGAATAGCCTCCTCCTGTTCCTGAGTAACAGTCTCGAGGGGCTGAATGGGCCTCCTCCTGTTCCTGTGCAACAGGCTCGAGAGGGACTGAATGGGCCTCCTCCTGTTCCTGAGTAACAGTCTCGAGCGGATGAATGGGCCACCTCCTGTTCCTGTGTAACAGGCTCGAGAGGGGCTGAATGGGCCTCCTCCTGTTCCTGATGTCATGTGGGAGTACCTTTAAGAAATGGGTGTTTATAAATGGGTGTGTATATAAATATCTGTAGTGCGAGTACCTTTAAGAAATGGGTGTTTACTACTGCAATGATGTCAGAGAGTGGGTGGAGCTGGGCTGTCTGTCAGCTTTTTACTTTCGTTTATGAGCAGGCTGCAGGGTGTGTTTTAGTTTTGTTTTCAGTGTTGGAGCTGAAGCCAGACAGAGCAGGTGTACTGCTGTTCTCTCTGCCATCAAAAGACTATCTCTTGATCATTTGGTGAATTCAGAATTATAAATGTTTTCAGTAGTGACTTTAACCTGATGTGCTTCTGATAAAGGTTTTGTTTTTAAGTTGTATGGATGTTAAAAAGGAAAGCTTAAAGGTTTACTTAGTGTTGTAGTCTTTGGGGGTTGTATTTGAATTGATGGTCGCTAAGATGTTCACTGTATGTTTTAAAAAGGTTAACTTGAGTTCATAGAATAAACATTGTTTTGCTTTAAAAAATACTTTTCCATTTCTGCTGTACCACACCTGTAGAGTGGGCCGTGTGCTCCCCATACCACAATCTAGTAAAAGTTGTGGGTCAGGTGAACTCCATGATACACTTTGGGGTTCTCTAAACCCTGGCTCATAACAAATTGGGGGCTCGTCCAGTCTATCTATTGGATTGGCTTAGTGAACTTAAAGACAGTGAGGGGTGAGCATATTGTGGTTGCTTTTCAGATGTGGTATTTCAGTTTAAGTAGGGAGTGTGTTGTGGACAATGGCTCTCTCAGAGGCTCTGATGTTTTTGGGGGTGGAGACGGTCACACGCAGTACCTTACGGGCGGAGACTAAAAGCAGACTGTTAGATTTGGCGAAAACATTGCAGTTAACATGCTAGGGGCTGTTTAGCACACTGGGCTAAATCGCTGGCTTTGAAAGCAGATCAAGACAAGCCACCAGCACGGTTCGATTCCCGTAACAGCCTCCCCGGCCAGGCGCCAGAATGTGGCGACTAGGGGCTTTTCACAGTAACTTCATTTGAAGCATACTTGTGACAATAAGCGATTTTCATTTCATTTTCATTCCAACATTACCTGACAAAATGCGAAAAGGTGAGGTAATTATGGCAGTGGTTAGGCATTTAAAGTTGCCTGAGATAGAGTTTGACTCATTGGAAATAGCAAAAATTCAGTTGCAAATTAAACAAAATAATTAAAGCAGCTTAAATACAAAAGAGAGACAGAGGAAAAATAAAGAGAAAAAGAGAGAGAGAGGAAAAAGGAAGAGAGAGAGAGGAAAAAGAGAGAGAAGAAAGGAAAACAGAAAGAATAGCCCTGGCAGAAAAAAAAGAAAGAGAAAGGGAGATACAGATCAGGGAAAAAGATAAAGAGAGAGAGTTTGAACTTCTGAAAATGGCCATGAAACATGGCAGTCAGTTAAAATTGGCAGACGTAAAGGGAAACGTACAGTTGGTGGATAGTGATGAGGATAGTGAGAAAGAGCGTCATAGTCAAAGGATTTGGTGGGAATCTATTTAAGTATGTCCAAGCATTGCCAAGGTTTGATGAGAAGGAGGTAGATGCCTTTTTCATTTCATTTGAGAAGGTAGCTAAACAAATGAAATGGCCACAGGACATGTGGGTATTACTGATTCAAACAAAGCTGGTAGGTAGAGCTAGTGAAGTGTTTGCATCACTACCGGAGGAGGTATCTGGAACGTATGAGGGGGTTAAAAAATCCATCTTAGGTGCGTATGAATTAGTGCCTGAAGCCTACAGACAAAGGTTTAGAAATTTAAGGAAAGTATTTGGTCAAACATACATGGAGTTTGAAAGGACCAAACAGAGTAATTTTGATAATTGGATAAGGGCTTTGGCCAAACATATGAAGCTCTCAGAGAAATTATGCTTTTGGAGGAGTTTAAAAATTCAATTCCTGATGTAGTGAGAACTCATGTGGAAGAACAGAGGGTTAAAACTGTGAGATTAGCAGCAGAAATGGCAGATGATTATGAATTAGTTCATAAATCAAAGCTTGGTTTCCGACATCAGTTTCAGCCTGTGAGGGATAGAAACTGGGGACATGAGAAATACTCAAGTGGTAAAGGTAAAGGTGATCTGATGGGAGACAATAAAGAGAGTGTACCTCAGATTAAAAAAGAAATCCAGGAGGGTGGAAAAGAAATGAAAAGTTTCAAATGTTTTCACTGCAATAAACTAGGCCATGTAAAGTCACAGTGTTGGAGGTTGAAGAAAAGCACTGGGAAGGCTGATGTGGTAAAACAGGATAAGACAGTGGGGTTTGTTAAAGTGGTAAAGGAAAGCCCAAGGGAAGCGAAGGAGGTGCAAACGATTGTACAGCCTGATCAAGAAGTAATTGTTAAGAAGGTGCCAGATGTCTTTAAACAATTTACTTGTGTGGGTAAAGTTTACTCATGTGTATCCGGAGGAGCAGGTAAAGAAGTCACAATTTTAAGAGATACAGGGGCTAGTCAATCTTTAATAGTAAGAGATGAGGAGTTATGTAGTTTGGGTAGAATGTTGCCAGAAAAGGTGGTAATATGTGGAATTCAGGGTGAGAGGAGTAGCGTTCCATTATATAAGGTAAGGTTGGAAAGTCCAGTGAAGAGTGGTGAAGTGGTAGTAGGAGTAATAGATAAACTATCTTGTCCAGGAATACAGTTTATCTTGGGTAATGATATAGCTGGATCGCAGGTGGGAGTGATGCCTACTTTGGTTGATAAGCCAGTGGGAAATCAGACAACTGAAGTGTTGAAGGACGAATATCCTGGGATTTATCCAGATTATGTAGTAACAAGGTCGCAAAGTCACAGGTTAAGACAAGAGGAGAAATCAAAGAGTGAAGATGAAGTTGAAGTGCAATTATCAGAAACTATTTTTGATCAGATGGTTGAAAAAGAACAAGAACAGGTGGAGGATGAGGCGGATATTTTTAGTTCAGGAAAATTGACGGAGTTACAACAAAAAGATATAGAAATAAAACGGATGTATCAGAAAGCATATACGGAAGAGGAATCTGAGAATATCCCAGAGTGTTATTACCGTAAAAGTGATGTCTTGATGAGAAAATGGAGACCTTTACATATGCTGGCGGATGAAAAGTGGGCAGAAGTTCATCAAGTAGTATTGCCGGTAGGGTATAGAAAGGAGGTGTTGCGAGTGGCACATGAGGTGCCAGTGGGAGGTCATTTGGGAATAAGGAAAACTCAAGCTAAAATCCAGAAATATTTTTATTGGCCTGGACTACATAAAGATGTAGTTAAATTTTGTCAATCATGTCACACATGTCAAATGATAGGGAAACCTTAAACAGTGATAAAACCAGCGCCCTTAATACCCATTCCAGCATTTGAGGAACCTTTTACAAGGGTCCTAATCGATTGTGTAGGACCGCTTCCTAAAACAAAAAGTGGGAATCAATATCTTTTGACTGTAATGGATGTGTCTACTAGGTTTCCAGAGGCCTTTCCAGTACGTAATATTACAGCTAAAAGGATTGTGGAGGAGTTACTTAAATTATTTACTAGATATGGACTACCCACAGAAATTCAATCGGATCAAGGATCAAATTTTACCTCAAAGTTATTCAAAGAAGTTATGGATAGTTTAGGGATAAAACTATTTAAATCAACTGCGTACCATCCAGAATCGCAGGGAGCATTAGAAAGGTTGCATCAGACATTAAGACAATGTTGAGGGCTTATTGTCAAGATTATCCAGGGGATTGGGATAAAGGAATTCCATTCGTATTGTTTGCAATTAGGGAAGCACCTAATGAGTCTACCAAATTCAGTCCTTTTGAACAAATTTTTGGTCATGAGGTAAGAGGACCACTTAAATTGATTGAGGAAAAATTGGTGAGTGAGAAATCGGAACTTACACTATTGGATTACGTGTCAAATTTTAGGGAACGATTAAATAGAGCAGGTGAATTGGCTAGACAACATTTAAAAGTTGCACAAAATGTGATGAAATGGGTAGCGGACAAGAAATCCAAAGTTCGTAGTTTTGCCAGTGGGGATAAAGTTTTAGTGTTGTTACCAGGGGTAGGTGAACCTTTAAAAGCTAGGTTTTGTGGACCATATCAGATTGAAAGGAAATTAAGTGAGGTGAATTATGTGGTAAAAACACCAGATAGAAGGAAGACTCACCGAGTGTGTCATGTGAATATGCTTAAAAGGTACTTTGAAAGGGAAGGAGAGAAAAAGGAGGTTTTAATGATTCTAACTCAAAGCGAAGAACCAAATCCAGATGACTGTGAGTTTGACATACCTCAAATTAAATTGGAAAATGAGGATGTTCTTAAAAATTGGGATAAATTGTTGAGTTACCTTCCAGAGGAAAAACGAACTGACCTGAAAGAGTTATTGATATCACATGGGCAAGTTTGTAGAGATAAATTGGGAAGTACTAAAATGGCTGTACATGATGTAGATGTGGGAAATGCTGTTCCAATTAAACAACATCCATATAGACTTAACCCTTTAAAATTGGCACAGGTTAACAGAGAGATTGAGAGTATGCTGAAGAATGGCATAATTGAAGTGAGTTGCAGCCAATGGAGCTCACCCATAGTGATGGTACCTAAACCAGACGGTACCCAACGGTTGCGTGTGGACTTTAGAAAGGTGAATGCAGTTACAAGAACGGACTCTTATCCTATCCCACGTTTGGAGGATTGCATTGAGAAAGTGGGACAATCAGTTTTTATTTCCAAACTGGATTTACTTAAAGGTTACTGGCAGGTACCTTAATCCGAAAGGGTGAAGGAGATTTCAGCTTTTGTGACTCCAGATGGTATATACCAAAGTTATGCCATTTGGCACGAAAAACGCCCCAGCCACATTTCAACGTTTAACTAACAAAGTTGTTTCAGGATTACCCAATTGTGCGGTATACATCGACGATCTGGTAATCTTCAGCCAGACATGGACAGAACATTTGAAACATCTGATGGAGTTATTCAATCGACTTCAGGAGGCGGGTTTGGTGATAAACCTAGCCAAAGTGAATTTGGAAAAGCCCAAGTCACTTTCCTTGGCCACACAATCGAACAGGGTCAAATGGTCACACGTGTCGTGTTATGTACTCTGGGATAACGCAGGCTGCAACTGGATGCAGCTTTAACCAAAAGATACTCCAGACCTTGAAGTTAGTTCAATCTGATTTATTGAACCAGTAGCACAGTTAGCGCAGTTCTCTATGAGTTTGACTCTCTGCTAACCTAAGTGTGGTTACTCTGTCTGACTGAACCAAATTAGCTCTTAGCCACATGCTGGAGGTGTGATACTGTACATACACCCTGACTCACTCTGTAGATGTTCATCAGTGGGAAGAGGCAGAGTGTGAGTGCCTCGTGCCTTTTATAGTGAGATACCACCCCTCAGTGTTCTACCTACTCATTGGTCATGTCCTGTTCTCTGTGTTCATTAGCTGCCTGTCTGTGCCTGTCTGGATATCATTATCTGCATGTCTGCATATCATGACATCTCCCATGTTTTTTAATGTTTTTTTGGCACATGGGAACATACTTACATGTGGTGGCATATATTAACATATTTACTAGTGGTGGCGTATGTGAACGTATTTACATGTGAAGACAGCTGTCTAATGTGAGAAAACAGAACATAGCAAACAAAACAAATGTTCCCAAGTCCAGTCTCTGGGGTTTGCGTCTGATCCTTGTCGACCGCCAGAGAGGTGGTGGTGGGGACGATGGCGCCTTGACAGGCGGGACGGAAGCCTGACTGGTGGCCTCGTAGTTCGAGGTATCAGGAGGTGGCAAAACAGCGGAGGGAAACGGAGAAGAAAGCAGTTGCGGGCAGGCAACTTTGCACAGTGCCCGTCTGTTTCGTCGCACAACAGAACCATCAGCGATACGTACAACATACGAGCGGGGCGCAGCCTGTCGAACAACGACAGCTGGAGCAGACCAGCCACCATCCGGTATCTTGATCCTGACAGTGTCTGCCGGGGATAACACGGGCAAATCGGTGGCATGAGTATCATAGCCCTGCTTTTGCTGGCTTCGGAGCTGCTGCACCTTCTGCAGCACCGGGAGGTGATCCAGGTTGGGCAAGTGTATGGCTGGAAGTGTCGCCCGCAGGTCCCTGTTCATCAGGAGTTGAGCCGGCGACATGCCAGTGGACAGTGGGGCCGCCCTGTACGCGAGCAGCGCGAGGTAGATGTCAGAAGCAGAATCCGCGGCCTTGCAGATGAGCTGCTTCACAATGTTCACCCCTTTTTCAACCTTCCCATTGGACTGCGGATAGTGTGGGCTGGAAATGACGTGTTTAAAATGGTATGACTTGGCAAACAGACCACTCGTGGCTGCTGATGCACGGGCCATTGTCACTCATGACAGTGAGTGGGATACCATGCCTGGAGAACGTCTCCTGACAGGCCTTGATGACGGTCCGAGATGTGAGGTCTGTGAGGTCTGAGAGCTTCACGTCTTCAGGGTAATTGGAGAAATAGTCAATAATCAACACGTAGTCACGACCATTCGCACGAAAGAGGTCGATGCCAACCTTGGACCACGGGGAGGTCTCGATTTCATGCTGCTGGAGCGTCTCCTTGCTCTGCGCTGGCTGGAAGCGTTGACAGGTCGCACAGTTGAGGACCATGTTCGAGATGTCCTGGCTAATCCCGGGCCAGTAGACAGCCTTCCTGGCTCTGCGTCTGCACTTCTCGACGCCCAGGTGTCCCTCATGGATTTGGGGGAGCACCAAGCTCTGGAGACTGAGTGGAATGACAATCCGGTCCAGCTTGAGGAGGATACCATCAATCACCGTCAGGTCGTCCTTTACATTGTAAAATTGAGGGCACTGCCCTTTCTGCCAGCCATTGGCGAGGTGGTGCATGGCACGCTGCAAGAGGGGTCTTTGGCTGTCTCCTCGCGGTTACGAACCACCTTCTCATCAGACGCCGGGAGGGGGCCAGCACACAGCTGCACCTGTGACTCAATCTGCTGGATGATTTCCAGCGGTTCTCTAGGCAAGGTGATGGAGCTGACAATGCATCAGCGTAATGAGCTCCTCGCCAGGCGTGTACACGAAGCCAAAGTCGTACCTTCTGAGTTTGAGGAGGATGCGTCATGTCGTTCAGGTCCTTGTGGATAATGTGGACCAGGGGCCTGTGATCCGTCCCGACAGTGAATGTCGGCAGGCCGTAGACATAGTCGTGAAACTTGGGAATTCCAGTGAGAAGACCCAGGCATTCCTCCTCACCTTGTTTCAGTGGGCGTCATGGCCCTCGATGCGGAGGCTACCGGTGCCCAGGATGAAATGCAGAGCCTTCTGCTGGACTCATCCAGCTGGATTTGCCAAAATCCATGTGACGCATCTAACTTGGTGAAAAAACGTGCGTGTGTCATCTCACTGGTGAGTTCCTCCCGCTTCGGGATGAGGTAGTGTTCACGCATTATATTCTTATTGCGATCCTTGGGTTCAATGCCAATGCGCAGGTCTCCCGAAGGCTTTCTAACACATACGATCGAGCTGCACACTCTCTGCCTCCGGGAGACGGCCTGCACACTCTCTGCCTCGTGGGAGAGGGCCTGCACACTCTCTGCCTCCGGGAGACGGCCCGCACACTCTCTGCCTCCGGGAGACGGCCTGCACACTCTCTGCCTCCGGGAGACGGCTTGCACACTCTCTGCTTCCGGGAGACGGCCTGCACACTCTCTGCCTCCGGGAGACGGCCTGCACACTCTCTGCCTCCGGGAGACGGCCTGCACACTCTCTGCCTCATGGGAGAGGCCCTGCACACTCTCTGCCCCATGGGAGACGGCCTGCACACTCTCTGCCTCCGGGAGAGGGCCTGCACACTCTCTGCATCCGGGAGACGGCCTGTACACTCTCTGCCTCCGGGAGACGGCCTGCACACTCTCTGCCTCGTTGGAGACGGCCTGCACACTCTCTGCCTCGTGGGAGAGGGCCTGCACACTCTCTGCCTCATGGGAGAGGGCCGGTACACTCTCTGCCTCCGGGAGACGGCCTGCACACTCTCTGCCTCATGGGAGACGGCCTGCACACTCTCTGCCTCATGGGAGACGGCCTGCACACTCTCTGCCTCGTGGGAGAGGGCCTGTACACTCTCTTCCTCCGGGAGACGGCCTGTACACTCTCTGCCTCTGGGAGAGGGCCTGTACACTCTCTGCCTCCGGGAGACGGCCTGCACACTCTCTGCCTCGTGGGAGACGGCCTGCACACTCTCTGCCTCGTTGGAGAGGGCCTGCACACTCTCTGCCTCCGGGAGACGGCCTGTACACTCTCTGCCTCCGGGAGACGGCCTGCACACTCTCTGCCTCGTGGGAGAGGGCCTGCACACACTCTGCATCCGGGAGACGGCATGCACACTCTCTGCCTCCGGGAGACGGCCTGCACACTCTCTGCCTCCGGGAGACGGCCTGCACACTCTCTGCCTCATGGGAGAGGGCCTGCACACTCTCTGCCTCATGGGAGACGGCCTGCACACTCTCTGCCTCGTGGGAGAGGGCCTGTACACTCTCTTCCTCCGGGAGACGGCCTGTACACTCTCTGCCTCTGGGAGAGGGCCTGTACACTCTCTTCCTCCGGGAGACGGCCTGTACACTCTCTGCCTCCGGGAGACGGCCTGTACACTCTCTGCCTCCGGGAGACGGCCTGCACACTCTCTGCCTCGTGGGAGACGGCCTGCACACTCTCTGCATCCGGGAGACGGCCTGCACACTCTCTGCATCCGGGAGACGGCCTGCACACTCTCTGCATCCGGGAGACGGCCTGCACACTCTCTGCCTCCGGGAGACGGCCTGCACACTCTCTGCCTCATGGGAGAGGGCCTGCACACTCTCTGCCTCATGGGAGACGGCCTGCACACTCTCTGCCTCCGGGAGACGGCCTGCACACTCTCTGCCTCGTGGGAGAGGGCCTGTACACTCTCTTCCTCCGGGAGACGGCCTGTACACTCTCTGCCTCTGGGAGACGGCCTGTACAATCTCTTCCTCCGGGAGACGGCCTGCACACTCTCTGCCTCCGGGAGACGGCGTGCACACTCTCTGCCTCGTGGGAGACGGCCTGCACACTCTCTGCCTCATGGGAGAGGGCCTGCACACTCTCTGCCTCATGGGAGAGGGCCTGCACACTCTCTGCCTCATGGGAGACGGCCTGCACACTCTCTGCCTCGTTGGAGAGGGCGTGTACACTCTCTTCCTCCGGGAGATGGCCTGTACACTCTCTGCCTCTGGGAGAGGGCCTGTACACTCTCTGCCTCCGGGAGACGGCGTGCACACTCTCTGCCTCATGGGAGACGGCCTGCACACTCTCTGCCTCATGGGAGAGGGCCTGCACACTCTCTGCCTCATGGGAGAGGGCCTGCACACTCTCTGCCTCATGGGAGACGGCCTGCACACTCTCTGCCTCGTTGGAGAGGGCGTGTACACTCTCTTCCTCCGGGAGATGGCCTGTACACTCTCTGCCTCTGGGAGAGGGCCTGTACACTCTCTGCCTCCGGGAGACGGCGTGCACACTCTCTGCCTCGTGGGAGAGGGCCTGCACACTCTCTGCCTCATGGGAGAGGGCCTGCACACCCACTGCCTCCGGGAGACGGCCTGCACACTCTCTGCCTCCGGGAGACGGCGTGCACACTCTCTGCCTCGTGGGAGAGGGCCTGCACACTCTCTGCCTCATGGGAGAGGGCCTGCACACTCTCTGCCTCATGGGAGAGGGCCTGCACACTCTCTGCCTCCGGGAGACGGCCTGCACACTCTCTGCCTCCGGGAGACGGCCTGCACACTCTCTGCCTCGTGGGAGAGGGCCTGCACACTCTCTGCATCCGGGAGACGGCCTGCACACTCTCTGCCTCCGGGAGACGGCCTGCACACTCTCTGCCTCCGGGAGAGGTCCTGTACACTCTCTGCCTCCGGGAGAGGGCCTGTACACTCTCTGCCTCCGGGAGACGGCCTGCACACTCTCTGCCTCGTGGGAGAGGGCCTGCACACTCTCTGCCTCGTGGGAGACGGCCTGCACACTCTCTGCCTCATGGGAGAGGGCCTGCACACTCTCTGCCTCATGGGAGACGGCCTGCACACTCTCTGCACCCGGGAGACGGCCTGCACACTCTCTGCCTCCGGGAGACGGCCTGCACACTCTCTGCCTCATGGTAGAGGGCCTGTACACTCTCTGCCTCCGGGAGACGGCCTGCACACTCTCTGCCTCGTGGGAGACGGCCTGCACACTCTCTGCATCCGGGAGACGGCCTGCACACTCTCTGCCACGTGGGAGACGGCCTGCACACTCTCTGCCTCATGGGAGACGGCCTGCACACTCTCTGCCTCATGGGAGACGGCCTGCACACTCTCTGCATCCGGGAGACGGCCTGCACACTCTCTGCCTCCGGGAGACGGCCAGCACACTCTCTGACTCCGGGAGAGGGCCTGCACACTCTCTGCCTCGTGGGAGACGGCCTGCACACTCTCTGCATCCGGGAGACGGCCTGCACACTCTCTGCTTCATGGGAGAGGGCCTGCACACTCTCTGCCTCCGGGAGAGGGCCTGCACACTCTCTGCCTCCGGGAGACGGCCTGCACACTCTCTGCCTCCGGGAGAGGTCCTGTACACTCTCTGCCTCCGGGAGAGGGCCTGTACACTCTCTGTCTCCGGGAGACGGCCTGCACACTCTCTGCCTCGTGGGAGAGGGCCTGCACACTCTCTGCCTCATGGGAGACGGCCTGCACACTCTCTGCACCCGGGAGACGGCCTGCACACTCTCTGCCTCCGGGAGACGGCCTGCACACTCTCTGCCTCATGGTAGAGGGCCTGTACACTCTCTGCCTCCTGGAGACGGCCTGCACACTCTCTGCCTCGTGGGAGACGGCCTGCACACTCTCTGCATCCGGGAGATGGCCTGCACACTCTCTGCCTCCAGGAGACGGCCTGTACACTCTCTGCCTCCGGGAGACGGCCTGCACACTCTCTGCCTCATGGGAGACGGCCTGCACACTCTCTGCCTCATGGGAGAGGGCCTGCACACTCTCTGCCTCATGGGAGACGGCCTGCACACTCTCTGCACCCGGGAGACGGCCTGCACACTCTCTGCCTCCGGGAGACGGCCTGCACACTCTCTGCCTCATGGTAGAGGGCCTGTACACTCTCTGCCTCCGGGAGACGGCCTGCACACTCTCTGCCTCGTGGGAGACGGCCTGCACACTCTCTGCATCCGGGAGACGGCCTGCACACTCTCTGCCACGTGGGAGACGGCCTGCACACTCTCTGCATCCGGGAGACGGCCTGCACACTCTCTGCCTCATGGGAGACGGCCTGCACACTCTCTGCCTCATGGGAGACGGCCTGCACACTCTCTGCATCCGGGAGACGGCCTGCACACTCTCTGCCTCCGGGAGACGGCCAGCACACTCTCTGACTCCGGGAGAGGGCCTGCACACTCTCTGCCTCGTGGGAGACGGCCTGCACACTCTCTGCATCCGGGAGAGGGCCTGCACACTCTCTGCCTCCGGGAGACGGCCTGCACACTCTCTGCATCCGGGAGACGGCCGGCACACTCTCTGCCTCCGGGAGAGGGCCTGCACACTCTCTGCCTCGTGGGAGACGGCCTGCACACTCTCTGCATCCGGGAGACGGCCTGCACACTCTCTGCCTCCGGGAGACGGCCAGCACACTCTCTGCCTCCGGGAGACGGCCAGCAAACTCTCTGCCTCCGGGAGACGGCCTGCACACTCTCTGCCTCGTTGGAGAGGGCCTGCACACTCTCTGCCTCCGGGAGACGGCCTGTACACTCTCTGCCTCCCGGAGACGGCCTGCACACTCTCTGCCTCATGGGAGACGGCCTGCGCACTCTCTGCCTCGTGGGAGACGGCCTGCACACTCTCTGCATCCGGGAGACGGCCTGCACACTCTCTGCCTCGTGGGAGACGGCCTGCACACTCTCTGCATCCGGGAGACGGCCTGCACACTCTCTGCCTCCGGGAGACGGCCTGCACACTCTCTGCATCCGGGAGACGGCCTGCACACTCTCTGCCTCCGGGAGAGGGCCTGCACACTCTCTGCCTCGTGGGAGACGGCCTGCACACTCTCTGCATCCGGGAGACGGCCTGCACACTCTCTGCCTCCGGGAGACGGCCAGCACACTCTCTGCCTCCGGGAGACGGCCTGCACACTCTCTGCCTCGTGGGAGACGGCCTGCACACTCTCTGCCTCGTTGGAGAGGGCCTGCACACTCTCTGCCTCCGGGAGACGGCCTGCACACTCTCTGCCTTGTGGGAGACGGCCTGCACACTCTCTGCCTCGTGGGAGACGGCCTGCACACTCTCTGTCTCCGGGAGACGGCCTGCACACTCTCTGCCTCGTGGGAGAGGGCCTGTACACTCTCTGCCTCCGGGAGACGGCCTGTACACTCTCTGTCTCCGGGAGACGGCCTGCACACTCTCTGCCTCGTGGGAGAGGGCCTGTACACTCTCTGCCTCCGGGAGACGGCCTGCACACTCTCTGCCTCCGGGAGACGGCCTGCACACTCTCTGCCTCGTGGGAGACGGCCTGCACACTCTCTGCCTCGTGGGAGACGGCCTGCACACTCTCTGCCTCCGGGAGACGGCCTGCACACTCTCTGCCTCGTGGGAGAGGGCCTGTACACTCTCTGCCTCCGGGAGACGGCCTGTACACTCTCTGCCTCCGGGAGAGGGCCTGTACACTCTCTGCCTCCGGGAGACGGCGTGAACACTCTCTGCCTCGTGGGAGACGGCCTGCACACTCTCTGCCTCGTTGGAGAGGGCCTGCACACTCTCTGCCTCCGGGAGACGGCCTGTACACTCTCTGCCTCCGGGAGAGGGCCTGCACACTCTCTGCATCCGGGAGACGGCCTGCACACTCTCTGCATCCGGGAGACGGCCTGCACACTCTGTGCCTCCGGGAGAGGGCCTGCACACTCTCTGCATCCGGGAGACGGCCTGCACACTCTCTGCCTCATGGGAGAGGGCCTGCACACTCTCTGCCTCCGGGAGAGGTCCTGTACACTCTCGGCCTCCGGGAGAGGGCCTGTACACTCTCTGCCTCCGGGAGACGGCCTGAACACTCTCTGCCTCGTGGGAGAGGGCCTGTACACTCTCTGCCTCGTGGGAGACGGCCTGCACACTCTCTGCCACCAGGAGACGGCCTGTACACTCTCTGCCTCCGGGAGACGGCCTGCACACTCTCTGCCTCATGGGAGACGGCCTGCACACTCTCTGCCTCGTGGGAGAGGGCCTGCACACTCTCTGCCTCCGGGAGACGGCCTGCACACTCTCTGCCTCCGGGAGACGGCCAGCACACTCTCTGCCTCCGGGAGAGGGCCTGCACACTCTCTGCCTCGTGGGAGACGGCCTGCACACTCTCTGCATCCGGGAGACGGCCTGCACACTCTCTTCCTCCGGGATACGGCCTGCACACTCTCTGCCTCGTGGGAGAGGGCCTGCACACTCTCTGCATCCGGGAGACGGCCTGCACACTCTCTGCCTCCGGGAGAGGGCCTGCACACTCTCTGCCTCGTGGGAGACGGCCTGCACACTCTCTGCATCCGGGAGACGGCCTGCACACTCTCTGCCTCCGGGAGACGGCCAGCACACTCTCTGCCTCCGGGAGACGGCCTGCACACTCTCTGCCTCGTGGGAGACGGCCTGCACACTCTCTGCCTCGTGGGAGACGGCCTGCACACTCTCTGCCTCCGGGAGACGGCGTGCACACTCTCTGCCTCCGGGAGAGGGCCTACACACTCTCTGCATCCGGGAGAGGGCCTGCACACTCTCTGCCTCCGGGAGACGGCCTGTACACTCTCTGCCTCGTGGGAGAGGGCCTGCACACTCTCTGCCTCCGGGAGAGGGCCTGCACACTCTCTGCCTCCGGGAGAGGGCCTGTACACTCTCTGCCTCGTGGGAGACGGCCTGCACACTCTCTGCCTCGTGGGAGACGGCCTGCACACTCTCTGCCTCCGGGAGACGGCCTGCACACTCTCTGCCTCCGGGAGACGGCCTGCACACTCTCTGCCTCCGGGAGAGGGCCTGCACACTCTCTGCCTCCGGGAGACGGCCTGCACACTCTCTGCCTCCGGGAGACGGCCTGCACACTCTCTGCCTCCGGGAGACGGCCTGCACACTCTCTGCCTCATGGGAGACGGCCTGCACACTCTCTGCATCCGGGAGAGGGCCTGTACACTCTCTGCCTCCGGGAGACGGCCTGCACACTCTCTGCCTCTGGGAGACGGCCTGCACACTCTCTGCCTCCGGGAGACGGCCTGCACACTATCTGCCTCATGGGAGAGGGCCTGCACACTCTCTGCCTCATGGGAGACGGCCTGCACACTCTCTGCATCCGGGAGACGGCCTGCACACTCTCTGCCTCCGGGAGACGGCCTGCACACTCTCTGCCTCATGGTAGAGGGCCTGTACACTCTCTGCCTCCGGGAGACGGCCAGCACACTCTCTGCCTCCGGGAGACGGCCTGCACACTCTCTGCCTCGTGGGAGACGGCCTGCACACTCTCTGCCTCGTGGGAGACGGCCTGCACACTCTCTGCCTCCGGGAGACGGCGTGCACACTCTCTGCCTCCGGGAGACGGCCTGCACACTCTCTGCCTCCGGGAGACGGCCTGTACACTCTCTGCCTCGTGGGAGAGGGCCTGCACACTCTCTGCCTCCGGGAGAGGGCCTGCACACTCTCTGCCTCCGGGAGAGGGCCTGTACACTCTCTGCCTCGTGGGAGACGGCCTGCACACTCTCTGCCTCGTGGGAGACGGCCTGCACACTCTCTGCCTCCGGGAGACGGCCTGCACACTCTCTGCCTCCGGGAGACGGCCTGCACACTCTCTGCCTCCGGGAGAGGGCCTGCACACTCTCTGCCTCCGGGAGACGGCCTGCACACTCTCTGCCTCCGGGAGACGGCCTGCACACTCTCTGCCTCCGGGAGACGGCCTGCACACTCTCTGCCTCATGGGAGACGGCCTGCACACTCTCTGCATCCGGGAGAGGGCCTGTACACTCTCTGCCTCCGGGAGACGGCCTGCACACTCTCTGCCTCTGGGAGACGGCCTGCACACTCTCTGCCTCCGGGAGACGGCCTGCACACTATCTGCCTCATGGGAGAGGGCCTGCACACTCTCTGCCTCATGGGAGACGGCCTGCACACTCTCTGCATCCGGGAGACGGCCTGCACACTCTCTGCCTCCGGGAGACGGCCTGCACACTCTCTGCCTCATGGTAGAGGGCCTGTACACTCTCTGCCTCCGGGAGACGGCCTGCACACTCTCTGCCTCGTGGGAGACGGCCTGCACACTCTCTGCATCCGGGAGACGGCCTGCACACTCTCTGCCTCCGGGAGACGGCCTGCACACTCTCTGCCTCATGGGAGACGGCCTGCACACTCTCTGCCTCATGGGAGACGGCCTGCACACTCTCTGCCTCATGGGAGAGGGCCTGCACACTCTCTGCCTCGTGGGAGAGGGCCTGCACACTCTCTGCCTCCGGGAGACGGCCTGCACACTCTCTGCCTCATGGGAGACGGCCTGCACACTCTCTGCCTCATGGGAGACGGCCTGCACACTCTCTGCCTCGTGGGAGACGGCCTGCACACTCTCTGCATCCGGTAGACGGCCTGCACACTCTCTGCCTCCGGGAGACGGCCTGCACACTCTCTGCCTCCGGGAGACGGCCTGCACACTCTCTGCCTCATGGGAGACGGCCTGCACACTCTCTGCATCCGGGAGAGGGCCTGTACACTCTCTGCCTCCGGGAGACGGCCTGCACACTCTCTGCCTCTGGGAGACGGCCTGCACACTCTCTGCCTCCGGGAGACGGCCTGCACACTATCTGCCTCATGGGAGAGGGCCTGCACACTCTCTGCCTCATGGGAGACGGCCTGCACACTCTCTGCATCCGGGAGACGGCCTGCACACTCTCTGCCTCCGGGAGACGGCCTGCACACTCTCTGCCTCATGGTAGAGGGCCTGTACACTCTCTGCCTCCGGGAGACGGCCAGCACACTCTCTGCCTCCGGGAGACGGCCTGCACACTCTCTGCCTCGTGGGAGACGGCCTGCACACTCTCTGCCTCGTGGGAGACGGCCTGCACACTCTCTGCCTCCGGGAGACGGCGTGCACACTCTCTGCCTCCGGGAGACGGCGTGCACACTCTCTGCATCCGGGAGACGGCCTGCACACTCTCTGCCTCCGGGAGACGGCCTGCACACTCTCTGCCTCCGGGAGACGGCCTGCACACTCTCTGCCTCATGGGAGACGGCCTGCACACTCTCTGCATCCGGGAGAGGGCCTGTACACTCTCTGCCTCCGGGAGACGGCCTGCACACTCTCTGCCTCTGGGAGACGGCCTGCACACTCTCTGCCTCCGGGAGACGGCCTGCACACTATCTGCCTCATGGGAGAGGGCCTGCACACTCTCTGCCTCATGGGAGACGGCCTGCACACTCTCTGCATCCGGGAGACGGCCTGCACACTCTCTGCCTCCGGAAGACGGCCTGCACACTCTCTGCCTCATGGTAGAGGGCCTGTACACTCTCTGCCTCCGGGAGACGGCCAGCACACTCTCTGCCTCCGGGAGACGGCCTGCACACTCTCTGCCTCGTGGGAGACGGCCTGCACACTCTCTGCCTCGTGGGAGACGGCCTGCACACTCTCTGCCTCCGGGAGACGGCGTGCACACTCTCTGCCTCCGGGAGACGGCCTGCACACTCTCTGCCTCCGGGAGACGGCCTGTACACTCTCTGCCTCGTGGGAGAGGGCCTGCACACTCTCTGCCTCCGGGAGAGGGCCTGCACACTCTCTGCCTCCGGGAGAGGGCCTGTACACTCTCTGCCTCGTGGGAGACGGCCTGCACACTCTCTGCCTCGTGGGAGACGGCCTGCACACTCTCTGCCTCCGGGAGACGGCCTGCACACTCTCTGCCTCCGGGAGACGGCCTGCACACTCTCTGCCTCCGGGAGAGGGCCTGCACACTCTCTGCCTCCGGGAGACGGCCTGCACACTCTCTGCCTCCGGGAGACGGCCTGCACACTCTCTGCCTCCGGGAGACGGCCTGCACACTCTCTGCCTCATGGGAGACGGCCTGCACACTCTCTGCATCCGGGAGAGGGCCTGTACACTCTCTGCCTCCGGGAGACGGCCTGCACACTCTCTGCCTCTGGGAGACGGCCTGCACACTCTCTGCCTCCGGGAGACGGCCTGCACACTATCTGCCTCATGGGAGAGGGCCTGCACACTCTCTGCCTCATGGGAGACGGCCTGCACACTCTCTGCATCCGGGAGACGGCCTGCACACTCTCTGCCTCCGGGAGACGGCCTGCACACTCTCTGCCTCATGGTAGAGGGCCTGTACACTCTCTGCCTCCGGGAGACGGCCTGCACACTCTCTGCCTCGTGGGAGACGGCCTGCACACTCTCTGCATCCGGGAGACGGCCTGCACACTCTCTGCCTCCGGGAGACGGCCTGCACACTCTCTGCCTCATGGGAGACGGCCTGCACACTCTCTGCCTCATGGGAGACGGCCTGCACACTCTCTGCCTCATGGGAGAGGGCCTGCACACTCTCTGCCTCGTGGGAGAGGGCCTGCACACTCTCTGCCTCCGGGAGACGGCCTGCACACTCTCTGCCTCATGGGAGACGGCCTGCACACTCTCTGCCTCATGGGAGACGGCCTGCACACTCTCTGCCTCGTGGGAGACGGCCTGCACACTCTCTGCATCCGGTAGACGGCCTGCACACTCTCTGCCTCCGGGAGACGGCCTGCACACTCTCTGCCTCATGGGAGACGGCCTGCACACTCTCTGCCTCATGGGAGACGGCCTGCACACTCTCTGCCTCATGGGAGACGGCCTGCACACTCTCTGCCTCCGGGAGACGGCCTGCACACTCTCTGCCTTGTGGGAGAGGGCCAGCACGCTCTTTGCCTCCGGGAGACGGCCTGCACACTCTCTGCATCCGGGAGACGGCCTGCACACTCTCTGCCTCATGGGAGAGGGCCTGCACACTCTCTGCCTCGTGGGAGACGGCCTGCACAATCTCTGCATCCGGGAGACGGCCTGCACACTCTCTGCCTCCGGGAGACGGCCTGCACACTCTCTGCATCCGGGAGACGGCCTGCACACTCTCTGCCTCCGGGAGAGGGCCTGCACACTCTCTGCCTCGTGGGAGACGGCCTGCACACTCTCTGCATCCGGGAGACTGCCTGCACACTCTCTGCCTCCGGGAGACGGCCTGCACACTCTCTGCCTCGTTGGAGAGGGCCTGCACACTCTCTGCCTCCGGGAGACGGCCTGTACACTCTCTGCCTCCGGGAGACGGCCTGCACACTCTCTGCCTCGTGGGAGAGGGCCTGCACACTCTCTGCATCCGGGAGATGGCCTGCACACTCTCTGCCTCATGGGAGAGGGCCTGCACACTCTCTGCCTCCGGGAGACGGCCTGCACACTCTCTGCCTCATGGGAGAGGGCCTGCACACTCTCTGCCTCATGGGAGACGGCCTGCACACTCTCTGCCTCATGGGAGATGGCCTGCACACTCTCTGCCTCGTGGGAGAGGGCCTGCACACTCTCTGCCTCCGGGAGACGGCCTGCACACTCTCTGCCTCATGGGAGAGGGCCTGCACACTCTCTGCCTCATGGGAGACGGCCTGCACACTCTCTGCCTCGTGGGAGAGGGCCTGTACACTCTCTTCCTCCAGGAGACGGCCTGTACACTCTCTGCCTCCGGGAGAGGGCCTGTACACTCTCTGCCTCCGGGAGACGGCGTGCACACTCTCTGCCTCGTGGGAGACGGCCTGCACACTCTCTGCATCCGGGAGACGGCCTGCACACTCTCTGCCTCCGGGAGACGGCCTGCACACTCTCTGCCTCATGGTAGAGGGCCTGTACACTCTCTGCCTCCGGGAGACGGCCTGCACACTCTCTGCCTCGTAAGAGACGGCCTGCACACTCTCTGCATCCGGGAGACGGCCTGCACACTCTCTGCCACGTGGGAGACGGCCTGCACACTCTCTGCCTCATGGGAGACGGCCTGCACACTCTCTGCATCCGGGAGACGGCCTGCACACTCTCTTCCTCCGGGATACGGCCTGCACACTCTCTGCCTCGTGGGAGAGGGCCTGCACACTCTCTGCATCCGGGAGACGGCCTGCACACTCTCTGCCTCCGGGAGAGGGCCTGCACACTCTCTGCCTCGTGGGAGACGGCCTGCACACTCTCTGCATCCGGGAGACGGCCTGCACACTCTCTGCCTCCGGGAGACGGCCAGCACACTCTCTGCCTCCATGAGACGGCCTGCACACTCTCTGCCTCGTGGGAGACGGCCTGCACACTCTCTGCCTCGTGGGAGACGGCCTGCACACTCTCTGCCTCCGGGAGACGGCGTGCACACTCTCTGCCTCCGGGAGAGGGCCTACACACTCTCTGCATACGGGAGAGGGCCTGCACACTCTCTGCCTCCGGGAGACGGCCTGTACACTCTCTGGCTCGTGGGAGAGGGCCTGCACACTCTCTGCCTCCGGGAGAGGGCCTGCACACTCTCTGCCTCCGGGAGAGGGCCTGTACACTCTCTGCCTCGTGGGAGACGGCCTGCACACTCTCTGCCTCGTGGGAGACGGCCTGCACACTCTCTGCCTCCGGGAGACGGCCTGCACACTCTCTGCCTCCGGGAGACGGCCTGCACACTCTCTGCCTCCGGGAGAGGGCCTGCACACTCTCTGCCTCCGGGAGACGGCCTGCACACTCTCTGCCTCCGGGAGACGGCCTGCACACTCTCTGCCTCCGGGAGACGGCCTGCACACTCTCTGCCTCATGGGAGACGGCCTGCACACTCTCTGCATCCGGGAGACGGCCTGCAGACTCTCTGCCTCCGGGAGACGGCCTGTACACTCTCTGCCTCCGGGAGACGGCCTGCACACTCTCTGCCTCCGGGAGACGGCCTGCACACTCTGCCTCGTGGGAGACGGCCTGCACACTCTCTGCCTCCGGGAGACGGCCTGTACACTCTCTGCCTCCGGGAGACGGCCTGCACACTCTCTGCCTCTGGGAGACGGCCTGCACACTCTCTGCCTCCGGGAGACGGCCTGCACACTATCTGCCTCATGGGAGAGGGCCTGCACACTCTCTGCCTCATGGGAGACGGCCTGCACACTCTCTGCATCCGGGAGACGGCCTGCACACTCTCTGCCTCCGGGAGACGGCCTGCACACTCTCTGCCTCATGGTAGAGGGCCTGTACACTCTCTGCCTCCGGGAGACGGCCTGCACACTCTCTGCCTCGTGGGAGACGGCCTGCACACTCTCTGCATCCGGGAGACGGCCTGCACACTCTCTGCCACGTGGGAGACGGCCTGCACACTCTCTGCCTCATGGGAGACGGCCTGCACACTCTCTGCCTCATGGGAGACGGCCTGCACACTCTCTGCCTCGTGGGAGAGGGCCTGCACACTCTCTGCATCCGGGAGATGGCCTGCTCACGCTCTGCCTCCGGGAGACGGCCTGCACACTCTCTGCCTCATGGGAGACGGCCTGCACACTCTCTGCCTCGTGGGAGAGGGCCTGCACACTCTCTGCATCCGGGAGACGGCCTGCACACTCTCTGCCTCCGGGAGACGGCCTGCACACTCTCTGCCTTGTGGGAGACGGCCTGCACACTCTCTGCCTCCGGGAGACGGCCTGCACACTCTCTGCCTCATGGGAGACGGCCTGCACACTCTCTGCCTCATGGGAGACGGCCTGCACACTCTCTGCCTCATGGGAGACGGCCTGCACACTCTCTGCCTCCGGGAGACGGCCTGCACACTCTCTGCCTTGTGGGAGAGGGCCAGCACGCTCTTTGCCTCCGGGAGACGGCCTGCACACTCTCTGCATCCGGGAGACGGCCTGCACACTCTCTGCCTCCGGGAGAGGGCCTGCACACTCTCTGCATCCGGGAGACGGCCTGCACACTCTCTGACTCCGGGAGAGGGCCTGCACACTCTCTGCCTCGTGGGAGACGGCCTGCACAATCTCTGCATCCGGGAGACGGCCTGCACACTCTCTGCCTCCGGGAGACGGCCTGCACACTCTCTGCATCCGGGAGACGGCCTGCACACTCTCTGCCTCCGGGAGAGGGCCTGCACACTCTCTGCCTCGTGGGAGACGGCCTGCACACTCTCTGCATCCGGGAGACGGCCTGCACACTCTCTGCCTCCGGGAGACGGCCTGTACACTCTCTGCCTCCGGGAGACGGCCTGCACACTCTCTGCCTCGTGGGAGAGGGCCTGCACACTCTCTGCATCCGGGAGATGGCCTGCACACTCTCTGCCTCATGGGAGAGGGCCTGCACACTGTCTGCCTCCGGGAGACGGCCTGCACACTCTCTGCCTCATGGGAGAGGGCCTGCACACTCTCTGCCTCATGGGAGATGGCCTGCACACTCTCTGCCTCCGGGAGACGGCCTGCACACTCTCTGACTCATGGGAGAGGGCCTGCACACTCTCTGCCTCATGGGAGACGGCCTGCACACTCTCTGCCTCGTGGGAGAGGGCCTGTACACTCTCTTCCTCCAGGAGACGGCCTGTACACTCTCTGCCTCCGGGAGAGGGCCTGTACACTCTCTGCCTCCGGGAGACGGCGTGCACACTCTCTGCCTCGTGGGAGACGGCCTGCACACTCTCTGCCTCGTTGGAGAGGGCCTGCACACTCTCTGCCTCCGGGAGACGGCCTGTACACTCTCTGCCTCCGGGAGACGGCCTGCACACTCTCTGCCTCGTGGGAGAGGGCCTGCACACTCTCTGCATCCGGGAGACGGCCTGCACACTCTCTGCCTCCGGGAGACGGCCTGCACACTCTCTGCCTTGTGGGAGAGGGCCAGCACGCTCTCTGCCTCCGGGAGACGGCCTGCACACTCTCTGCATCCGGGAGACGGCCTGCACACTCTCTGCCTCCGGGAGAGGGCCTGCACACTCTCTGCATCCGGGAGACGGCCTGCACACTCTCTGCCTCATGGGAGAGGGCCTGCACACACTCTGCCTCCGGGAGAGGTCCTGTACACTCGCTGCCTCCGGGAGAGGGCCTGTACACTCTCTGCCTCCGGGAGACGGCCTGCACACTCTCTGCCTCGTGGGAGAGGGCCTGCACACTCTCTGCCTCGTGGGAGACGGCCTGCACACTCTCTGCCTCCAGGAGACGGCCTGTACACTCTCTGCCTCCGGGAGACGGCCTGCACACTCTCTGCCTCCGGGAGACGGCCTGCACACTCTCTGCTTCATGGGAGAGGGCCTGCACACTCTCTGCCTCCGCGAGAGGGCCTGCACACTCTCTGCATCGTGGGAGACGGCCTGTACACTCTCTGCCTCCGGGAGATGGCCTGCACACTCTCTGTCTCCGGGAGACGGCCTGCACACTCTCTGCCTCTGGGAGACGGCCTGCACACTCTCTGCCTCCGGGAGACGGCCTGCACACTCTCTGCCTCATGGGAGAGGGCCTGCACACTCTCTGCCTCATGGGAGACGGCCTGCACACTCTCTGCATCCGGGAGACGGCCTGCACACTCTCTGCCTCCGGGAGACGGCCTGCACACTCTCTGCCTCGTGGGAGACGGCCTGCACACTCTCTGCATCCGGGAGACGGCCTGCACACTCTCTGCCTCCGGGAGACGGCCTGCACACTCTCTGCCTCGTGGGAGATGGCCTGCACACTCTCTGCCTCATGGGAGACGGCCTGTACACTCTCTGCCTCCGGGAGACGGCCTGCACACTGTCTGCCTCATGGGAGATGGCCTGTACACTCTCTGCATCCGGGAGACGGCCTGCACACTCTCTGCCTCTGGGAGACGGCCTGCACACTCTCTGCCTCCGGGAGACGGCCTGCACACTATCTGCCTCATGGGAGAGGGCCTGCACACTCTCTGCCTCATGGGAGACGGCCTGCACACTCTCTGCATCCGGGAGACGGCCTGCACACTCTCTGCCTCCGGGAGACGGCCTGCACACTCTCTGCCTCATGGTAGAGGGCCTGTACACTCTCTGCCTCCGGGAGACGGCCTGCACACTCTCTGCCTCGTGGGAGACGGCCTGCACACTCTCTGCATCCGGGAGACGGCCTGCACACTCTCTGCCACGTGGGAGACGGCCTGCACACTCTCTGCCTCATGGGAGACGGCCTGCACACTCTCTGCCTCATGGGAGACGGCCTGCACACTCTCTGCCTCGTGGGAGAGGGCCTGCACACTCTCTGCATCCGGGAGATGGCCTGCTCACGCTCTGCCTCCGGGAGACGGCCTGCACACTCTCTGCCTCATGGGAGACGGCCTGCACACTCTCTGCCTCGTGGGAGAGGGCCTGCACACTCTCTGCATCCGGGAGACGGCCTGCACACTCTCTGCCTCCGGGAGACGGCCTGCACACTCTCTGCCTTGTGGGAGGCGGCCTGCACACTCTCTGCCTCCGGGAGACGGCCTGCACACTCTCTGCCTCATGGGAGACGGCCTGCACACTCTCTGCCTCATGGGAGACGGCCTGCACACTCTCTGCCTCATGGGAGACGGCCTGCACACTCTCTGCCTCCGGGAGACGGCCTGCACACTCTCTGCCTTGTGGGAGAGGGCCAGCACGCTCTTTGCCTCCGGGAGACGGCCTGCACACTCTCTGCATCCGGGAGACGGCCTGCACACTCTCTGCCTCCGGGAGAGGGCCTGCACACTCTCTGCATCCGGGAGACGGCCTGCACACTCTCTGACTCCGGGAGAGGGCCTGCACACTCTCTGCCTCGTGGGAGACCGCCTGCACAATCTCTGCATCCGGGAGACGGCCTGCACACTCTCTGCCTCCGGGAGACGGCCTGCACACTCTCTGCATCCGGGAGACGGCCTGCACACTCTCTGCCTCCGGGAGAGGGCCTGCACACTCTCTGCCTCGTGGGAGACGGCCTGCACACTCTCTGCATCCGGGAGACGGCCTGCACACTCTCTGCCTCCGGGAGACGGCCTGTACACTCTCTGCCTCCGGGAGACGGCCTGCACACTCTCTGCCTCGTGGGAGAGGGCCTGCACACTCTCTGCATCCGGGAGATGGCCTGCACACTCTCTGCCTCATGGGAGAGGGCCTGCACACTGTCTGCCTCCGGGAGACGGCCTGCACACTCTCTGCCTCATGGGAGAGGGCCTGCACACTCTCTGCCTCATGGGAGACGGCCTGCACACTCTCTGCCTCATGGGAGATGGCCTGCACACTCTCTGCCTCGTGGGAGAGGGCCTGCACACTCTCTGCCTCCGGGAGACGGCCTGCACACTCTCTGACTCATGGGAGAGGGCCTGCACACTCTCTGCCTCATGGGAGACGGCCTGCACACTCTCTGCCTCGTGGGAGAGGGCCTGTACACTCTCTTCCTCCAGGAGACGGCCTGTACACTCTCTGCCTCCGGGAGACGGCCTGCACACTCTCTGCCTCCGGGAGACGGCCTGCACACTCTCTGCCTTGTGGGAGAGGGCCAGCACGCTCTCTGCCTCCGGGAGACGGCCTGCACACTCTCTGCATCCGGGAGACGGCCTGCACACTCTCTGCCTCCGGGAGAGGGCCTGCACACTCTCTGCATCCGGGAGACGGCCTGCACACTCTCTGCCTCATGGGAGAGGGCCTGCACACTCTCTGCCTCCGGGAGAGGTCCTGTACACTCGCTGCCTCCGGGAGAGGGCCTGTACACTCTCTGCCTCCGGGAGACGGCCTGCACACTCTCTGCCTCGTGGGAGAGGGCCTGCACACTCTCTGCCTCGTGGGAGACGGCCTGCACACTCTCTGCCTCCAGGAGACGGCCTGTACACTCTCTGCCTCCGGGAGACGGCCTGCACACTCTCTGCCTCCGGGAGACGGCCTGCACACTCTCTGCTTCATGGGAGAGGGCCTGCACACTCTCTGCCTCCGCGAGAGGGCCTGCACACTCTCTGCATCGTGGGAGACGGCCTGTACACTCTCTGCCTCCGGGAGATGGCCTGCACACTCTCTGTCTCCGGGAGACGGCCTGCACACTCTCTGCCTCTGGGAGACGGCCTGCACACTCTCTGCCTCCGGGAGACGGCCTGCACACTCTCTGCCTCATGGGAGAGGGCCTGCACACTCTCTGCCTCATGGGAGACGGCCTGCACACTCTCTGCATCCGGGAGACGGCCTGCACACTCTCTGCCTCCGGGAGACGGCCTGCACACTCTCTGCCTCGTGGGAGACGGCCTGCACACTCTCTGCATCCGGGAGACGGCCTGCACACTCTCTGCCTCCGGGAGACGGCCTGCACACTCTCTGCCTCGTGGGAGATGGCCTGCACACTCTCTGCCTCATGGGAGACGGCCTGTACACTCTCTGCCTCCGGGAGACGGCCTGCACACTGTCTGCCTCATGGGAGATGGCCTGTACACTCTCTGCATCCGGGAGACGGCCTGCACACTCTCTGCCTCCGGGAGACGGCGTGCACACTCTCTGCCTCGTGGGAGACGGCCTGCACACTCTCTGCCTCGTGGGAGAGGGCCTGCACACTCTCTGCATCCGGGAGACGGCCTGCACACTCTCTGCCTCCGGGAGACGGCGTGCACACTCTCTGCCTCCGGGAGAGGGCCTGCACACTCTCTGCATCCGGGAGAGGGCCTGCACACTCTCTGCCTCCGGGAGACGGCCTGTACACTCTCTGCCTCGTGGGAGAGGGCCTGCACACTCTCTGCCTCCGGGAGAGGGCCTGCACACTCTCTGCCTCCGGGAGAGGGCCTGTACACTCTCTGCCTCGTGGGAGACGGCCTGCACACTCTCTGCCTCGTGGGAGACGGCCTGCACACTCTCTGCCTCGTGGGAGACGGCCTGTACACTCTCTGCCTCCGGGAGACGGCCTGCACACTCTCTGCCTCCGGGAGACGGCCTGCACACTCTCTGCCTCCGGGAGACGGCCTGCACACTCTCTGCCTCCGGGAGAGGGCCTGCACACTCTCTGCCTCCGGGAGACGGCCTGCACACTCTCTGCCTCCGGGAGACGGCCTGCACACTCTCTGCCTCCGGGAGACGGCCTGCACACCCTCTGCCTCATGGGAGAGGGCCTGCACACTCTCTGCATCCGGGAGAGGGCCTGTACACTCTCTGCCTCCGGGAGACGGCCTGCACACTCTCTGCCTCCGGGAGACGGCCTGCACACTCTCTGCCTCGTGGGAGATGGCCTGCACACTCTCTGCCTCCGGGAGATGGCCTGTACACTCTCTGCCTCCGGGAGACGGCCTGTACACTCTCTGCCTCGTGGGAGATGGCCTGCACACTCTCTGCCTCCGGGAGACGGCCTGTACACTCTCTGCCTCCGGGAGACGGCCTGCACACTCTCTGCCTCCGGGAGACGGCGTGCACACTCTCTGCCTCGTGGGAGACGGCCTGCACACTCTCTGCCTCCGGGAGAGGGCCTGCACACTCTCTGCCTCGTGGGAGACGGCCTGCACACTCTCTGCCTCCGGCAGACGGCCTGCACACTCTCTGCCTCCGGGAGACGGCGTGCACACTCTCTGCCTCGTGGGAGACGGCCTGCACACTCTCTGCCTCCGGGAGAGGGCCTGCACACTCTCTGCCTCGTGGGAGACGGCCTGCACACTCTCTGCCTCGTGGGAGAGTGCCTGCACACTCTCTGCCTCCGGGAGACGGCCTGCACACTCTCTGCCTCGTTGGAGAGGGCCTGTACACTCTCTGCCTCCGGGAGACGGCCTGTACACTCTCTGCCTCCGGGAGACGGCCTGCACACTCTCTGCCTCGTGGGAGAGGGCCTGCACACTCTCTGCATCCGGGAGATGGCCTGCACACTCTCTGCCTCATGGGAGAGGGCCTGCACACTGTCTGCCTCCGGGAGACGGCCTGCACACTCTCTGCCTCATGGGAGAGGGCCTGCACACTCTCTGCCTCATGGGAGACGGCCTGCACACTCTCTGCCTCATGGGAGAGGGCCTGCACACTCTCTGCCTCGTGGGAGAGGGCCTGCACACTCTCTGCCTCCGGGAGACGGCCTGCACACTCTCTGCCTCATGGGAGAGGGCCTGCACACTCTCTGCCTCATGGGAGACGGCCTGCACACTCTCTGCCTCGTGGGAGAGGGCCTGTACACTCTCTTCCTCCAGGAGACGGCCTGTACACTCTCTGCCTCCGGGAGAGGGCCTGTACACTCTCTGCCTCCGGGAGACGGCGTGCACAC
This sequence comes from Scyliorhinus torazame, assembly GCF_047496885.1. Lineage (NCBI taxonomy): Eukaryota > Metazoa > Chordata > Chondrichthyes > Carcharhiniformes > Scyliorhinidae > Scyliorhinus > Scyliorhinus torazame. The sequence continues at coordinate 4,354,999 of NC_092728.1, forward strand.
TCTCTGCCTCGTGGGAGACGGCGTGCACACTCTCTGCCTCGTTGGAGAGGGCCTGCACACTCTCTGCCTCCGGGAGACGGCCTGTACACTCTCTGCCTCCGGGAGACGGCCTGCACACTCTCTGCCTCGTGGGAGAGGGCCTGCACACTCTCTGCATCCGGGAGACGGCCTGCACACTCTCTGCCTCCGGGAGACGGCCTGCACACTCTCTGCCTTGTGGGAGAGGGCCAGCACGCTCTCTGCCTCCGGGAGACGGCCTGCACACTCTCTGCATCCGGGAGACGGCCTGCACACTCTCTGCCTCCGGGAGAGGGCCTGCACACTCTCTGCATCCGGGAGACGGCCTGCACACTCTCTGCCTCATGGGAGAGGGCCTGCACACTCTCTGCCTCCGGGAGAGGTCCTGTACACTCTCTGCCTCCGGGAGAGGGCCTGTACACTCTCTGCCTCCGGGAGACGGCCTGCACACTCTCTGCCTCGTGGGAGAGGGCCTGCACACTCTCTGCCTCGTGGGAGACGGCCTGCACACTCTCTGCCTCCAGGAGACGGCCTGTACACTCTCTGCCTCCGGGAGACGGCCTGCACACTCTCTGCCTCCGGGAGACGGCCTGCACACTCTCTGCTTCATGGGAGAGGGCCTGCACACTCTCTGCCTCCGGGAGAGGGCCTGCACACTCTCTGCCTCGTGGGAGACGGCCTGTACACTCTCTGCCTCCGGGAGATGGCCTGCACACTCTCTGTCTCCGGGAGACGGCCTGCACACTCTCTGCCTCTGGGAGACGGCCTGCACACTCTCTGCCTCCGGGAGACGGCCTGCACACTCTCTGCCTCATGGGAGAGGGCCTGCACACTCTCTGCCTCATGGGAGACGGCCTGCACACTCTCTGCATCCGGGAGACGGCCTGCACACTCTCTGCCTCCGGGAGACGGCCTGTACACTCTCTGCCTCGTGGGAGACGGCCTGCACACTCTCTGCATCCGGGAGACGGCCTGCACACTCTCTGCCTCCGGGAGACGGCCTGCACACTCTCTGCCTCGTGGGAGATGGCCTGCACACTCTCTGCCTCATGGGAGACGGCCTGTACACTCTCTGCCTCCGGGAGACGGCCTGCACACTGTCTGCCTCATGGGAGACGGCCTGTACACTCTCTGCATCCGGGAGACGGCCTGCACACTCTCTGCCTCCGGGAGACGGCCAGCACACTCTCTGCCTCCGGGAGAGGGCCTGCACACTCTCTGCCTCGTGGGAGACGGCCTGCACACTCTCTGCCTCGTGGGAGAGGGCCTGCACACTCTCTGCATCCGGGAGACGGCCTGCACACTCTCTGCCTCGTGGGAGACGGCCTGCACACTCTCTGCCTCGTGGGAGACGGCCTGCACACTCTCTGCCTCCGGGAGACGGCGTGCACACTCTCTGCCTCCGGGAGAGGGCCTGCACACTCTCTGCATCCGGGAGAGGGCCTGCACACTCTCTGCCTCCGGGAGACGGCCTGTACACTCTCTGCCTCGTGGGAGAGGGCCTGCACACTCTCTGCCTCCGGGAGAGGGCCTGCACACTCTCTGCCTCCGGGAGAGGGCCTGTACACTCTCTGCCTCGTGGGAGACGGCCTGCACACTCTCTGCCTCGTGGGAGACGGCCTGCACACTCTCTGCCTCGTGGGAGAGGGCCTGCACACTCTCTGCCTCCGGGAGAGGGCCTGTACACTCTCTGCCTCCGGGAGACGGCCTGCACACTCTCTGCCTCCGGGAGACGGCCTGCACACTCTCTGCCTCCGGGAGACGGCCTGCACACTCTCTGCCTCCGGGAGAGGGCCTGCACACTCTCTGCCTCCGGGAGACGGCCTGCACACTCTCTGCATCCGGGAGACGGCCTGCACACTCTCTGCCTCCGGGAGACGGCCTGCACACTCTCTGCCTCGTGGGAGACGGCCTGCACACTCTCTGCCTCCGGGAGATGGCCTGCACACTCTCTGCCTCGTGGGAGACGGCCTGCACACTCTCTGCCTCCGGGAGACGGCCTGCACACTCTCTGCCTCCGGGAGACGGCCTGCACACTCTCTGCCTCCGGGAGACGGCCTGCACACCCTCTGCCTCATGGGAGAGGGCCTGTACACTCTCTGCCTCCGGGAGACGGCCTGCACACTCTCTGCCTCATGGGAGAGGGCCTGCACACTCTCTGCCTCCGGGAGAGTGTCTGCACACCCTCTGCCTTCGGGAGACGGCCTGTACACTCTCTGCCTCCGGGAGACGGCCTGCACACTCTCTGCCTCGTGGGAGATGGCCTGCACACTCTCTGCCTCCGGGAGACGGCCTGTACACTCTCTGCCTCCGGGAGACGGCCTGCACACTCTCTGCCTCGTGGGAGAGGGCCTGCACACTCTCTGCCTCCGGGAGACGGCGTGCACACTCTCTGCCTCGTGGGAGACGGCCTGCACACTCTCTGCCTCGTGGGAGAGGGCCTGCGCACTCTCTGCCTCGTGGGAGATGGCCTGCACACTCTCTGCCTCGTGGGAGAGGGCCTGCACACTCTCTGCCTCCGGGAGAGGGCCTGCACACTCTCTGCCTCGTGGGAGATGGCCTGCACACTCTCTGCCTCGTGGGAGAGTGCCTGCACACTCTCTGCCTCCGGGAGACGGCCTGCACACTCTCTGCCTCGTGGGAGACGGCCTGCACACTCTCTGCCTCGTGGGAGAGTGCCTGCACACTCTCTGCCTCCGGGAGACGGCCTGCACACTCTTTGCCTCCGGGAGACGGCCTGTACACTCTCTGCCTCATGGGAGAGGACCTGCGCACTCTCTGCCTCGTGGGAGAGTGCCTGCACACTCTCTGCCTCATGGGAGACGGCCTGTACACTCTCTGCCTCATGGGAGAGGGCCTGCGCACTCTCTGCCTCGTGGGAGAGTGCCTGCACACTCTCTGCCTCATGGGAGACGGCCTGCACACTCTCTGCCTCGTGGGAGAGTGCCTGCACACTCTCTGCCTCCGGGAGACGGCCTGCACACTCTCTGCCTCGTGGGAGACGGCCTGCACACTCTCTGCCTCCGGGAGACGGCCTGCACACTCTCTGCCTCCGGGAGATGGCCTGCACACTCTCTGCCTCGTGGGAGACGGCCTGCACACTCTCTGCCTCCGGGAGATGGCCTGCACACTCTCTGCCTCGTGGGAGACGGCCTGCACACTCTCTGCCTCGTGGGAGACGGCCTGCACACTCTCTGCCTCCGGGAGATGGCCTGCACACTCTCTGCCTCGTGGGAGACGGCCTGCACACTCTCTGCCTCGTGGGAGAGTGCCTGCACACTCTCTGCCTCCGGGAGACGGCCTGCACACTCTCTGCCTCGTGGGAGACGGCCTGCACACTCTCTGCCTCCGGGAGACGGCCTGCACACTCTCTGCCTCCGGGAGATGGCCTGCACACTCTCTGCCTCGTGGGAGACGGCCTGCACACTCTCTGCCTCCGGGAGATGGCCTGCACACTCTCTGCCTCGTGGGAGACGGCCTGCACACTCTCTGCCTCCGGGAGACGGCCTGCACACTCTCTGCCTCCGGGAGATGGCCTGCACACTCTCTGCCTCGTGGGAGACGGCCTGCACACTCTCTGCCTCATGGGAGAGGGCCTGCACACTCTCTGCCTCCGGGAGACGGCCTGCACACTCTCTGCCTCATGGGAGACGGCCTGTACACTCTCTGCCTCCGGGAGACGGCCTGTACACTCTCTGCCTCCGGGAGAGGGCCTGTACACTCTCTGCCTCGTGGGAGGCAAGTTTCTCATTCTCAGCCGATTTGTACTGGGCGAGCGATTTTTGGTGTGGTCATGCACTGTGCATGTTTCAATCGTCACTGGCAGGGTCATGTGCTTGATTTTCAGTAGTTGCTCTCTCAGAGGATCACAGTGAACACAGTCCTGATTCATTGTACACAGACCCCATTCATTCTACACAGTCCTGATTCATTGTACACAGCCCTGATTCATTGTACACAGTCATGATTCATTGTACACAGCCCTGATTCATTGTACACAGTCCTGATTCATTGTACACAGTCATGATTCATTGTACACAGTCCTGATTCATTGTACACAGTCATGATTCATTGTACACAGCCCTGATTCTGTACACAGCACTCTGTTCGTCCCTGCTACTCTCAACAGGAGATTCAGACTTGTGGGCACCAGAGAGAAAAATGGGCTGGGACACAGTTTGATTGGCTGGGGGCCCACGAATTGGCCCAGAAGGCCGCACTCTGCCCGGTAACAAGTGGTAATTGGATCTTGTCCCAGTTGGAACGATTTGCAGAGTCCCGAGGAGTTTCAGTTTTGACTCCTGGACACAGAGCGAGACAAGGACCTGCTTTTCTCTCCGTCTGCAGAGGAGCAGTGTGGGGAAAACACCCATCGCAAACAAAGGCTCTTTTTTTCTCTTTTATGTTTTTTTTTACTCCTTTCTTCCCCTTTGTGTCGGTCTGTCTTGTGCATCATAGAATCATAGAATTTACTGTGCAGAAGGAGGCCATTCGGCCCATCGAGTCTGCACCAGCTCTTGGAAAGAGCACCCTACCCAAGGTCAACACCTCCACCCTATCCCCATAACTCAGTAACCCCACCCAACAGTAAGGGACAATTTATCATGGCCAATCCACTTAACCCGCACATCTTTGGACTGTGGGAGGAAACCGGAGCACCCGGAGGAAACCCACGCACACACGGGGAGAACGTGCAGACTCCGCACAGACAGTGACCCAAGCCGGAATCGAACCTGGGACCCTGGAGCTGTGAAGCAACAGTGCTAACCACTGTGCTACCGTGCTGCTGTGTGCAGAGGATGGGGGACAATTTAAAATGGAGGATTAAGAATTAGTTAATAGTTAACCAGTTGTATTTGCTTCAAATTTCAATATAATCGTTGTTGTAAATAAACAGTAATTGTGTTTATATTTACAAACCGGGTGACTGTAATTATTGGCCGGCTAAGAACAAAGAGGTCTGGTATTTTTCGAAGAATGATTGGTTAATTCACTTATGTCGGGGTTAAGTGTGGCTGTCCCAGCGTGTCGTAACAACACTCCCTGAGACAATTACACGCTCTCCAAGTCCTGATTGACGTTAGTTAAGGCTTGACAAATAAGATTTGGAATTGGGGCCCCTACAGGCTGTTGTCGGTGCCTCTGGTCTGGTAGAAGAGGATGGTGGTTTGAGAAATGGAGTGTGGGTGAATATCTGCTTTGCCCATCGATTAACAGACAACAAACAGCTCAGAGACTTCATCTGGGTTCTTTATTGGGAGTGTTGTTACAGTTCCATATTACTGTTGTGTGATCGATAGATTCAGGAATAAACTGCATCTGACAAGCGGCTCAATTGAATTCCTTTCCCGTCTGTCACAGAAAGCTCCGTAGTGAACAGTACGATAGACTTGTCATCTCTGAGACTTGGGTGTTGCTTTAGTGCAGCTGCCGTCTTCTTCTGGGTGTCTGTTTCAAAGTAGCAGGAGTTAGTGAACATCAGGAAAATACACACATGATCCAAAAACTCGCGATCTGCCACATTCAGAACTGTGTACAGTAATGTATCAGAGCCTGTGTACAGTAATGCATCGGAGTCTGTGTACAGTAATGCATCGGAGTCTGTGTACAGTAATGCATCGGAGTCTGTGTATAGTAATGCATCGGAGTCTGTGTACAGTAATGCATCGGAGTCTGTGTACAGTAATGTATCAGAGTCTGTGTACAGTAATGCATCGGAGTCTGTGTACAGTAATGCATCGGAGTCTGTGTACAGCAATGTATCGGAGTCTGTGTACAGTAATGCATCGGAGTCTGTGTACAGCAATGTATCGGAGTCTGTGTACAGTAATGCATCGGAGTCTGTGTACAGCAATGTATCGGAGTCTGTGTACAGTAATGCATCGGAGTCTGTGTACAGTAATGTATCAGAGCCTGTGTACAGTAATGTATTGGAGTCTGTGTACAGTAATGCATCGGAGTCTGTGTACAGTAATGTATCAGAGTCTGTGTACAGTAATGCATCGGAGTCTGTGTACAGTAATGCTTCGGAGTCTGTGTACAGTAATGTATCAGAGTCTGTGTACAGTAATGCATCGGAGTCTGTGTACAGTAATGCTTCGGAGTCTGTGTACAGTAATGTATCAGAGTCTGTGTACAGTAATGCATCGGAGTCTGTGTACAGCAATGTATCGGAGTCTGTCTACAGTAATGCATCAGAGTCTGTGTACAGTAATGCATCGGAGTCTGTGTACAGTAATGTATCAGAGTCTGTGTACAGAAATGCATCGGAGTCTGTGTACAGTAATGCTTCGGAGTCTGTGTACAGTAATGTATCAGAGTCTGTGTACAGTAATGCATCGGAGTCTGTGTACAGCAATGTATCGGAGTCTGTCTACAGTAATGCATCAGAGTCTGTGTACAGTAATGCATCGGAGTCTGTGTACAGTAATGCATCAGAGTCTGTGTACGGTAATGTATCGGAGTCTGTGTACAGTAATGTATCGGAGTCTGTGTACAGTAATGCATCAGAGTCTGTGTACGGTAATGTATCGGAGTCTGTGTACAGTAATGCATCGGGGTCTGTGTACAGTAATGCATCGGAATCTGTGTACGGTAATGTATCGGAGTCTGTGTACAGTAATGCATCGGAGTCTGTGTACAGTAATGCATCGGAGTCTGTGTACAGTAATGCATCAGAGGCTGTGTACGGTAATGTATCGGAGTCTGTGTACGGTAATGTATCGGAGTCTGTGTACAGTAATGTATCGGAGTCTGTCTACAGTAATGCATCAGAGTCTGTGTACAGTAATGAATCGGAGTCTGTGTACAGTAATGCATCAGAGTCTGTGTACGGTAATGTATCGGAGTCTGTGTACAGTAATGCATCGGAGTCTGTGTACAGTAATGCATCAGAGTCTGTGTACGGTAATGTATCGGAGTCTGTGTACGGTAATGTATCGGAGTCTGTGTACAGTAATGTATCGGAGTCTGTGTACAGTAATGTATCGGAGTCTGTGTACAGTAATGCATCGGAGTCTGTGTACAGCAATGTATCAGGGTCTGTGTACAGTAATGTATCACAGCCTGTGTACAGTAATGTACCAGGATCTGTGTACAGTAATGTATCAGAATCCATGGACCGTAATGTATCAGAGTCTGTGTACAGTAATGTATCAGAGCCAGTGTATAGTAATGTATCAGTCTGTGTACAGTAATGCATCGGAGTCTGTGTACAGTAATGCATCGGAGTCTGTGTACAGTAATGTATCAGAGTCTGTGTACAGTAATGTACCAGAGTCTGTGTACAGTAATGTATCAGCGTCTGTGTACAGTAATGTATCAGAGCTTGTGTACAGTAATGTATCGGAGCCTGTGTACAGTAATGTATCAGAGACTGTGTACAGTAATGTGTCAGAGTCTGTGTACTATAATATGTCAGAGTCTGTGTACAGTAATGTATCAGCGTCTGTGTACAGTAATGTATCAGAGCTTGTGTATAGTAATGTATCGGAGCCTGTGTACAGTAATGCATCAGAGACTGTGTACAGTAATGTATCAAAGTCTGTGTACTGTAATATATCAGAGTCTGTGTACAGTGATGTATCAGAGTCTGTGTACAGTAATGTATCAGAGCCTGTGTACAGTAATGTATCAGAGCCTGTGTACAGTAATGTATCAGAGACTGTGTACAGTAATGTATCAGAGACTGTGTACAGTAATGTATCAGAGTCTGTGTACAGTAATGTACCAGGGTCTGTGCACGGTAATGTATCAGAATCTGTGCACAGTAATGTATCAGAGTCTGTGTACAGTAATGTATCAGAGCCTGTGTACAGTAATGTAACAGAGTCTGTGTACAGTAATGTATCAGAGTCTGTGTATTGTAATATATCAGAGTCTGTGTACAGTAATGTATCAGCGTCTGTGTACAGTAATGTATCAGAGCTTGTGTACAGTAATGTATCAGAGCCTGTGTACAGTAATGTATGGGCCTGTGTACAGTAATGTATCAGAGCCTGTGTACAGTAATGTATCAGAGTCTGTGTACGGTAATGTATCGGAGTCTGTGTACAGTAATGTATCAGAGTCTGTGTACAGTAATGTATCGGAGTCTGTGTACAGTAATGCATCAGAGCCTTTGTACAGTAATGTATCAAAGTCTGTGTACAGTAATGTATCAGAGTCTGTGTACTGTAATATATCAGAGTCTGTGTACAGTGATGTATCAGAGTCTGTGTACTGTAATATATCAGAGTCTGTGTACAGTAATGTATCAGAGTCTGTGTACAGTAATGTATCAGAGCCTGTGTACAGTAATGTATCAGAGACTGTGTACAGTAATGTAACAGAGTCTGTGTACAGTAATGTATCAGAGTCTGTGTACAGTGATGCATCAGAGTCTGTGTACTGTAATATATCAGAGTCTGTGTACAGTGATGTATCAGAGTCTGTGTACTGTAATATATCAGAGTCTGTGCACAGTAATGTATCAGAGTCTGTGTACAGTAATGTATCAGAGTCTGTGTACAGTGATGTATCAGAGTCTGTGTACTGTAATATATCAGAGTCTGTCTACAGTGATGTATCAGAGTCTGTGTACTGTAATATATCAGAGTCTGTGCACAGTAATGCATCAGAGACTGTGTACAGTAATGTATCAGAGTCTGTGTACTGTAATATATCAGAGTCTGTGTACAGTGATGTATCAGAGTCTGTGTACTGTAATTTATCAGAGTCTGTGCACAGTAATGCATCAGAGTCTGTGTACAGTAATGTATCAGAGTCTGTGTACAGTGATGTATCAGAGTCTGTGTACTGTAATATATCAGAGTCTGTGTACAGTGATGTATCAGAGTTTGTGTACTGTAATATATCAGAGTCTGTGCACAGTAATGCATCAGAGACTGTGTACAGTAATGTATCAGAGTCTGTGTACAGTGATGTATCAGAGTCTGTGTACTGTAATATATCAGAGTCTGTGCACAGTAATGCATCAGAGTCTGTGTACAGTAATGTATCAGAGTCTGTGTACAGTAATGTATCAGAGCCTGTGTACAGTAATGTATCAGAGACTGTGTACAGTAATGTATCAGAGTCTGTGTACAGTAATGTATCAGCGTCTGTGTACAGTAATATATCAGCGTCTGTGTACAGTAATGTATTAGAGTCTGTGCACAGTAATGTATCAGAGTCTGTGTACAGTAATATATCAGAGTCTGTGTACAGTAATGTATCAGAGTCTGTGTACAGTAATGTACCAGAGTCTGTGTACAGTAATATATCAGGGCCTCTGTACTGAAATGTAACAGAGTCTGTGTACAGTAATGTATTAAAGTCTGTGTACAGTAATGTACCAGGGTCTGTGTACGGTAATGTATCAGAATCTGTGCACAGTAATGTATCAGAGTCTGTGTACAGTAATATATCAGAGTCTGTGTACAGTAATGTATCAGAGTCTGTGTACAGTAATGTACCAGAGTCTGGGTACAGTAATATATCAGGGCCTCTGTACTGTAATGTAACAGAGTCTGTGTACAGTAATGTATCAAAGTCTGTGTACAGTAATGTACCAGGGTCTGTGTACAGTAATGTATCAGAATCTGTGCACAGTAATGTATCAGAGTCTGTGTACAGTAATATATCAGTGCCTCTGTACAGTAATGTATCAGGGTCTGTGTACAGTAATGTATCAGAGCCTGTGTACAGTAATGTAACAGAGTCTGTGTACAGTAATGTATCACAGTTTGTGTACAGTAATGTATCAGAGTCTGTGTATTGTAATATATCAGAGTCTGTGTACAGTAATGTAACAGCGTCTGTGTACAGTAATGTATCACAGCTTGTGTACAGTAATGTATCAGAGCCTGTGTACAGTAATGTATGGGCCTGTGTACAGTAATATATCAGAGTCTGTGTACAGTGATGTATCAGAGTCTGTGTACTGTAATATATCAGAGTCTGTGTACAGTAATGTTTCAGAGTCTGTGTACAGTAATGTGTCAGAACCTCTATACAGTAATTTATCAGAGCCTATGTACAGTAATGTGTCAGAACCTGTGTACAGTAATGTATCAGAGCCTGTGCACAGTAATGTACCAAGGTCTGTGTGCAGTAATGTATCAGTGCCTGTGTACAGTAATGTATCAGAGTCTGTGTACAGTAATGCATCGGAGTCTGCGTACAGTAATGCATCAGAGTCTGTGTACAGTAATGATTTAGAGTCTGTGTACAGTAATGTATCAGAGTCTGTGTACAGTAATGCATCGGAGTCTGCGTACAGTAATGCATCAGAGTCTGTGTACAGTAATGATTTAGAGTCTGTGTACAGTAATGCATCAGAGTCTGTGTACAGTAATGCATTGGAGTCTGTGTACAGTAATGTATCAGAGTCTGTGTACAGTAATGCATCAGAGCCTGTGTACAGTAATGTATCAGAGTCTGTGTACAGTAATGTATCAGAGTCTGTGTACAGTAATGCATCAGAGCCTGTGTACGGTAATGCATTGGAGTCTGTGTACAGTAATGTATCAGAGTCTGTGTACAATAATGTATCAGAGTCTGTGTACAGTAATGAATCGGAGTCTGTGTACAGTAATGTATCAGAGCCTGTGTACAGTAATGTATCGGAGCCTGTGTACAGTAATGCATCAGAGACTGTGTACAGTAATGTATCAAAGTCTGTGTACTGTAATATATCAGAGTCTGTGTACAGTGATGTATCAGAGTTTGTGTACATTAATGTATCAGAGTCTGTGTACAGTAATGTATCAGAGTCTGTGCACAGTAATGCATCAGAGTCTGTGTACAGTAATGTATCAGAGCCTGTGTACAGTAATGTATCAGAGCCTGTGTACAGTAATGTATCAGAGACTGTGTACAGTAATGTATCAGAGACTGTGTACAGTAATGTATCAGAGTCTGTGTACAGTAATGTATCAGTGACTGTGTACAGTAATATATCAGGGCCTCTGTACAGTAATGTAACAGAGTCTGTGTACAGTAATGTATCAGAGTCTGTGTACAGTAATGTACCAGGGTCTGTGTACGGTAATGTATCAGAATCTGTGCACAGTAATGTATCAGAATCTGTGCACAGTAATGTATCAGAGTCTGTGTAAAGTAATGTATCAGAGCCTGTGTACAGTAATGTAACAGAGTCTGTGTACAGTAATGTATCACAGTCTGTGTACAGTAATGTATCAGAGTCTGTGTAGTGTAATATATCAGAGTCTGTGTACAGTAATGTATCAGCGTCTGTGTACAGTAATGTATCAGAGCTTGTGTACAGTAATGTATCAGAGCCTGTGTACAGTAATGTATGGGCCTGTGTACAGTAATGTATCAGAGCCTGTGTACAGTAATGTATCAGAGTCTGTGTACGGTAATGTATCGGAGTCTGTGTACAGTAATGTATCAGAGTCTGTGTACAGTAATGTATCGGAGTCTGTGTACAGTAATGCATCAGAGCCTTTGTACAGTAATGTATCAGAGTCTGTGTACAGTAATGCATCAGAGACTGTGTACAGTAATGTATCAGAGTCTGTGTACAGTAATGTATCGGAGTCTGTGTACAGTAATGCATCAGAGCCTTTGTACAGTAATGTATCAGAGTCTGTGTACAGTAATGCATCAGAGACTGTGTACAGTAATGTATCAGAGTCTGTGTACTGTAATATATCAGAGTCTGTGTACAGTGATGTATCAGAGTCTGTGTACTGTAATATATAAGAGTCTGTGTACAGTAATGTATCAGAGTCTGTACAGTAATGCATCAGAGTCTGTGCACAGTAATGTATCGGAGTCTGTGTACAGTAATGCATCAGAGTCTGTGTACAGTAATGTATCAGAGCCTGTGTACAGTAATGTATCAGAGACTGTGTACAGTAATGTATCAGAGTCTGTGTACAGTAATGTATCAGAGACTGTGTACAGTAATGTATCAGAGTCTGTGTACAGTAATGTATCAGCGTCTGTGTACAGTAATATATCAGAGTCTGTGTACAGTAATGTATCAGAGCCTGTGTACAGTAATGTATCAGAGACTGTGTACAGTAATGTATCAGAGTCTGTGTACAGTAATGTATCAGCGTCTGTGTACAGTAATATATCAGCGTCTGTGTACAGTAATATATCAGAGTCTGTGTACAGTAATATATCAGAGTCTGTGTACAGTAATGTATCAGAGTCTGTGTACAGTAATGTATCATAGTCTGTGTACTGTAATATATCAGAGTCTGTGTACAGTGATGTATCAGAGTCTGTGTACTGTAATATATCAGAGTCTGTGTACAGTGATGTATCAGAGCCTGTGTACAGTAATGTACCAGAGTCTGTGTACAGTAATGTATCAGCGTCTGTGTACAGTAATATATCAGCGTCTGTGTACAGTAATATATCAGAGTCTGTGTACAGTAATGTATCAGAGTCTGTGTACAGTAATGTATCAGAGCCTGTGTACAGTAATGTACCAGAGACTGTGTACAGTAATATATCAGAGTCTGTGTACAGTAATGTATCAGCGTCTGTGTACAGTAATATATCAGCGCCTGTGTACAGTAATATATCAGAGTCTGTGTACAGTAATATATCAGAGTCTGTGTACAGTAATGTACCAGAGTCTGTGTACAGTAATATATCAGGGCCTCTGTACTGTAATGTAACAGGGTCTGTGTACAGTAATGTATCGAAGTCTGTGTACAGTAATGTACCAGGGTCTGTGTACAGTAATGTATCAGAGCCTGTGTACAGTAATGTAACAGAGTCTGTGTACAGTAATGTATCACAGCTTGTGTACAGTAATGTATTAGAGCCTGTGTACAGTAATGTATGGGCCTGTGTACAGTAATGTATCTGAGCCTGTGCACAGTAATATATTAGGGTCTGTGCACAGTAATGCATTGGAGTCTGTGTACAGTAATGCATTGGAGCCTGTGTACAGTAATGTATCAGTGCCTGTGTGCAGTAATGTGTCAGAACCTGTGTACAGTAATGTATCAGAGCCTGTGCACAGTAATGTACCAAGGTCTGTGTGCAGTAATGTATCAGTGCCTGTGTACAGTAATGTATCAGAGTCTGTGTACAGTAATGCATCGGAGTCTGCGTACAGTAATGTATCAGAGCCTGTGTACAGTAATGTATGGGCCTGTGTACAGTAATGTTTCAGAGTCTGTGTACAGTAATGTGTCAGAACCTCTATACAGTAATTTATCAGAGCCTATGTGCAGTAATGTGTCAGAACCTGTGTACAGTAATGTATCAGAGCCTGTGCACAGTAATGTACCAAGGTCTGTGTGCAGTAATGTATCAGTGCCTGTGTGCAGTAATGTGTCAGAGCCTGTGTACAGTAATGTATCAGAGCCTGTGCACAGTAATGTACCAAGGTCTGTGTGCAGTAATGTATCAGTGCCTGTGTACAGTAATGTATCAGAGTCTGTGTACAGTAATGCATCGGAGTCTGCGTACAGTAATGCATCAGAGCCTGTGTACAGTAATGTATCAGAGTCTGTGTACAGTAATGTATCAGAGTCTGTGTACAGTAATGCATCAGAGTCTGTGTACTGTAATGCATTGGAGTCTGTGTACAGTAATGTATCAGAGTCTGTGTACAGTAATGTATCAGAGTCTGTGTACAGTAATGAATCGGAGTCTGTGTACAGTAATGTATCAGAGCCTGTGTACAGTAATGTATCAGAGCCTGTGTACAGTAATGTATCAGAGACTGTGTACAGTAAAACATCAGAGTCTGTGTACAGTAATTTACTCACTTTTGGAACCGAATGGGCTAATTAGTGATGGACAGCACGGTGTTGTGAAGGGGAGGTCATGTCTCACTAATTTGATCGCGTTTTTCGAGAAAGTGAAAAAGATGATAGATGAGGGAAAGGCGGTAGATGTAGTTTACATGGACTTCAGCAAAGCCTTTGACAAGGTTACTCATGGCAGACTGGTACAAAAGGTGAAGTCATATGGGATCAGAGGAGAGCTGGCAAGTTGGATACAGAGCTGGCTTGGGCACAGAAGACAGAGGGTAGCAGTAGAAGGTGCTTTTTTGAATGGAAGGCTGTGACTAGCGGCGTTCCACAGGGATCAGTTTTGGGGCCTTTGTTGTTCGTGGTGTATATAAATGATTTGGAAGAAAATGTAGCTGGTCTGATTAGTAAGTTCGCAGACAACACAAAAATTGGTGGAATTGCGGATAGTGAAGAGGATTGTCAGAGGATACAGCCGGATATAAACTGGTTGGAGCCTTGGGCGGAGAAATGGCAGATGGAGTTTAATCCGGACAAGTGAGAGGTAACTCACTTTGGAAGTTCCAATGCAAGTAGGAATTACACAAAAAATGGTAGAACTCTTGCGAGTATTGACAGGCAGAGAGATCTGGGCATGTCCACTGATTACTGAAAGTGGCAACGCTAGTGGAGAAGGTGGTCAAGAAGGCATACGGCATGCTGGCCTTCATCGGTCGGGACATTGAATATAAAGATTGGCAATTGCCATGTTGCAGCTGTACAGGACCTAAGTTAGACCTCATTTGGAATATAGTGTTCAATTCTGGTCGCCACACTACCAGAAGGATGTGGATGCTTTGGAGAGGGTACAGAAGCGGTTTACTCGGATGAGGAGAGGTTAGATAAACTCAGTCAGCTCTCACTGGAAGGACGGAGGTCGAGAGGCGACCTGATCGGGATCTGCAAGATTATGAGCAGCATGGACAGAGTGGATAGTCAGATGCTCTTTCCTAAGGTAGGAGAGTCAACATAGGTTAAAACTGCGTGGGGAAAAGTTTAGAACAGATGTGTGAGGCACGTTTTTTTACACAGAGCGTGGTAAACATATGGAACGCGCTGCCTGGGGAGGGGGTGGGAGCCGGTACGATAGCGGCATTTAAGGGGCATCTAGACAAGTATACGAATAGGGTGGGAATGGAAGGATACGGACTCCGTAAGTGCAGACGGTTTTAGTTGAGGCAGGTACCATGGTCGGCACAGGCTTGGAGGGCCGAATGGCCTGATCTTATGCTGTTTGTTCTTTGTACCACAGCCTGTGTACAGTAATGTATCGGGGTTGCGTACAGTAATGAATTGGAGGGCTGTGTGCATCAGGGTCTGTGTACAGTAATGTACTGGAGGGCTGTGTGTATCAGGGCCAGTGTACAATAACGTATCAGTGTCTGTGAATAGTAATGAACCACAGTAATTGAATAGTACTGTATCTGATTGTGTGCGCTGTACTGTATCAGGGTGTGTGCTGTACTGTATCAGGGTGTGTGCACTGTAATGTATCAGGGTGTGTGCTGTACTGTATCAGGGGGTGTGCACTGTACTGTATCAGGGTGTGTGCACTGTACTGTATCAGGGTGTGTGCACTGTACTGTATCAGGGTGTGTGCACTGTACTGTATCAGGGTGTGTGCGCTGTACTGTATCAGGGTGTGTGTGCTGTACTGTATCAGGGTGTGTGCACTGTACTGTATCAGGGTGTGTGCTGTACTGTATCAGGGTGTGTGCACTGTACTGTATCAGGGTGTGTGCGCTGTACTGTATCAGGGTGTGTGCACTGTACTGTATCAGGGTGTGTGCACTGTACTGTATCTGATTGTGTGCGCTGTACTGTATCAGGGTGTGTGCACTGTACTGTATCAGGGTGTGTGCACTGTACTGTATCAGGGTGTGTGCACTGTACTGTATCAGGGTGTGTGCACTGTACTGTGTCAGGGTGTGAACTGTACTGTATCAGGGTGTGTGCTGTACTGTATCAGGGGGTGTGCTGTACTGTATCAGGGTGTGTGCTGTACTGTATCAGGGTGTGTGCACTGTAATGTATCAGGGTGTGTGCACTGTACTGTATCAGGGTGTGTGCACTGTACTGTGTCAGGGTGTGAACTGTACTGTATCAGGGTGTGTGTTGTACTGTATCAGGGTGTGTGCTGTACTGCATCAGGGTGTGTGCTGTACTGTATCAGGGTGTGTGCACTGTACTGTATCAGGGTGTGTGCTGTACTGTATCAGGGTGTGTGCACTGTACTGTGTCAGGGTGTGAACTGTACTGTATCAGGGTGTGTGTTGTACTGTATCAGGGTGTGTGCTGTACTGCATCAGGGTGTGTGCTGTACTGTATCAGGGTGTGTGCACTGTAATGTATCAGGGTGTGTGCACTGTACTGTATCAGGGTGAGTGCACTGTACTGTATCAGGGTGTGTGCACTGTACTGTATCAGGGTGTGTGCGCTGTACTGTATCAGGGTGTGTGCACTGTACTGTATCAGGGTGTGTGCACTGTACTGTATCAGGGTGTGTGCGCTGTACTGTATCAGGGTGGGTGCTGTACTGTATCAGGGTGTGTGCTGTACTGTATCAGGGTGTGTGCACTGTACTGTATCAGGGTGTGTGCTGTACTGTATCAGGGTGTGTGCGCTGTACTGTATCAGGGTGTGTGCACTGTACTGTATCAGGGTGTGTGCACTGTACTGTATCAGGGTGTGTGCTGTACTGTATCAGGGGGTGTGCTGTACTGTATCAGGGTGTGTGCTGTACTGTATCAGGGTGTGTGCACTGTACTGTATCAGGGTGTGCACTGTACTGTATCAGGGTGTGTGCGCTGTACTGTATCAGGGTGTGTGCACTGTACTGTATCAGGGTGTGTGCACTGTACTGTATCAGGGTGTGTGCGCTGTACTGTATCAGGGTGGGTGCTGTACTGTATCAGGGTGTGTGCTGTACTGTATCAGGGTGTGTGCACTGTACTGTATCAGGGTGTGTGCTGTACTGTATCAGGGGGTGTGCTGTACTGTATCAGGGTGTGTGCTGTACTGTATCAGGGTGTGTGCACTGTACTGTTACAGGGTGTGTGCTGTACTGTATCAGGGTGTGTGCTGTACTGCATCAGGGTGTGTGCTGTACTGTATCAGGGTGTGTGCTGTACTGTATCAGGGTGTGTGCACTGTACTGTATCAGGGTGTGTGCACTGTACTGTATTTGATTGTGTGCGCTGTACTGTATCAGGGTGTGTGCACTGTACTGTATCAGGGTGTGTGCACTGTACTGTATCAGGGTGTGTGCACTGTACTGTATCAGGGTGTGTGCACTGTACTGTATCAGGGTGTGTGCGCTGTACTGTATCAGGGTGTGTGCTGTACTGTATCAGGGTGCGTGCTCTACTGTATCGGTGTGTGCTGTACTGTATCAGGGTGAGTGCACTGTACTGTATCAGGGTGTGTGCTGTACTGTATCAGGGTGTGTGCTGTACTGTATCAGGGTGTGTGCTGTACTGTATCAGGGTGTGTGCGCTGTACTGTATCAGGGTGTGTGCTGTACTGTATCAGGGTGTGTGCACTGTACTGTATCAGGGTGTGCGCTGTACTGTATCAGGGTGTGTGCTGTACTGTATCAGGGTGCGTGCTCTACTGTATCGGTGTGTGCTGTACTGTATCAGGGTGAGTGCACTGTACTGTATCAGGGTGTGTGCACTGTACTGTATCAGGGTGTGTGCGCTGTACTGTATCAGGGTGTGTGCACTGTACTGTATCAGGGTCTGTGCACTGTACTGTATCAGGGTGTGTGCGCAGTACTGTATCAGGGTGGGTGCTGTACTGTATCAGGGTGTGTGCTGTACTGTATCAGGGTGTGTGCACTGTACTGTATCAGGGTGTGTGCTGTACTGTATCAGGGGGTGTGCTGTACTGTATCAGGGTGTGTGCTGTACTGTATCAGGGTGTGTGCACTGTACTGTATCAGGGTGTGTGCTGTACTGTATCAGGGTGTGTGCTGTACTGAATCAGGGGGTGTGCTGTACTGTATCAGGGTGTGTGCTGTACTGCATCAGGGTGTGTGCTGTACTGTATCAGGGTGTGTGCTGTACTGTATCAGGGTGTGTGCTGTACTGTATCAGGGTGTGTGCTGTACTGTATCAGGGTGTGTGCACTTTACTGTATCAAGGTGTGTGCACTGTACTGTATCAGGGTGTGTGCACTGTACTGTATCAGGGTGTGTGCTGTACTGTATCAGGGTGTGCACTGTACTGTATCAGGGTGTGTGCTGTACTGTATCAGGGTGTGTGCACTGTACTGTATCAGGGTGTGTGCTGTACTGTATCAGGGTGTGTGCTGTACTGTATCAGGGTGTGTGCACTGTAATGTATCAGGGTGTGTGCACTGTACTGTATCAGGGTGAGTGCACTGTACTGTATCAGGGTGTGTGCTGTACTGTATCAGGGTGTGCGCTGTACTGTATCAGGGTGTGCACTGTACTGTATCAGGGTGAGTGCACTGTACTGTATCAGGGTGTGTGCTGTACTGTATCAGGGTGTGTGCACTGTACTGTATCAGGGTGTGTGCTGTACTGTATCAGGGTGTGTGCTGTACTGTATCAGGGTGTGTGCGCTGTACTGTATCAGGGTGTGTTCACTGTACTGTATCAGGGTGTGTGCTGTACTGTATCAGGGTGTGTGCTGTACTGTATCAGGGTGTGTCCTGTACTGTATCAGGGTGTGTGCGCTGTACTGTATCAGGGTGTGTGCACTGTACTGTATCAGGGTGAGTGCACTGTACTGTATCAGGGTGTGTGCTGTACTGTATCAGGGTGTGTGCTGTACTGTATCAGGGTGTGTGCTGTACTGTATCAGGGTGTGTGCGCTGTACTGTATCAGGGTGTGTGCTGTACTGTATCAGGGTGTGTGCTGTACTGTATCAGGGTGTGTGCACTGTACTGTATCAGGGTGTGTGCGCTGTACTGTATCAGGGTGTGTGCACTGTACTGTATCAGGGTGTGTGCACTGTACTGTATCAGGGTGTGTGCACTGTACTGTATCAGGGTGTGTGCACTGTACTGTATCAGGGTGTGTGCTGTACTGTATCAGGGTGTGTGCACTGTACTGTATCAGGGTGTGTGCGCTGTACTGTATCAGGGTGTGTGCACTGTACTGTATCAGGGTGTGTGCACTGTACTGTATCAGGGTGTGTGCACTGTACTGTATCAGGGTGTGTGCACTGTACTGTATCAGGGTGTGTGCGCTGTACTGTATCAGGGTGGGTGCTGTACTGTATCAGGGGGTGTGCTGTACTGTATCAGGGTGTGTGCTGTACTGTATCAGGGGGTGTGCACTGTACTGTATCAGGGTGGGTGCACTGTAATGTATCAGGGTGTGTGCACTGTACTGTATCAGGGTGAGTGCACTGTACTGTATCAGGGTGTGTGCACTGTACTGTATCAGGGTGTGTGCGCTGTACTGTATCAGGGTGTGTGCACTGTACTGTATCAGGGTGTGTGCACTGTACTGTATCAGGGTGTGTGCGCTGTACTGTATCAGGGTGGGTGCTGTACTGTATCAGGGTGTGTGCACTGTACTGTATCAGGGTGTGTGCTGTACTGTATCAGGGTGTGTGCGCTGTACTGTATCAGGGTGTGTGCACTGTACTGTATCAGGGTGTGTGCACTGTACTGTATCAGGGTGTGTGCACTGTACTGTATCAGGGTGTGTGCGCTGTACTGTATCAGGATGGGTGCTGTACTGTATCAGGGTGTGTGCACTGTACTGTATCAGGGTGTGTGCTGTACTGTATCAGGGTGTGTGCTGTACTGTATCAGAGTGTGTGCTGTACTGTATCAGGGTGTGTGCACTGTACTGTATCAGGGTGTGTGCTGTACTGTATCAGGGTGTGTGCGCTGTACTGTATCAGGGTGTGTGCACTGTACTGTATCAGGGTGTGTGCACTGTACTGTATCAGGGTGTGTGCTGTACTGTATCAGGGGGTGTGCTGTACTGTATCAGGGTGTGTGCTGTACTGTATCAGGGTGTGTGCACTGTACTGTATCAGGGTGTGCACTGTACTGTATCAGGGTGTGTGCGCTGTACTGTATCAGGGTGTGTGCACTGTACTGTATCAGGGTGTGTGCACTGTACTGTATCAGGGTGTGTGCGCTGTACTGTATCAGGGTGGGTGCTGTACTGTATCAGGGTGTGTGCTGTACTGTATCAGGGTGTGTGCACTGTACTGTATCAGGGTGTGTGCTGTACTGTATCAGGGGGTGTGCTGTACTGTATCAGGGAGTGTGCTGTACTGTATCAGGGTGTGTGCACTGTACTGTATCAGGGTGTGTGCTGTACTGTATCAGGGTGTGTGCTGTACTGCATCAGGGTGTGTGCTGTACTGTATCAGGGTGTGTGCTGTACTGTATCAGGGTGTGTGCACTGTACTGTATCAGGGTGTGTGCACTGTACTGTATCTGATTGTGTGCGCTGTACTGTATCAGGGTGTGTTCACTGTACTGTATCAGGGTGTGTGCACTGTACTGTATCAGGGTGTGTGCACTGTACTGTATCAGGGTGTGTGCACTGTACTGTATCAGGGTGTGTGCACTGTACTGTATCAGGGTGTGTGCGCTGTACTGTATCAGGGTGGGTGCTGTACTGTATCAGGGGGTGTGCTGTACTGTATCAGGGTGTGTGCTGTACTGTATCAGGGTGTGTGCTGTACTGTATCAGGGTTTGTGCACTGTAATGTATCAGGGTGTGTGCACTGTACTGTATCAGGGTGAGTGCACTGTACTGTATCAGGGTGTGTGCACTGTACTGTATCAGGGTGTGTGCGCTGTACTGTATCAGGGTGTGTGCACTGTACTGTATCAGGGTGTGTGCACTGTACTGTATCAGGGTGTGTGCGCTGTACTGTATCAGGGTGGGTGCTGTACTGTATCAGGGTGTGTGCTGTACTGTTTCAGGGTGTGTGCACTGTACTGTATCAGGGTGTGTGCTGTACTGTATCAGGGGGTGTGCTGTACTGTATCAGTGTGTGTGCTGTACTGTATCAGGGTGTGTGCACTGTACTGTATCAGGGTGTGTGCTGTACTGTATCAGGGTGTGTGCTGTACTGAATCAGGGGGTGTGCTGTACTGTATCAGGGTGTGTGCTGTACTGCATCAGGGTGTGTGCTGTACTGTATCAGGGTGTGTGCTGTACTGTATCAGGGTGTGTGCTGTACTGTATCAGGGTGTGTGCTGTACTGTATCAGGGTGTGTGCACTTTACTGTATCAGGGTGTGTGCACTGTACTGTATCAGGGTGTGTGCACTGTACTGTATCAGGGTGTGTGCTGTACTGTATCAGGGTGTGCACTGTACTGTATCAGGGTGTGTGCTGTACTGTATCAGGGTGTGTGCACTGTAATGTATCAGGGTGTGTGCACTGTACTGTATCAGGGTGAGTGCACTGTACTGTATCAGGGTGTGTGCTGTACTGTATCAGGGTGTGCGCTGTACTGTATCAGGGTGTGCACTGTACTGTATCAGGGTGAGTGCACTGTACTGTATCAGGGTGTGTGCTGTACTGTATCAGGGTGTGTGCACTGTACAGTATCAGGGTGTGTGCTGTACTGTATCAGGGTGTGTGCTGTACTGTATCAGGGTGTGTGCGCTGTACTGTATCAGGGTGTGTTCACTGTACTGTATCAGGGTGTGTGCTGTACTGTATCAGGGTGTGTGCTGTACTGTATCAGGGTGTGTCCTGTACTGTATCAGGGTGTGTGCGCTGTACTGTATCAGGGTGTGTGCTGTACTGTATCAGGGTGTGTGCTGTACTGTATCAGGGTGTGTGCTGTACTGTATCAGGGTGTGTGCGCTGTACTGTATCAGGGTGTGTGCTGTACTGTATCAGGGTGTGTGCTGTACTGTATCAGGGTGTGTGCTGTACTGTATCAGGGTGTGTGCACTGTACTGTATCAGGGTGTGTGCGCTGTACTGTATCAGGGTGTGTGCACTGTACTGTATCAGGGTGTGTGCACTGTACTGTATCTGATTGTGTGCGCTGTACTGTATCAGGGTGTGTGCACTGTACTGTATCAGGGTGTGTGCACTGTACTGTATCAGGGTGTGTGCACTGTACTGTATCAGGGTGTGTGCACTGTACTGTATCAGGGTGTGTGCGCTGTACTGTATCAGGGTGTGTGCTGTACTGTATCAGGGGGTGTGCTGTACTGTATCAGGGTGTGTGCACTGTACTGTCTCAGGGTGTGTGCTGTACTGTATCAGGGTGTGTGCTGTACTGTATCAGGGTGTGTGCACTGTAATGTATCAGGGTGTGTGCACTGTACTGTATCAGGGTGAGTGCACTGTACTGTATCAGGGTGTGTGCACTGTACTGTATCAGGGTGTGTGCGCTGTACTGTATCAGGGTGTGTGCACTGTACTGTATCAGGGTGTGTGCACTGTACTGTATCAGGGTGTGTGCGCTGTACTGTATCAGGGTGGGTGCTGTACTGTATCAGGGTGTGTGCTGTACTGTATCAGGGTGTGTGCACTGTACTGTATCAGGGTGTGTGCTGTACTGTATCAGGGTGTGTGCGCTGTACTGTATCAGGGTGTGTGCACTGTACTGTATCAGGGTGTGTGCACTGTACTGTATCAGGGTGTGTGCTGTACTGTATCAGGGGGTGTGCTGTACTGTATCAGGGTGTGTGCTGTACTGTATCAGGGTGTGTGCACTGTACTGTATCAGGGTGTGCACTGTACTGTATCAGGGTGTGTGCGCTGTACTGTATCAGGGTGTGTGCACTGTACTGTATCAGGGTGTGTGCACTGTACTGTATCAGGGTGTGTCCTGTACTGTATCAGGGTGTGTGCTGTACTGTATCAGGGTGTGTTCACTGTACTGTATCAGGGTGGGTGCTGTACTGTATCAGGGTGTGTGCTGTACTGTATCAGGGTGTGTGCACTGTACAGTATCAGGGTGTGTGCTGTACTGTATCAGGGTGTGTGCTGTACTGTATCAGGGTGTGTGCGCTGTACTGTATCAGGGTGTGTTCACTGTACTGTATCAGGGTGTGTGCTGTACTGTATCAGGGTGTGTGCTGTACTGTATCAGGGTGTGTCCTGTACTGTATCAGGGTGTGTGCGCTGTACTGTATCAGGGTGTGTGCTGTACTGTATCAGGGTGTGTGCTGTACTGTATCAGGGTGTGTGCTGTACTGTATCAGGGTGTGTGCGCTGTACTGTATCAGGGTGTGTGCTGTACTGTATCAGGGTGTGTGCTGTACTGTATCAGGGTGTGTGCTGTACTGTATCAGGGTGTGTGCACTGTACTGTATCAGGGTGTGTGCGCTGTACTGTATCAGGGTGTGAGCACTGTACTGTATCAGGGTGTGTGCACTGTACTGTATCTGATTGTGTGCGCTGTACTGTATCAGGGTGTGTGCACTGTACTGTATCAGGGTGTGTGCACTGTACTGTATCAGGGTGTGTGCACTGTACTGTATCAGGGTGTGTGCACTGTACTGTATCAGGGTGTGTGCGCTGTACTGTATCAGGGTGTGTGCTGTACTGTATCAGGGGGTGTGCTGTACTGTATCAGGGTGTGTGCACTGTACTGTATCAGGGTGTGTGCTGTACTGTATCAGGGTGTGTGCTGTACTGTATCAGGGTGTGTGCACTGTAATGTATCAGGGTGTGTGCACTGTACTGTATCAGGGTGAGTGCACTGTACTGTATCAGGGTGTGTGCACTGTACTGTATCAGGGTGTGTGCGCTGTACTGTATCAGGGTGTGTGCACTGTACTGTATCAGGGTGTGTGCACTGTACTGTATCAGGGTGTGTGCGCTGTACTGTATCAGGGTGGGTGCTGTACTGTATCAGGGTGTGTGCTGTACTGTATCAGGGTGTGTGCACTGTACTGTATCAGGGTGTGTGCTGTACTGTATCAGGGTGTGTGCGCTGTACTGTATCAGGGTGTGTGCACTGTACTGTATCAGGGTGTGTGCACTGTACTGTATCAGGGTGTGTGCTGTACTGTATCAGGGGGTGTGCTGTACTGTATCAGGGTGTGTGCTGTACTGTATCAGGGTGTGTGCACTGTACTGTATCAGGGTGTGCACTGTACTGTATCAGGGTGTGTGCGCTGTACTGTATCAGGGTGTGTGCACTGTACTGTATCAGGGTGTGTGCACTGTACTGTATCAGGGTGTGTCCTGTACTGTATCAGGGTGTGTGCTGTACTGTATCAGGGTGTGTTCACTGTACTGTATCAGGGTGTGTGCTGTACTGTATCAGGGTGTGTGCTGTACTGTATCAGGGTGTGTGCACTGTACTGTATCAGGGTGTGTGCTGTACTGTATCAGGGGGTGTGCTGTACTGTATCAGGGTGTGTGCTGTACTGTATCAGGGTGTGTGCACTGTACTGTATCAGGGTGTGTGCTGTACTGTATCAGGGTATGTGCTGTACTGTATCAGGGTGTGTGCTGTACTGTATCAGGGTGTGTGCACTGTACTGTATCAGGGTGTGTGCACTGTACTGTATCAGGGTGTGTCCTGTACTGTATCAGGGTGTGTGCTGTACTGTATCAGGGTGTGTTCACTGAACTGTATCAGGGTGGGTGCTGTACTGTATCAGGGTGTGTGCTGTACTGTATCAGGGTGTGTGCACTGTACTGTATCAGGGTGTGTGCTGTACTGTATCAGGGGGTGTGCTGTACTGTATCAGGGTGTGTGCTGTACTGTATCAGGGTGTGTGCACTGTACTGTATCAGGGTGTGTGCTGTACTGTATCAGGGTATGTGCTGTACTGTATCAGGGTGTGTGCTGTACTGTATCAGGGTGAGTGCACTGTACTGTATCAGGGTGTGTGCTGTACTGTATCAGGGTGTGTGCACTGTACTGTATCAGGGTGTGTGCTGTACTGTATCAGGGTGTGTGCTGTACGGTATCAGGGTGTGTGCGCTGTACTGTATCAGGGTGTGTTCACTGTACTGTATCAGGGTGTGTGCTGTACTGTATCAGGGTGTGTGATGTACTGTATCAGGGTGTGTCCTGTACTGTATCAGGGTGTGTGCGCTGTACTGTATCAGGGTGTGTGCACTGTACTGTATCAGGGTGAGTGCACTGTACTGTATCAGGGTGTGTGCTGTACTGTATCAGTGTGTGTGCTGTACTGTATCAGGGTGTGTGCTGTACTGTATCAGGGTGTGTGCGCTGTACTGTATCAGGGTGTGTGCTGTACTGTATCAGGGTGTGTGCACTGTACTGTATCAGGGTGTGTGCGCTGTACTGTATCAGGGTGTGTGCACTGTACTGTATCAGCGTGTGTGCTCTGTACTGTATCTGATTGTGTGCGCTGTACTGTATCAGGGTGTGTGCACTGTACTGTATCAGGGTGTGTGCACTGTACTGTATCAGGGTGTGTGCACTGTACTGTATCAGGGTGTGTGCACTGTACTGTATCAGGGTGTGTGCGCTGTACTGTATCAGGGTGGGTGCTGTACTGTATCAGGGGGTGTGCTGTACTGTATCAGGGTGTGTGCACTGTAATGTATCAGGGTGTGTGCACTGTACTGTATCAGGGTGAGTGCACTGTACTGTATCAGGGTGTGTGCACTGTACTGTATCAGGGTGTGTGCGCTGTACTGTATCAGGGTGTGTGCACTGTACTGTATCAGGGTGTGTGCACTGTACTGTATCAGGGTGGGTGCTGTACTGTATCAGGGTGTGTGCACTGTACTGTATCAGGGTGTGTGCTGTACTGTATCAGGGTGTGTGCGCTGTACTGTATCAGGGTGTGTGCACTGTACTGTATCAGGGTGTGTGCTGTACTGTATCAGGGTGTGTGCTGTACTGTATCAGGGTGTGTGCACTGTACTGTATCAGGGTGTGTGCTGTACTGTATCAGGGTGTGTGTGCTGTACTGTATCAGGGTGTGTGCGCTGTACTGTATCAGGGTGTGTGCACTGTACTGTATCAGGGTGTGTGCACTGTACTGTATCAGGGTGTGTGCACTGTACTGTATCAGGGTGTGTGCGCTGTACTGTATCAGGGTGGGTGCTGTACTGTATCAGGGTGTGTGCACTGTACTGTATCAGGGTGTGTGCTGTACTGTATCAGGGTGTGTGCTGTACTGTATCAGAGTGTGTGCTGTACTGTATCAGGGTGTGTGCACTGTACTGTATCAGGGTGTGCTGTACTGTATCAGGGTGTGTGCGCTGTACTGTATCGGTGTGTGCTGTACTGTATCAGGGTGTGTGCGCTGTACTGTATCAGGGTGTGTGCACTGTACTGTATCAGGGTGTGTGCACTGTACTGTATCAGGGTGTGTGCTGTACTGTATCAGGGGGTGTGCTGTACTGTATCAGGGAGTGTGCTGTACTGTATCAGGGTGTGTGCTGTACTGTATCAGGGTGTGCACTGTACTGTATCAGGGTGTGTGCGCTGTACTGTATCAGGGTGTGTGCACTGTACTGTATCAGGGTGTGTGCACTGTACTGTATCAGGGTGTGTGCGCTGTACTGTATCAGGGTGGGTGCTGTACTGTATCAGGGTGTGTGCTGTACTGTATCAGGGTGTGTGCACTGTACTGTATCAGGGTGTGTGCTGTACTGTATCAGGGGGTGTGCTGTACTGTATCAGGGTGTGTGCTGTACTGTATCAGGGTGTGTGCACTGTACTGTATCAGGGTGTGTGCTGTACTGTATCAGGGTGTGTGCTGTACTGCATCAGGGTGTGTGCTGTACTGTATCAGGGTGTGTGCTGCACTGTATCAGGGTGTGTGCACTGTACTGTATCAGGGTGTGTGCACTGTACTGTATCTGATTGTGTGCGCTGTACTGTATCAGGGTGTGTGCACTGTACTGTATCAGGGTGTGTGCACTGTACTGTATCAGGGTGTGTGCACTGTACTGTATCAGGGTGTGTGCACTGTACTGTATCAGGGTGTGTGCGCTGTACTGTATCAGGGTGGGTGCTGTACTGTATCAGGGGGTGTGCTGTACTGTATCAGGGTGTGTGCACTGTAATGTATCAGGGTGAGTGCACTGTACTGTATCAGGGTGTGTGCACTGTACTGTATCAGGGTGTGTGCACTGTACTGTATCAGGGTGTGTGCGCTGTACTGTATCAGGGTGTGTGCACTGTACTGTATCAGGGTGTGTGCACTGTACTGTATCAGGGTGTGTGCGCTGTACTGTATCAGGATGGGTGCTGTACTGTATCAGGGTGTGTGCTGTACTGTATCAGGGTGTGTGCACTGTACTGTATCAGGGTGTGTGCTGTACTGTATCAGGGTGTGTTCTGTACTGTATCAGTGTGTGTGCTGTACTGTATCAGGGTGTGTGCACTGTACTGTATCAGGGTGTGTGCTGTACTGTATCAGGGTGTGTGCTGTACTGTATCAGTGTGTGTGCTGTACTGTATCAGGGTGTGTGCACTGTACTGTATCAGGGTGTGTGCTGTACTGTATCAGGGTGTGTGCTGTACTGAATCAGGGGGTGTGCTGTACTGTATCAGGGTGTGTGCTGTACTGCATCAGGGTGTGTGCTGTACTGTATCAGGGTGTGTGCTGTACTGTATCAGGATGTGTGCTGTACTGTATCAGGGTGTGTGCTGTACTGTATCAGGGTGTGTGCACTTTACTGTATCAGGGTGTGTGCACTGTACTGTATCAGGGTGTGTGCACTGTACTGTATCAGGGTGTGTGCTGTACTGTATCAGGGTGTGCACTGTACTGTATCAGGGTGTGTGCTGTACTGTATCAGGGTGTGTGCACTGTAATGTATCAGGGTGTGTGCACTGTACTGTATCAGGGTGAGTGCACTGTACTGTATCAGGGTGTGTGCTGTACTGTATCAGGGTGTGCGCTGTACTGTATCAGGGTGTGCACTGTACTGTATCAGGGTGAGTGCACTGTACTGTATCAGGGTGTGTGCTGTACTGTATCAGGGTGTGTGCACTGTACAGTATCAGGGTGTGTGCTGTACTGTATCAGGGTGTGTGCTGTACTGTATCAGGGTGTGTGCGCTGTACTGTATCAGGGTGTGTTCACTGTACTGTATCAGGGTGTGTGCTGTACTGTATCAGGGTGTGTGCTGTACTGTATCAGGGTGTGTCCTGTACTGTATCAGGGTGTGTGCGCTGTACTGTATCAGGGTGTGTGCACTGTACTGTATCAGGGTGAGTGCACTGTACTGTATCAGGGTGTGTGCTGTACTGTATCAGGGTGTGTGCTGTACTGTATCAGGGTGTGTGCTGTACTGTATCAGGGTGTGTGCGCTGTACTGTATCAGGGTGTGTGCTGTACTGTATCAGGGTGTGTGCTGTACTGTATCAGGGTGTGTGCTGTACTGTATCAGGGTGTGTGCACTGTACTGTATCAGGGTGTGTGCGCTGTACTGTATCAGGGTGTGTGCACTGTACTGTATCAGGGTGTGTGCACTGTACTGTATCTGATTGTGTGCGCTGTACTGTATCAGGGTGTGTGCACTGTACTGTATCAGGGTGTGTGCACTGTACTGTATCAGGGTGTGTGCACTGTACTGTATCAGGGTGTGTGCACTGTACTGTATCAGGGTGTGTGCGCTGTACTGTATCAGGGTGGGTGCTGTACTGTATCAGGGGGTGTGCTGTACTGTATCAGGGTGAGTGCACTGTACTGTATCAGGGTGTGTGCACTGTACTGTATCAGGGTGTGTGCGCTGTACTGTATCAGGGTGTGTGCACTGTAATGTATCAGGGTGTGTGCACTGTACTGTATCAGGGTGTGTGCTGTACTGTATCAGGGTGTGTGCACTGTACTGTATCAGGGTGTGTGCTGTACTGTATCAGGGTGTGTGCTGTACTGTATCAGGGTGTGTTCTGTACTGTATCAGTGTGTGTGCTGTACTGTATCAGGGTGTGTGCACTGTACTGTATCAGGGTGTGTGCTGTACTGTATCAGGGTGTGTGCTGTACTGTATCAGTGTGTGTGCTGTACTGTATCAGGGTGTGTGCACTGTACTGTATCAGGGTGTGTGCTGTACTGTATCAGGGTGTGTGCTGTACTGAATCAGGGGGTGTGCTGTACTGTATCAGGGTGTGTGCTGTACTGCATCAGGGTGTGTGCTGTACTGTATCAGGGTGTGTGCTGTACTGTATCAGGGTGTGTGCTGTACTGTATCAGGGTGTGTGCTGTACTGTATCAGGGTGTGTGCACTTTACTGTATCAGGGTGTGTGCACTGTACTGTATCAGGGTGTGTGCACTGTACTGTATCAGGGTGTGTGCTGTACTGTATCAGGGTGTGCACTGTACTGTATCAGGGTGTGTGCTGTACTGTATCAGGGTGTGTGCACTGTAATGTATCAGGGTGTGTGCACTGTACTGTATCAGGGTGAGTGCACTGTACTGTATCAGGGTGTGTGCTGTACTGTATCAGGGTGTGCGCTGTACTGTATCAGGGTGTGCACTGTACTGTATCAGGGTGAGTGCACTGTACTGTATCAGGGTGTGTGCTGTACTGTATCAGGGTGTGTGCACTGTACAGTATCAGGGTGTGTGCTGTACTGTATCAGGGTGTGTGCTGTACTGTATCAGGGTGTGTGCGCTGTACTGTATCAGGGTGTGTTCACTGTACTGTATCAGGGTGTGTGCTGTACTGTATCAGGGTGTGTGCTGTACTGTATCAGGGTGTGTCCTGTACTGTATCAGGGTGTGTGCGCTGTACTGTATCAGGGTGTGTGCACTGTACTGTATCAGGGTGAGTGCACTGTACTGTATCAGGGTGTGTGCTGTACTGTATCAGGGTGTGTGCTGTACTGTATCAGGGTGTGTGCTGTACTGTATCAGGGTGTGTGCGCTGTACTGTATCAGGGTGTGTGCTGTACTGTATCAGGGTGTGTGCTGTACTGTATCAGGGTGTGTGCTGTACTGTATCAGGGTGTGTGCACTGTACTGTATCAGGGTGTGTGCGCTGTACTGTATCAGGGTGTGTGCACTGTACTGTATCAGGGTGTGTGCACTGTACTGTATCTGATTGTGTGCGCTGTACTGTATCAGGGTGTGTGCACTGTACTGTATCAGGGTGTGTGCACTGTACTGTATCAGGGTGTGTGCACTGTACTGTATCAGGGTGTGTGCACTGTACTGTATCAGGGTGTGTGCGCTGTACTGTATCAGGGTGGGTGCTGTACTGTATCAGGGGGTGTGCTGTACTGTATCAGGGTGAGTGCACTGTACTGTATCAGGGTGTGTGCACTGTACTGTATCAGGGTGTGTGCGCTGTACTGTATCAGGGTGTGTGCACTGTAATGTATCAGGGTGTGTGCACTGTACTGTATCAGGGTGAGTGCACTGTACTGTATCAGGGTGTGTGCACTGTACTGTATCAGGGTGTGTGCGCTGTACTGTATCAGGGTGTGTGCACTGTACTGTATCAGGGTGTGTGCACTGTACTGTATCAGGGTGTGTGCGCTGTACTGTATCAGGGTGGGTGCTGTACTGTATCAGGGTGTGTGCACTGTACTGTATCAGGGTGTGTGCTGTACTGTATCAGGGTGTGTGCGCTGTACTGTATCAGGGTGTGTGCACTGTACTGTATCAGGGTGTGTGCACTGTACTGTATCAGGGTGTGTGCTGTACTGTATCAGGGGGTGTGCTGTACTGTATCAGGGTGTGTGCTGTACTGTATCAGGGTGTGTGCACTGTATTGTATCAGGGTGTGCACTGTACTGTATCAGGGTGTGTGCGCTGTACTGTATCAGGGTGTGTGCACTGTACTGTGTCAGGGTGTGTGCACTGTACTGTATCAGGGTGTGTCCTGTACTGTATCAGGGTGTGTGCTGTACTGTATCAGGGTGAGTGCACTGTACTGTATCAGGGTGGGTGCTGTACTGTATCAGGGTGTGTGCTGTACTGTATCAGGGTGTGTGCTGTACTGTATCAGGGGGTGTGCTGTACTGTATCAGGGTGTGTGCTGTACTGTATCAGGGTGTGTGCACTGTACTGTATCAGGGTGTGTGCACTGTACTGTATCTGATTGTGTGCGCTGTACTGTATCAGGGTGTGTGCACTGTACTGTATCAGGGTGTGTGCACTGTACTGTATCAGGGTGTGTGCACTGTACTGTATCAGGGTGTGTGCACTGTACTATATCAGGGTGTGTGCGCTGTACTGTATCAGGGTGGGTGCTGTACTGTATCAGGGGGTGTGCTGTACTGTATCAGGGTGTGTGCACTGTAATGTATCAGGGTGTGTGCACTGTACTGTATCAGGGTGAGTGCACTGTACTGTATCAGGGTGTGTGCACTGTACTGTATCAGGGTGTGTGCGCTGTACTGTATCAGGGTGTGTGCACTGTACTGTATCAGGGTGTGTGCACTGTACTGTATCAGGGTGTGTGCGCTGTACTGTATCAGGGTGGGTGCTGTACTGTATCAGGGTGTGTGCTGTACTGTATCAGGGTGTGTGCACTGTACTGTATCAGGGTGTGTGCTGTACTGTATCAGGGGGTGTGCTGTACTGTATCAGGTTGTGTGCTGTACTGTATCAGGGTGTGCACTGTACTGTATCAGGGTGAGTGCACTGTACTGTATCAGGGTGTGTGCTGTACTGTATCAGGGTGTGTGCACTGTACAGTATCAGGGTGTGTGCTGTACTGTATCAGGGTGTGTGCTGTACTGTATCAGGGTGTGTGCGCTGTACTGTATCAGGGTGTGTTCACTGTACTGTATCAGGGTGTGTGCTGTACTGTATCAGGGTGTGTGCTGTACTGTATCAGGGTGTGTCCTGTACTGTATCAGGGTGTGTGCGCTGTACTGTATCAGGGTGTGTGCACTGTACTGTATCAGGGTGAGTGCACTGTACTGTATCAGGGTGTGTGCTGTACTGTATCAGGGTGTGTGCTGTACTGTATCAGGGTGTGTGCTGTACTGTATCAGGGTGTGTGCGCTGTACTGTATCAGGGTGGGTGCTGTACTGTATCAGGGTGTGTGCACTGTACTGTATCAGGGTGTGCGATGATCTGTATCAGGGTGTGTGCTGTACTGTATCAGGGTGTGTGCTCTACTGTATCGGTGTGTGCTGTACTGTATCAGGGTGAGTGCACTGTACTGTATCAGGGTGTGTGCACTGTACTGTATCAGGGTGTGTGCTGTACTGTATCAGGGTGTGTGCTGTACTGTATCAGGGTGTGCGCTGTACTGTATCAGGTTGTGTGCACTGTACTGTATCAGGGTGTGTGCACTGTACTGTATCAGGGTGTGTGCGCTGTACTGTATCAGGGTGGGTGCTGTACTGTATCAGGGTGTGTGCTGTACTGTATCAGGGTGTGTGCACTGTACTGTATCAGGGTGTGTGCTGTACTGTATCAGGGGGTGTGCTGTACTGTATCAGGGTGTGTGCTGTACTGTATCAGGGTGTGTGCACTGTACTGTATCAGGGTGTGTGCTGTACTGTATCAGGGTGTGTGCTGTACTGAATCAGGGGGTGTGCTGTACTGTATCAGGGTGTGTGCTGTACTGCATCAGGGTGTGTGCTGTACTGTATCAGGGTGTGTGCTGTACTGTATCAGGGTGTGTGCTGCACTGTATCAGGGTGTGTGCTGTACTGTATCAGGGTGTGTGCACTTTACTGTATCAGGGTGTGTGCACTGTACTGTATCAGGGTGTGTGCACTGTACTGTATCAGGGTGTGTGCTGTACTGTATCAGGGTGTGCACTGTACTGTATCAGGGTGTGTGCTGTACTGTATCAGGGTGTGTGCACTGTACTGTATCAGGGTGTGTGCTGTACTGTATCAGGGTGTGTGCTGTACTGTATCAGGGTGTGTGCACTGTAATGTATCAGGGTGTGTGCACTGTACTGTATCAGGGTGAGTGCACTGTACTGTATCAGGGTGTGTGCTGTACTGTATCAGGGTGTGCGCTGTACTGTATCAGGGTGTGCACTGTACTGTATCAGGGTGAGTGCACTGTACTGTATCAGGGTGTGTGCTGTACTGTATCAGGGTGTGTGCACTGTACTGTATCAGGGTGTGTGCTGTACTGTATCAGGGTGTGTGCTGTACTGTATC
The DNA here is from genome assembly GCF_047496885.1 of Scyliorhinus torazame. Classification (NCBI taxonomy): domain Eukaryota; kingdom Metazoa; phylum Chordata; class Chondrichthyes; order Carcharhiniformes; family Scyliorhinidae; genus Scyliorhinus; species Scyliorhinus torazame. Next base: position 4,387,785 of record NC_092728.1, read on the forward strand.
AGGGTGTGTGCGCTGTAATGTATCAGGGTGTGTTCACTGTACTGTATCAGGGTGTGTGCTGTACTGTATCAGGATGTGTGCTGTACTGTATCAGGTTGTGTCCTGTACTGTATCAGGGTGTGTGCGCTGTACTGTATCAGGGTGTGTGCACTGTACTGTATCAGGGTGAGTGCACTGTACTGTATCAGGGTGTGTGCTGTACTGTATCAGGGTGTGTGCTGTACTGTATCAGGGTGTGTGCTGTACTGTATCAGGGTGTGTGCACTGTACTGTATCAGGGTGTGTGCTGTACTGTATCAGGGTGTGTGCTCTGTACTGTATCAGGGTGTGCGCTGTACTGTATCAGGGTGTGTGCTGTACTGTATCAGGGTGTGTGCTCTACTGTATCGGTGTGTGCTGTACTGTATCAGGGTGTGTGCACTGTACTGTATCAGGGTGTGTGCACTGTACTGTATCAGGCTGTGTGCGCTGTACTGTATCAGGGTGTTCCTGTACTGTATCAGGGTGTGTTCACTGTACTGTATCAGGGTGTGTGCTGTACTGTATCAGGGTGTGTGAACTATACGGTATCAGGGTGTGTGCTGTACTGTATCAGGGTGTGTGCTGTACTGTATCAGGGTGTGCACTGTACTGTATCAGGGTGTGTGCTGTACTATATCAGGGTGTGTGTATTGTACTGTATCGGGTGTGTGCTGTACTGTATCAGGGTGTGTGCACTGTACTGTATCAGGGTGTGTGCACTGTACTGTATCAGGGTGTGCACTGTACTGTATCAGGGTGTGTGCTGTACTGTATCAGGGTGTGTGCTGTACTGTATCAAGATGTGTGCACTATACTGTATCAGGGTGTGTGCACTGTACTGTATCAGGGTGTGTGCACTGTACTGTATCACGGTGTGTGCTGCACTGTATCAGGGTGTGTGCTGTACTTTATCAGGGTGTGTGCACTACTGTATCAGGGTGTGTGCACTGTACTGTATCACGGTGTGTGCGTTGTACTGTATCAGGGTGTGTGCTGTACTGTATCAGGGTGTGTTCACTGTACTGTATCAGGGTGTGTGCTGTACTGTATCAGGGTGCGTGCTATACTGTATCAGGGTGTGTGCTGTACTGTATCAGGGTGTGTGCTGTACTGTATCAGGGTGCGTGCGATACTGTATCAGGGTGTGTGCTGTACTGTATCAGGGTATGTGCGCTGTACTGTATCAGGGTGTGTGCTGTACTTTAATAGGGTGTATGCACTGTACTGTATCAGGGTGTGTGCTGTACTGTATCAGGGTGTGAACTGTAGTGTGTCAGGGTGTGTGCTGTACTCTATCAGGGTGTGTGCTGTACTGTATCAGGGAGTGTTGTGTGCGTTGTACTGTATCAGGGTGTGTGCTGTTCTGTATCAGGATGTGTGCACTGTACTGTATCAGGGTGTGTGCATTGTACTGTATCAGGGTGTGTGCGTTGTACTGTATCAGGGTGTGTGCGTTGTACTGTATCAGGGTGTGTGCACTGTACTGTATCAGGGTGTGTGCACTGTACTGTATCAGGGTGTGTGCTGTACTGTATCAGGGTGTGTGCACTGTAATGTATCAGGGTGTGTGCACTGTACTGTATCAGGGTGAGTGCACTGTACTGTATCAGGGTGAGTGCACTGTACTGTATCAGGGTGTGTGCTGTACTGTATCAGGGTGTGTGCTGTACTGTATCAGGCTGTGTGCTGTACTGTATCAGGGTGTGTGCGCTGTACTGTATCAGGGTGTGTGCTGTACTGTATCAGGGTGTGTGCACTGTACTGTATCAGGGTGTGCGCTGTACTGTATCAGGGTGTGTGCTGTACTGTATCAGGGTGTGTGCTGTACTGTATCGGTGTGTGCTGTACTGTATCAGGTTGTGTGCACTGTACTGTATCAGGGTGTGTGCACTGTACTGTATCAGGGTGTGTGCTGTACTGTATCAGGGTGTGCGCTGTACTGTATCAGGGTGTGTGCACTGTACTGTATCAGGGTGTGTTCACTGTACTGTATCAGGGTGTGTGCTGTAATGTATCAGGGTGTGTGAACTATACTGTATCAGGGTGTGTGCTGTACTGTATCAGGGTGTGCACTGTACTGTATCAGGGTGTCTGCTGTACTGTATCAGGGTGTGTGTATTGTACTGCATCGGGTGTGTGCTGTACTGTATCAGGGTGTGTGCACTGTACTGTATCAGGGTGTGTGCACTGTACTGTATCAGGGTGTGCTGTACTGTATCAGGGTGTGTGCTGTACTGTATCAGGGTGTGTTCACTGTACTGTATCAGGGTGTGTGCTGTACTGTATCAGGGTGTGTGCTGTATTGTATCAGGGTGTGTGCTGTACTGTATCAGGGTGTGTGCTGTACTGTATCAGGGTGTGTGCTGTATTGTATCAGGGTGTGTGCTGTACTGTATCAAAGTGTGTGCTGTACTGTATCAGGGTGTGTTCACTGTATTGTATCAGGGTGTGTGCTGTACTGTATCAGGGTGTGCGCTGTACTGTATCAGGGTGTGTGCTGTACTGTATCAGGGTGTGTTCACTGTACTGTATCAGGGTGTGTGCACTGTACTGTATCACGATGTGTGCATTGTACTGTATCAGGGTGTGTGCTGTACTGTATCAGGGTGTGTTCACTGTACTGTATCAGGGTGTGTGCTGTACTGTATCAGGGTGCGTGCTATACTGTATCAGGGTGTGTGCTGTACTGTATCAGGGTGTGTGCTGTACTGTATCAGGGTGCGTGCGATACTGTATCAGGGTGTGTGCTGTACTGTATCAGGGTGTGTGCGCTGTACTGTATCAGGGTGTGTGCTGTACTTTAATAGGGTGTGTGCACTGTACTGTATCAGGGTGTGTGCTGCACTGTATCAGGGTGTGAACTGTACTGTGTCAGGGTGTGTGCTGTACTCTATCAGGGTGTGTGCTGTACTGTATCAGGGTGTGTTCAATGTACTGTATCAGGTTGTGTGCGTTGTACTGTATCAGGGTGTGTGCTGTTCTGTATCAGGGTGTGTGCACTGTACTGTATCAGGGTGTGTGCATTGTACTGTATCAGGGTGTGTGCGTTGTACTGTATCAGGGTGTGTGCGTTGTACTGTATCAGGGTGTGTGCTGTACTGTATCAGGGTGTGTGCACTGTACTGTATCAGGGTGTGTGCTGTACTGTATCAGGGTGTGTGCTGTACTGTATCAGGGTGTGTGCACTGTAATGTATCAGGGTGTGTGCACTGTACTGTATCAGGGTGAGTGCACTGTACTGTATCAGGGTGTGTGCTGTACTGTATCAGGGTGTGCGCTGTACTGTATCAGGGTGTGTGCACTGTAATGTATCAGGGTGTGTGCACTGTACTGTATCAGGGTGAGTGCACTGTACTGTATCAGGGTGTGTGCTGTACTGTATCAGGGTGTGCGCTGTACTGTATCAGGGTGTGCCCTGTACTGTATCAGGGTGAGTGCACTGTACTGTATCAGGGTATGTGCACTGTACTGTATCAGGGTGTGTGCTGTACTGTATCAGGGTGTGCGCTGTACTGTATCAGGGTGTGTTCACTGTACTGAATCAGGGTGTGTGCTGTACTGTACCAGGGTGTGTGCTGTACTGTATCAGGGTGTGTGCTGTACTGTATCAGGGTGTGTGCGCTGTACTGTATTAGGGTGTGTGCACTGTACTGTATCAGGGTGAGTGCACTGTACTGTATCAGGGTGTGTGCTGTACTGTATCAGGGTGTGTGCTGTACTGTATCAGGGTGTGTGCTGTACTGTATCAGGGTGTGTGCGCTGTACTGTATCAGGGTGTGTGCTGTACTGTATCAGGGTGTGTGCACTGTACTGTATCAGGGTGTGCGCTGTACTCTATCAGGGTGTGTGCTGTACTGTATCAGGGTGTGTGCTGTACTGTATCGGTGTGTGCTGTACTGTATCAGGGTGTGTGCACTGTACTGTATCAGGGTGTGTGCACTGTACTGTATCAGGGTGTGCACTGTACTGTATCAGGGTGTGTGCTGTACTGTATCAGGGTGTGTGCTGTACTGTATCAGGGTGTGTTCACTGTACTGTATCAGGGTGTGTGCTGTACTGTATCAGGGTGTGTGCTGTATTATATCAGGGTGTGTGCTGTACTGTATCAGGGTGTGTGCTGTACTGTATCAGGGTGTGTGCTGTACTGTATCAGGGTGTGTGCTGTACTGTATAAGGGTGTTTTCACTGTTCTGTATCAGGGTGTGTGCTGTACTGTATCAGGGTGTGTGCTGTATTGTATCAGGGTGTGTGCTGTACTGTATCAGGGTGTGTGCTGTACTGTATCAGGGTGTGTGCTGTATTGTATCAGGGTGTGTGCTGTACTGTATCAGGGTGTGTGCTGTACTGTATCAGGGTGTGTTCACTGTATTGTATCAGGGTGTGTGCTGTACTGTATCAGGGTGTGCGCTGTACTGTATCAGGGTGTGTGCTGTACTGTATCATGGTGTGTTCACTGTACTGTATCAGGGTGTGTGCACTGTACTGTATCACGGTGTGTGCATTGTACTGTATCAGGGTGTGTGCTGTACTGTATCAGGGTGTGTTCACTGTACTGTATCAGGGTGTGTGCTGTACTGTATCAGGGTGCGTGCTATACTGTATCAGGGTGTGTGCTGTACTGTATCAGGGTGTGTGCTGTACTGTATCAGGGTGCGTGCGATACTGTATCAGGGTGTGTGCTGTACTGTATCAGGGTGTGTGCGCTGTACTGTATCAGGGTGTGTGCTGTACTGTATCAGGGTGTGTGCACTGTACAGTATCAGGGTGTGTGCTGTACTGTATCAGGGTGTGTGCTGTACTGTATCAGGGTATGTGCGCTGTACTGTATCAGGGTGTGTTCACTGTACTGTATCAGGGTGTGTGCTGTACTGTATCAGGGTGTGTGCTGTACTGTATCAGGGTGTGTCCTGTACTGTATCAGGGTGTGTGCGCTGTACTGTATCAGGGTGTGTGCACTGTACTGTATCAGGGTGAGTGCACTGTACTGTATCAGGGTGTGTGCTGTACTGTATCAGGGTGTGTGCTGTACTGTATCAGGGTGTGTGCTGTACTGTATCAGGGTGTGTGCGCTGTACTGTATCAGGGTGTGTGCTGTACTGTATCAGGGTGTGTGCACTGTACTGTATCAGGGTGTGCGCTGTACTGTATCAGGGTGTGTGCTGTACTGTATCAGGGTGTGTGCTCTACTGTATCGGTGTGTGCTGTACTGTATCAGGGTGAGTGCACTGTACTGTATCAGGGTGTGTGCACTGTACTGTATCAGGGTGTGTGCGCTGTACTGTATCAGGGTGTGTGCACTGTACTGTATAAGGGTGTGTGCACTGTACTGTATCAGGGTGTGTGCGCTGTACTGTATCAGGGTGTGTGCTGTATTGTATCAGGGTGTGTGCTGTACTGTATCAGGGTGGGTGCTGTACTGTATCAGGGTGTGTGCTGTACTGTATCAGGGTGTGTGCACTGTACTGTATCAGGGTGTGTGCTGTACTGTATCAGGGGGTGTGCTGTACTGTATCAGGGTGTGTGCTGTACTGTATCAGGGTGTGTGCACTGTACTGTATCAGGGTGTGTGCTGTACTGTATCAGGGTGTGTGCTGTACTGAATCAGGGGGTGTGCTGTACTGTATCAGGGTGTGTGCTGTACTGTATCAGGGTGTGTGCACTTTACTGTATCAGGGTGTGTGCTGTACTGTATCAGGGTGTGTGCTGTACTGTATCAGGGTGTGTGCACTGTACTGTATCAGGGTGTGCGCTGTACTCTATCAGGGTGTGTGCTGTACTGTATCAGGGTGTGTGCTGTACTGTATCGGTGTGTGCTGTACTGTATCAGGGTGTGTGCACTGTACTGTATCAGGGTGTGCACTGTACTGTATCAGGGTGTGTGCTGTACTGTATCAGGGTGTGTGCTGTACTGTATCAGGGTGTGTTCACTGTACTGTATCAGGGTGTGTGCTGTACTGTATCAGGGTGTGTGCTGTATTATATCAGGGTGTGTGCTGTACTGTATCAGGGTGTGTGCTGTACTGTATCAGGGTGTGTGCTGTACTGTATCAGGGTGTGTGCTGTACTGTATCAGGGTGTGTTCACTGTATTGTATCAGGGTGTGTGCTGTACTGTATCAGGGTGTGCGCTGTACTGTATCAGGGTGTGTGCTGTACTGTATCAGGGTGTGTTCACTGTACTGTATCAGGGTGTGTGCACTGTACTGTATCACGATGTGTGCATTGTACTGTATCAGGGTGTGTGCTGTACTGTATCAGGGTGTGTTCACTGTACTGTATCAGGGTGTGTGCTGTACTGTATCAGGGTGCGTGCTATACTGTATCAGGGTGTGTGCTGTACTGTATCAGGGTGTGTGCTGTACTGTATCAGGGTGCGTGCGATACTGTATCAGGGTGTGTGCTGTACTGTATCAGGGTGTGTGCGCTGTACTGTATCAGGGTGTGTGCTGTACTTTAATAGGGTGTGTGCACTGTACTGTATCAGGGTGTGTGCTGCACTGTATCAGGGTGTGAACTGTACTGTGTCAGGGTGTGTGCTGTTCTCTATCAGGGTGTGTGCTGTACTGTATCAGGGTGTGTTCAATGTACTGTATCAGGTTGTGTGCGTTGTACTGTATCAGGGTGTGTGCTGTTCTGTATCAGGGTGTGTGCACTGTACTGTATCAGGGTGTGTGCATTGTACTGTATCAGGGTGTGTGCGTTGTACTGTATCAGGGTGTGTGCGTTGTACTGTATCAGGGTGTGTGCTGTACTGTATCAGGGTGTGTGCACTGTACTGTATCAGGGTGTGTGCTGTACTGTATCAGGGTGTGTGCTGTACTGTATCAGGGTGTGTGCACTGTAATGTATCAGGGTGTGTGCACTGTACTGTATCAGGGTGAGTGCACTGTACTGTATCAGGGTGTGTGCTGTACTGTATCAGGGTGTGCGCTGTACTGTATCAGGGTGTGCCCTGTACTGTATCAGGGTGAGTGCACTGTACTGTATCAGGGTGTGTGCTGTACTGTATCAGGGTGTGTGCACTGTACTGTATCAGGGTGTGTGCTGTACTGTATCAGGGTGTGCGCTGTACTGTATCAGGGTGTGTTCACTGTACTGAATCAGGGTGTGTGCTGTACTGTACCAGGGTGTGTGCTGTACTGTATCAGGGTGTGTGCTGTACTGTATCAGGGTGTGTGCGCTGTACTGTATCAGGGTGTGTGCACTGTACTGTATCAGGGTGAGTGCACTGTACTGTATCAGGGTGTGTGCTGTACTGTATCAGGGTGTGTGCGCTGTACTGTATCAGGGTGTGTGCTGTACTGTATCAGGGTGTGTGCACTGTACTGTATCAGGGTGTGCGCTGTACTCTATCAGGGTGTGTGCTGTACTGTATCAGGGTGTGTGCTGTACTGTATCGGTGTGAGCTGTACTGTATCAGGGTGTGTGCACTGTACTGTATCAGGGTGTGTGCACTGTACTGTATCAGGGTGTGCACTGTACTGTATCAGGGTGTGTGCTGTACTGTATCAGGGTGTGTGCTGTACTGTATCAGGGTGTGTTCACTGTACTGTATCAGGGTGTGTGCTGTACTGTATCAGGGTGTGTGCTGTATTATATCAGGGTGTGTGCTGTACTGTATCAGGGTGTGTGCTGTACTGTATCAGGGTGTGTGCTGTACTGTATCAGGGTGTGTGCTGTACTGTATAAGGGTGTTTTCACTGTTCTGTATCAGGGTGTGTGCTGTACTGTATCAGGGTGTGTGCTGTATTGTATCAGGGTGTGTGCTGTACTGTATCAGGGTGTGTGCTGTACTCTATCAGGGTGTGTGCTGTATTGTATCAGGGTGTGTGCTGTACTGTATCAGGGTGTGTGCTGTACTGTATCAGGGTGTGTTCACTGTATTGTATCAGGGTGTGTGCTGTACTGTATCAGGGTGTGCGCTGTACTGTATCAGGGTGTGTGCTGTACTGTATCAGGGTGTGTTCACTGTACTGTATCAGGGTGTGTGCACTGTACTGTATCACGGTGTGTGCATTGTACTGTATCAGGGTGTGTGCTGTACTGTATCAGGGTGTGTTCACTGTACTGTATCAGGGTGTGTGCTGTACTGTATCAGGGTGCGTGCTATACTGTATCAGGGTGTGTGCTGTACTGTATCAGGGTGTGTGCTGTACTGTATCAGGGTGCGTGCGATACTGTATCAGGGTGTGTGCTGTACTGTATCAGGGTGTGTGCGCTGTACTGTATCAGGGTGTGTGCTGTACTGTATCAGGGTGTGTGCACTGTACAGTATCAGGGTGTGTGCTGTACTGTATCAGGGTGTGTGCTGTACTGTATCAGGGTGTGTGCGCTGTACTGTATCAGGGTGTGTTCACTGTACTGTATCAGGGTGTGTGCTGTACTGTATCAGGGTGTGTGCTGTACTGTATCAGGGTGTGTCCTGTACTGTATCAGGGTGTGTGCGCTGTACTGTATCAGGGTGTGTGCACTGTACTGTATCAGGGTGAGTGCACTGTACTGTATCAGGGTGTGTGCTGTACTGTATCAGGGTGTGTGCTGTACTGTATCAGGGTGTGTGCTGTACTGTATCAGGGTGTGTGCGCTGTACTGTATCAGGGTGTGCGCTGTACTGTATCAGGGTGTGTGCTGTACTGTATCAGGGTGTGTGCTCTACTGTATCGGTGTGTGCTGTACTGTATCAGGGTGAGTGCACTGTACTGTATCAGGGTGTGTGCACTGTACTGTATCAGGGTGTGTGCGCTGTACTGTATCAGGGTGTGTGCACTGTACTGTATCAGGGTGTGTGCACTGTACTGTATCAGGGTGTGTGCGCTGTACTGTATCAGGGTGTGTGCTGTATTGTATCAGGGTGTGTGCTGTACTGTATCAGGGTGGGTGCTGTACTGTATCAGGGTGTGTGCTGTACTGTATCAGGGTGTGTGCACTGTACTGTATCAGGGTGTGTGCTGTACTGTATCAGGGGGTGTGCTGTACTGTATCAGGGTGTGTGCTGTACTGTATCAGGGTGTGTGCACTGTACTGTATCAGGGTGTGTGCTGTACTGTATCAGGGTGTGTGCTGTACTGAATCAGGGGGTGTGCTGTACTGTATCAGGGTGTGTGCTGTACTGCATCAGGGTGTGTGCTGTACTGTATCAGGGTGTGTGCTGTACTGTATCAGGGTGTGTGCTGTACTGTATCAGGGTGTGTGCTGTACTGTATCAGGGTGTGTGCACTTTACTGTATCAGGGTGTGTGCACTGTACTGTATCAGGGTGTGTGCACTGTACTGTATCAGGGTGTGTGCTGTACTGTATCAGGGTGTGCACTGTACTGTATCAGGGTGTGTGCTGTACTGTATCAGGGTGTGTGCACTGTACTGTATCAGGGTGTGTGCTGTACTGTATCAGGGTGTGTGCTGTACTGTATCAGGGTGTGTGCACTGTAATGTATCAGGGTGTGTGCACTGCACTGTATCAGGGTGAGTGCACTGTACTGTATCAGGGTGTGTGCTGTACTGTATCAGGGTGTGCGCTGTACTGTATGAGGGTGTGCACTGTACTGTATCAGGGTGAGTGCACTGTACTGTATCAGGGTGTGTGCTGTGCTGTATCAGGGTGTGTGCACTTTACTGTATCAGGGTGTGTGCTGTACTGTATCAGGGTGTGTGCTGTACTGTATCAGGGTGTGTGCACTGTACTGTATCAGGGTGTGTGCTGCACTGTATCAGGGTGTGTGCTGTACTGTATCGGTGTGTGCTGTACTGTATCAGGGTGTGTGCACTGTACTGTATCAGGGTGTGTACTGTACTGTATCAGGGTGTGTGCTGTACTGTATCAGGGTGTGTGCTGTACTGTATCAGGGTGTGTGCGCTGTACTCTATCAGGGTGTGTGCTGTACTGTATCAGGGTGTGTGCTGTACTGTATCAGGGTGTGTGCACTGTACTGTATCAGGGTGTGTACTGTACTGTATCAGGGTGTGTGCTGTACTGTATCAGGGTGTGTGCTGTACTGTATCAGGGTGTGTTCACTGTACTGTATCAGGGTGTGTGCTGTACTGTATCAGGGTGTGTGCTGTATTATATCAGGGTGTGTGCTGTACTGTATCAGGGTGTGTGCTGTACTGTATCAGGGTGTGTGCTGTACTGTATCAGGGTGTGTGCTGTACTGTATAAGGGTGTTTTCACTGTTCTGTATCAGGGTGTGTGCTGTACTGTATCAGGGTATGTGCTGTACTGTATCAGGGTGTGTGCTGTATTGTATCAGGGTGTGTGCTGTACTGTATCAGGGTGTGTGCTGTACTGTATCAGGGTGTGTTCACTGTATTGTATCAGGGTGTGTGCTGTACTGTATCAGGGTGTGCGCTGTACTGTATCAGGGTGTGTGCTGTACTGTATCAGGGTGTGTTCACTGTACTGTATCAGGGTGTGTGCACTGTACTGTATCACGGTGTGTGCATTGTACTGTATCAGGGTGTGTGCTGTACTGTATCAGGGTGTGTTCACTGTACTGTATCAGGGTGTGTGCTGTACTGTATCAGGGTGCGTGCTATACTGTATCAGGGTGTGTGCTGTACTGTATCAGGGTGTGTGCTGTACTGTATCAGGGTGCGTGCGATACTGTATCAGGGTGTGTGCTGTACTGTATCAGGGTGTGTGCGCTGTACTGTATCAGGGTGTGTGCTGTACTGTATCAGGGTGTGTGCACTGTACAGTATCAGGGTGTGTGCTGTACTGTATCAGGGTGTGTGCTGTCCTGTATCAGGGTGTGTGCGCTGTACTGTATCAGGGTGTGTTCACTGTACTGTATCAGGGTGTGTGCTGTACTGTATCAGGGTGTGTGCTGTACTGTATCAGGGTGTGTCCTGTACTGTATCAGGGTGTGTGCTGTACTGTATAAGGGTGTTTTCACTGTTCTGTATCAGGGTGTGTGCTGTACTGTATCAGGGTGTGTGCTGTATTGTATCAGGGTGTGTGCTGTACTGTATCAGGGTGTGTGCTGTACTGTATCAGGGTGTGTGCTGTATTGTATCAGGGTGTGTGCTGTACTGTATCAGGGTGTGTGCTGTACTGTATCAGGGTGTGTTCACTGTATTGTATCAGGGTGTGTGCTGTACTGTATCAGGGTGTGCGCTGTACTGTATCAGGGTGTGTGCTGTACTGTATCATGGTGTGTTCACTGTACTGTATCAGGGTGTGTGCACTGTACTGTATCACGGTGTGTGCATTGTACTGTATCAGGGTGTGTGCTGTACTGTATCAGGGTGTGTTCACTGTACTGTATCAGGGTGTGTGCTGTACTGTATCAGGGTGCGTGCTATACTGTATCAGGGTGTGTGCTGTACTGTATCAGGGTGTGTGCTGTACTGTATCAGGGTGCGTGCGATACTGTATCAGGGTGTGTGCTGTACTGTATCAGGGTGTGTGCACTGTACTGTATCAGGGTGTGTGCTGTACTGTATCAGGGTGTGTGCGCTGTACTGTATCAGGGTGTGTGCTGTACTGTATCAGGGTGTGTGCTGTACTGTATCAGGGTGTGTCCTGTACTGTATCAGGGTGTGTGCTGTACTGTATAAGGGTGTTTTCACTGTTCTGTATCAGGGTGTGTGCTGTACTGTATCAGGGTGTGTGCTGTATTGTATCAGGGTGTGTGCTGTACTGTATCAGGGTGTGTGCTGTACTGTATCAGGGTGTGTGCTGTATTGTATCAGGGTGTGTGCTGTACTGTATCAGGGTGTGTGCTGTACTGTATCAGGGTGTGTTCACTGTATTGTATCAGGGTGTGTGCTGTACTGTATCAGGGTGTGCGCTGTACTGTATCAGGGTGTGTGCTGTACTGTATCATGGTGTGTTCACTGTACTGTATCAGGGTGTGTGCACTGTACTGTATCACGGTGTGTGCATTGTACTGTATCAGGGTGTGTGCTGTACTGTATCAGGGTGTGTGCGCTGTACTGTATCAGGGTGTGTGCTGTACTGTATCAGGGTGTGTGCACTGTACAGTATCAGGGTGTGTGCTGTACTGTATCAGGGTGTGTGCTGTACTGTATCAGGGTATGTGCGCTGTACTGTATCAGGGTGTGTTCACTGTACTGTATCAGGGTGTGTGCTGTACTGTATCAGGGTGTGTGCTGTACTGTATCAGGGTGTGTCCTGTACTGTATCAGGGTGTGTGCGCTGTACTGTATCAGGGTGTGTGCACTGTACTGTATCAGGGTGAGTGCACTGTACTGTATCAGGGTGTGTGCTGTACTGTATCAGGGTGTGTGCTGTACTGTATCAGGGTGTGTGCTGTACTGTATCAGGGTGTGTGCGCTGTACTGTATCAGGGTGTGTGCTGTACTGTATCAGGGTGTGTGCACTGTACTGTATCAGGGTGTGCGCTGTACTGTATCAGGGTGTGTGCTGTACTGTATCAGGGTGTGTGCTCTACTGTATCGGTGTGTGCTGTACTGTATCAGGGTGAGTGCACTGTACTGTATCAGGGTGTGTGCACTGTACTGTATCAGGGTGTGTGCGCTGTACTGTATCAGGGTGTGTGCACTGTACTGTATAAGGGTGTGTGCACTGTACTGTATCAGGGTGTGTGCGCTGTACTGTATCAGGGTGTGTGCTGTATTGTATCAGGGTGTGTGCTGTACTGTATCAGGGTGGGTGCTGTACTGTATCAGGGTGTGTGCTGTACTGTATCAGGGTGTGTGCACTGTACTGTATCAGGGTGTGTGCTGTACTGTATCAGGGGGTGTGCTGTACTGTATCAGGGTGTTTGCTGTACTGTATCAGGGTGTGTGCACTGTACTGTATCAGGGTGTGTGCTGTACTGTATCAGGGTGTGTGCTGTACTGAATCAGGGGGTGTGCTGTACTGTATCAGGGTGTGTGCTGTACTGTATCAGGGTGTGTGCACTTTACTGTATCAGGGTGTGTGCTGTACTGTATCAGGGTGTGTGCTGTACTGTATCAGGGTGTGTGCACTGTACTGTATCAGGGTGTGCGCTGTACTCTATCAGGGTGTGTGCTGTACTGTATCAGGGTGTGTGCTGTACTGTATCGGTGTGTGCTGTACTGTATCAGGGTGTGTGCACTGTACTGTATCAGGGTGTGCACTGTACTGTATCAGGGTGTGTGCTGTACTGTATCAGGGTGTGTGCTGTACTGTATCAGGGTGTGTTCACTGTACTGTATCAGGGTGTGTGCTGTACTGTATCAGGGTGTGTGCTGTATTATATCAGGGTGTGTGCTGTACTGTATCAGGGTGTGTGCTGTACTGTATCAGGGTGTGTGCTGTACTGTATCAGGGTGTGTGCTGTACTGTATCAGGGTGTGTTCACTGTATTGTATCAGGGTGTGTGCTGTACTGTATCAGGGTGTGCGCTGTACTGTATCAGGGTGTGTGCTGTACTGTATCAGGGTGTGTTCACTGTACTGTATCAGGGTGTGTGCACTGTACTGTATCACGATGTGTGCATTGTACTGTATCAGGGTGTGTGCTGTACTGTATCAGGGTGTGTTCACTGTACTGTATCAGGGTGTGTGCTGTACTGTATCAGGGTGCGTGCTATACTGTATCAGGGTGTGTGCTGTACTGTATCAGGGTGTGTGCTGTACTGTATCAGGGTGCGTGCGATACTGTATCAGGGTGTGTGCTGTACTGTATCAGGGTGTGTGCGCTGTACTGTATCAGGGTGTGTGCTGTACTTTAATAGGGTGTGTGCACTGTACTGTATCAGGGTGTGTGCTGCACTGTATCAGGGTGTGAACTGTACTGTGTCAGGGTGTGTGCTGTTCTCTATCAGGGTGTGTGCTGTACTGTATCAGGGTGTGTTCAATGTACTGTATCAGGTTGTGTGCGTTGTACTGTATCAGGGTGTGTGCTGTTCTGTATCAGGGTGTGTGCACTGTACTGTATCAGGGTGTGTGCATTGTACTGTATCAGGGTGTGTGCGTTGTACTGTATCAGGGTGTGTGCGTTGTACTGTATCAGGGTGTGTGCTGTACTGTATCAGGGTGTGTGCACTGTACTGTATCAGGGTGTGTGCTGTACTGTATCAGGGTGTGTGCTGTACTGTATCAGGGTGTGTGCACTGTAATGTATCAGGGTGTGTGCACTGTACTGTATCAGGGTGAGTGCACTGTACTGTATCAGGGTGTGTGCTGTACTGTATCAGGGTGTGCGCTGTACTGTATCAGGGTGTGCCCTGTACTGTATCAGGGTGAGTGCACTGTACTGTATCAGGGTGTGTGCTGTACTGTATCAGGGTGTGTGCACTGTACTGTATCAGGGTGTGTGCTGTACTGTATCAGGGTGTGCGCTGTACTGTATCAGGGTGTGTTCACTGTACTGAATCAGGGTGTGTGCTGTACTGTACCAGGGTGTGTGCTGTACTGTATCAGGGTGTGTGCTGTACTGTATCAGGGTGTGTGCGCTGTACTGTATCAGGGTGTGTGCACTGTACTGTATCAGGGTGAGTGCACTGTACTGTATCAGGGTGTGTGCTGTACTGTATCAGGGTGTGTGCGCTGTACTGTATCAGGGTGTGTGCTGTACTGTATCAGGGTGTGTGCACTGTACTGTATCAGGGTGTGCGCTGTACTCTATCAGGGTGTGTGCTGTACTGTATCAGGGTGTGTGCTGTACTGTATCGGTGTGAGCTGTACTGTATCAGGGTGTGTGCACTGTACTGTATCAGGGTGTGTGCACTGTACTGTATCAGGGTGTGCACTGTACTGTATCAGGGTGTGTGCTGTACTGTATCAGGGTGTGTGCTGTACTGTATCAGGGTGTGTTCACTGTACTGTATCAGGGTGTGTGCTGTACTGTATCAGGGTGTGTGCTGTATTATATCAGGGTGTGTGCTGTACTGTATCAGGGTGTGTGCTGTACTGTATCAGGGTGTGTGCTGTACTGTATCAGGGTGTGTGCTGTACTGTATAAGGGTGTTTTCACTGTTCTGTATCAGGGTGTGTGCTGTACTGTATCAGGGTGTGTGCTGTATTGTATCAGGGTGTGTGCTGTACTGTATCAGGGTGTGTGCTGTACTCTATCAGGGTGTGTGCTGTATTGTATCAGGGTGTGTGCTGTACTGTATCAGGGTGTGTGCTGTACTGTATCAGGGTGTGTTCACTGTATTGTATCAGGGTGTGTGCTGTACTGTATCAGGGTGTGCGCTGTACTGTATCAGGGTGTGTGCTGTACTGTATCAGGGTGTGTTCACTGTACTGTATCAGGGTGTGTGCACTGTACTGTATCACGGTGTGTGCATTGTACTGTATCAGGGTGTGTGCTGTACTGTATCAGGGTGTGTTCACTGTACTGTATCAGGGTGTGTGCTGTACTGTATCAGGGTGCGTGCTATACTGTATCAGGGTGTGTGCTGTACTGTATCAGGGTGTGTGCTGTACTGTATCAGGGTGCGTGCGATACTGTATCAGGGTGTGTGCTGTACTGTATCAGGGTGTGTGCGCTGTACTGTATCAGGGTGTGTGCTGTACTGTATCAGGGTGTGTGCACTGTACAGTATCAGGGTGTGTGCTGTACTGTATCAGGGTGTGTGCTGTACTGTATCAGGGTGTGTGCGCTGTACTGTATCAGGGTGTGTTCACTGTACTGTATCAGGGTGTGTGCTGTACTGTATCAGGGTGTGTGCTGTACTGTATCAGGGTGTGTCCTGTACTGTATCAGGGTGTGTGCGCTGTACTGTATCAGGGTGTGTGCACTGTACTGTATCAGGGTGAGTGCACTGTACTGTATCAGGGTGTGTGCTGTACTGTATCAGGGTGTGTGCTGTACTGTATCAGGGTGTGTGCTGTACTGTATCAGGGTGTGTGCGCTGTACTGTATCAGGGTGTGCGCTGTACTGTATCAGGGTGTGTGCTGTACTGTATCAGGGTGTGTGCTCTACTGTATCGGTGTGTGCTGTACTGTATCAGGGTGAGTGCACTGTACTGTATCAGGGTGTGTGCACTGTACTGTATCAGGGTGTGTGCGCTGTACTGTATCAGGGTGTGTGCACTGTACTGTATCAGGGTGTGTGCACTGTACTGTATCAGGGTGTGTGCGCTGTACTGTATCAGGGTGTGTGCTGTATTGTATCAGGGTGTGTGCTGTACTGTATCAGGGTGGGTGCTGTACTGTATCAGGGTGTGTGCTGTACTGTATCAGGGTGTGTGCACTGTACTGTATCAGGGTGTGTGCTGTACTGTATCAGGGGGTGTGCTGTACTGTATCAGGGTGTGTGCTGTACTGTATCAGGGTGTGTGCACTGTACTGTATCAGGGTGTGTGCTGTACTGTATCAGGGTGTGTGCTGTACTGAATCAGGGGGTGTGCTGTACTGTATCAGGGTGTGTGCTGTACTGCATCAGGGTGTGTGCTGTACTGTATCAGGGTGTGTGCTGTACTGTATCAGGGTGTGTGCTGTACTGTATCAGGGTGTGTGCTGTACTGTATCAGGGTGTGTGCACTTTACTGTATCAGGGTGTGTGCACTGTACTGTATCAGGGTGTGTGCACTGTACTGTATCAGGGTGTGTGCTGTACTGTATCAGGGTGTGCACTGTACTGTATCAGGGTGTGTGCTGTACTGTATCAGGGTGTGTGCACTGTACTGTATCAGGGTGTGTGCTGTACTGTATCAGGGTGTGTGCTGTACTGTATCAGGGTGTGTGCACTGTAATGTATCAGGGTGTGTGCACTGCACTGTATCAGGGTGAGTGCACTGTACTGTATCAGGGTGTGTGCTGTACTGTATCAGGGTGTGCGCTGTACTGTATGAGGGTGTGCACTGTACTGTATCAGGGTGAGTGCACTGTACTGTATCAGGGTGTGTGCTGTGCTGTATCAGGGTGTGTGCTGTACTGTATCAGGGTGTGTGCTGTACTGTATCAGGGTGTGTGCACTGTACTGTATCAGGGTGTGTGCGCTGTACTGTATCAGGGTGTGAGCACTGTACTGTATCAGGGTGTGTGCACTGTACTGTATCAGGGTGTGTGCTGTACTGTATCAGGGTGTGCACTGTACTGTATCAGGGTGTGTGCTGTACTGTATCAGGGTGTGTGCACTGTACTGTATCAGGGTGTGTGCTGTACTGTATCAGGGTGTGTGCTGTTCTGTATCAGGGTGTGTGCACTGTACTGTATCAGGGTGTGTGCATTGTACTGTATCAGGGTGTGTGCGTTGTACTGTATCAGGGTGTGTGCGTTGTACTGTATCAGGGTGTGTGCTGTACTGTATCAGGGTGTGTGCACTGTACTGTATCAGGGTGTGTGTTGTACTGTATCAGGGTGTGTGCTGTACTGTATCAGGGTGTGTGCACTGTAATGTATCAGGGTGTGTGCACTGTACTGTATCAGGGTGAGTGCACTGTACTGTATCAGGGTGTGTGCTGTACTGTATCAGGGTGTGCGCTGTACTGTATCAGGGTGTGCCCTGTACTGTATCAGGGTGAGTGCACTGTACTGTATCAGGGTGTGTGCTGTACTGTATCAGGGTGTGTGCACTGTACTGTATCAGGGTGTGTGCTGTACTGTATCAGGGTGTGCGCTGTACTGTATCAGGGTGTGTTCACTGTACTGAATCAGGGTGTGTGCTGTACTGTACCAGGGTGTGTGCTGTACTGTATCAGGGTGTGTGCTGTACTGTATCAGGGTGTGTGCGCTGTACTGTATCAGGGTGTGTGCACTGTACTGTATCAGGGTGAGTGCACTGTACTGTATCAGGGTGTGTGCTGTACTGTATCAGGGTGTGTGCGCTGTACTGTATCAGGGTGTGTGCTGTACTGTATCAGGGTGTGTGCACTGTACTGTATCAGGGTGTGCGCTGTACTCTATCAGGGTGTGTGCTGTACTGTATCAGGGTGTGTGCTGTACTGTATCGGTGTGAGCTGTACTGTATCAGGGTGTGTGCACTGTACTGTATCAGGGTGTGTGCACTGTACTGTATCAGGGTGTGCACTGTACTGTATCAGGGTGTGTGCTGTACTGTATCAGGGTGTGTGCTGTACTGTATCAGGGTGTGTTCACTGTACTGTATCAGGGTGTGTGCTGTACTGTATCAGGGTGTGTGCTGTATTATATCAGGGTGTGTGCTGTACTGTATCAGGGTGTGTGCTGTACTGTATCAGGGTGTGTGCTGTACTGTATCAGGGTGTGTGCTGTACTGTATAAGGGTGTTTTCACTGTTCTGTATCAGGGTGTGTGCTGTACTGTATCAGGGTGTGTGCTGTATTGTATCAGGGTGTGTGCTGTACTGTATCAGGGTGTGTGCTGTACTCTATCAGGGTGTGTGCTGTATTGTATCAGGGTGTGTGCTGTACTGTATCAGGGTGTGTGCTGTACTGTATCAGGGTGTGTTCACTGTATTGTATCAGGGTGTGTGCTGTACTGTATCAGGGTGTGCGCTGTACTGTATCAGGGTGTGTGCTGTACTGTATCAGGGTGTGTTCACTGTACTGTATCAGGGTGTGTGCACTGTACTGTATCACGGTGTGTGCATTGTACTGTATCAGGGTGTGTGCTGTACTGTATCAGGGTGTGTTCACTGTACTGTATCAGGGTGTGTGCTGTACTGTATCAGGGTGCGTGCTATACTGTATCAGGGTGTGTGCTGTACTGTATCAGGGTGTGTGCTGTACTGTATCAGGGTGCGTGCGATACTGTATCAGGGTGTGTGCTGTACTGTATCAGGGTGTGTGCGCTGTACTGTATCAGGGTGTGTGCTGTACTGTATCAGGGTGTGTGCACTGTACAGTATCAGGGTGTGTGCTGTACTGTATCAGGGTGTGTGCTGTACTGTATCAGGGTGTGTGCGCTGTACTGTATCAGGGTGTGTTCACTGTACTGTATCAGGGTGTGTGCTGTACTGTATCAGGGTGTGTGCTGTACTGTATCAGGGTGTGTCCTGTACTGTGTCAGGGTGTGTGCGCTGTACTGTATCAGGGTGTGTGCACTGTACTGTATCAGGGTGAGTGCACTGTACTGTATCAGGGTGTGTGCTGTACTGTATCAGGGTGTGTGCTGTACTGTATCAGGGTGTGTGCTGTACTGTATCAGGGTGTGTGCGCTGTACTGTATCAGGGTGTGCGCTGTACTGTATCAGGGTGTGTGCTGTACTGTATCAGGGTGTGTGCTCTACTGTATCGGTGTGTGCTGTACTGTATCAGGGTGAGTGCACTGTACTGTATCAGGGTGTGTGCACTGTACTGTATCAGGGTGTGTGCGCTGTACTGTATCAGGGTGTGTGCACTGTACTGTATCAGGGTGTGTGCACTGTACTGTATCAGGGTGTGTGCGCTGTACTGTATCAGGGTGTGTGCTGTATTGTATCAGGGTGTGTGCTGTACTGTATCAGGGTGGGTGCTGTACTGTATCAGGGTGTGTGCTGTACTGTATCAGGGTGTGTGCACTGTACTGTATCAGGGTGTGTGCTGTACTGTATCAGGGGGTGTGCTGTACTGTATCAGGGTGTGTGCTGTACTGTATCAGGGTGTGTGCACTGTACTGTATCAGGGTGTGTGCTGTACTGTATCAGGGTGTGTGCTGTACTGAATCAGGGGGTGTGCTGTACTGTATCAGGGTGTGTGCTGTACTGCATCAGGGTGTGTGCTGTACTGTATCAGGGTGTGTGCTGTACTGTATCAGGGTGTGTGCTGTACTGTATCAGGGTGTGTGCTGTACTGTATCAGGGTGTGTGCACTTTACTGTATCAGGGTGTGTGCACTGTACTGTATCAGGGTGTGTGCACTGTACTGTATCAGGGTGTGTGCTGTACTGTATCAGGGTGTGCACTGTACTGTATCAGGGTGTGTGCTGTACTGTATCAGGGTGTGTGCACTGTACTGTATCAGGGTGTGTGCTGTACTGTATCAGGGTGTGTGCTGTACTGTATCAGGGTGTGTGCACTGTAATGTATCAGGGTGTGTGCACTGCACTGTATCAGGGTGAGTGCACTGTACTGTATCAGGGTGTGTGCTGTACTGTATCAGGGTGTGCGCTGTACTGTATGAGGGTGTGCACTGTACTGTATCAGGGTGAGTGCACTGTACTGTATCAGGGTGTGTGCTGTGCTGTATCAGGGTGTGTGCACTTTACTGTATCAGGGTGTGTGCTGTACTGTATCAGGGTGTGTGCTGTACTGTATCAGGGTGTGTGCACTGTACTGTATCAGGGTGTGTGCTGCACTGTATCAGGGTGTGTGCTGTACTGTATCGGTGTGTGCTGTACTGTATCAGGGTGTGTGCACTGTACTGTATCAGGGTGTGTACTGTACTGTATCAGGGTGTGTGCTGTACTGTATCAGGGTGTGTGCTGTACTGTATCAGGGTGTGTGCGCTGTACTCTATCAGGGTGTGTGCTGTACTGTATCAGGGTGTGTGCTGTACTGTATCAGGGTGTGTGCACTGTACTGTATCAGGGTGTGTACTGTACTGTATCAGGGTGTGTGCTGTACTGTATCAGGGTGTGTGCTGTACTGTATCAGGGTGTGTTCACTGTACTGTATCAGGGTGTGTGCTGTACTGTATCAGGGTGTGTGCTGTATTATATCAGGGTGTGTGCTGTACTGTATCAGGGTGTGTGCTGTACTGTATCAGGGTGTGTGCTGTACTGTATCAGGGTGTGTGCTGTACTGTATAAGGGTGTTTTCACTGTTCTGTATCAGGGTGTGTGCTGTACTGTATCAGGGTATGTGCTGTACTGTATCAGGGTGTGTGCTGTATTGTATCAGGGTGTGTGCTGTACTGTATCAGGGTGTGTGCTGTACTGTATCAGGGTGTGTTCACTGTATTGTATCAGGGTGTGTGCTGTACTGTATCAGGGTGTGCGCTGTACTGTATCAGGGTGTGTGCTGTACTGTATCAGGGTGTGTTCACTGTACTGTATCAGGGTGTGTGCACTGTACTGTATCACGGTGTGTGCATTGTACTGTATCAGGGTGTGTGCTGTACTGTATCAGGGTGTGTTCACTGTACTGTATCAGGGTGTGTGCTGTACTGTATCAGGGTGCGTGCTATACTGTATCAGGGTGTGTGCTGTACTGTATCAGGGTGTGTGCTGTACTGTATCAGGGTGCGTGCGATACTGTATCAGGGTGTGTGCTGTACTGTATCAGGGTGTGTGCGCTGTACTGTATCAGGGTGTGTGCTGTACTGTATCAGGGTGTGTGCACTGTACAGTATCAGGGTGTGTGCTGTACTGTATCAGGGTGTGTGCTGTCCTGTATCAGGGTGTGTGCGCTGTACTGTATCAGGGTGTGTTCACTGTACTGTATCAGGGTGTGTGCTGTACTGTATCAGGGTGTGTGCTGTACTGTATCAGGGTGTGTCCTGTACTGTATCAGGGTGTGTGCGCTGTACTGTATCAGGGTGTGTGCACTGTACTGTATCAGGGTGAGTGCACTGTACTGTACCAGGGTGTGTGCTGTACTGTATCAGGGTGTGTGCTGTACTGTATCAGGGTGTGTGCTGTACTGTATCAGGGTGTGTGCGCTGTACTGTATCAGGGTGTGTGCTGTACTGTATCAGGGTGTGTGCACTGTACTGTATCAGGGTGTGCGCTGTACTGTATCAGGGTGTGTGCTGTACTGTATCAGGGTGTGTGCTCTACTGTATCGGTGTGTGCTGTACTGTATCATGGTGAGTGCACTGTACTGTATCAGGGTGTGTGCACTGTACTGTATCAGGGTGTGTGCGCTGTACTGTATCAGGGTGTGTGCACTGTACTGTATCAGGGTGTGTGCACTGTACTGTATCAGGGTGTGTGCGCTGTACTGTATCAGGGTGGGTGCTGTACTGTATCAGGGTGTGTGCTGTACTGTATCAGGGTGTGTGCACTGTACTGTATCAGGGTGTGTGCTGTACTGTATCAGGAGGTGTGCTGTACTGTATCAGGGTGTGTGCTGTACTGTATCAGGGTGTGTGCACTGTACTGTATCAGGGTGTGTGCTGTACTGTATCAGGGTGTGTGCTGTACTGAATCAGGGGGTGTGCTGTACTGTATCAGGGTGTGTGCTGTACTGCATCAGGGTGTGTGCTGTACTGTATCAGGGTGTGTGCTGTACTGTATCAGGGTGTGTGCTGTACTGTATCAGGGTGTGTGCACTTTACTGTATCAGGGTGTGTGCACTGTACTGTATCAGGGTGTGTGCACTGTACTGTATCAGGGTGTGTGCTGTACTGTATCAGGGTGTGCACTGTACTGTATCAGGGTGTGTGCTGTACTGTATCAGGGTGTGTGCACTGTACTGTATCAGGGTGTGTGCTGTACTGTATCAGGGTGTTTGCTGTACTGTATCAGGGTGTGTGCACTGTAATGTATCAGGGTGTCTGCACTGTACTGTATCAGGGTGAGTGCACTGTACTGTATCAGGGTGTGTGCTGTACTGTATCAGGGTGTGCGCTGTACTGTATCAGGGTGTGCACTGTACTGTATCAGGGTGAGTGCACTGTACTGTATCAGGGTGTGTGCTGTACTGTATCAGGGTGTGTGCACTTTACTGTATCAGGGTGTGTGCTGTACTGTATCAGGGTGTGTGCTGTACTGTATCAGGGTGTGTGCGCTGTACTGTATCAGGGTGTGTTCACTGTACTGTATCAGGGTGTGTGCTGTACTGTATCAGGGTGTGTGCTGTACTGTATCAGGGTGTGTCCTGTACTGTATCAGGGTGTGTGCGCTGTACTGTATCAGGGTGTGTGCACTGTACTGTATCAGGGTGAGTGCACTGTACTGTATCAGGGTGTGTGCTGTACTGTATCAGGGTGTGTGCTGTACTGTATCAGGGTGTGTGCTGTACTGTATCAGGGTGTGTGCGCTGTACTGTATCAGGGTGTGTGCTGTACTGTATCAGGGTGTGTGCTCTGTACTGTATCAGGGTGTGCGCTGTACTGTATCAGCGTGTGTGCTGTACTGTATCAGGGTGTGTGCTCTACTGTATCGGTGTGTGCTGTACTGTATCAGGGTGTGTGCACTGTACTGTATCAGGGTGTGTGCGCTGTACTGTATCAGGGTGTTCCTGTACTGTATCAGGGTGTGTTCACTGTACTGTATCAGGGTGTGTGCTGTACTGTATCAGGGTGTGTGAACTATACTGTATCAGGGTGTGTGCTGTACTGTATCAGGGTGTGTGCTGTACTGTATCAGGGTGTGCACTGTACTGTATCAGGGTGTGTGCTGTACTGTATCAGGGCGTGTGTATTGTACTGTATCGGGTGTGTGCTGTACTGTATCAGGGTGTGTGCACTGTACTGTATCAGGGTGTGTGCACTGTACTGTATCAGGGTGTGCACTGTACTGTATCAGGGTGTGTGCTGTACTGTATCAGGGTGTGTGCTGTACTGTATCAAGGTGTGTGCACTATACTGTATCAGGGTGTGTGCACTGTACTGTATCAGGGTGTGTGCACTGTACTGTATCACGGTGTGTGCTGCACTGTATCAGGGTGTGTGCTGTACTTTTTCAGGGTGTGTGCACTACTGTATCAGGGTGTGTGCACTGTATTGTATCACGGTGTGTGCGTTGTACTGTATCAGGGTGTGTGCTGTACTGTATCAGGGTGTGTTCACTGTACCGTATCAGGGTGTGTGCTGTACTGTATCAGGGTGCGTGCTATACTGTATCAGGGTGTGTGCTGTACTGTATCAGGGTGTGTGCTGTACTGTATCAGGGTGCGTGCGATACTGTATCAGGGTGTGTGCGCTGTACTGTATCAGGGTGTGTGCTGTACTTTAATAGGTTGTATGCACTGTACTGTATCAGGGTGTGTGCTGTACTGTATCAGGGTGTGAACTGTACTGTGTCAGGGTGTGTGCTGTACTCTATCAGGGTGTGTGCTGTACTGTATCAGGGAGTGTTCAATGTACTCTATCAGGTTGTGTGCGTTGTACTGTATCAGGGTGTGTGCTGTACTGTATCAGGATGTGTGCACTGTACTGTATCAGGGTGTGTGCATTGTACTGTATCAGGGTGTGTGCGTTGTGCTGTATCAGGGTGTGTGCGTTGTACTGTATCAGGGTGTGTGCACTGTACTGTATCAGGGTGTGTGCACTGTACTGTATCAGGGTGTGTGCTGTACTGTATCAGGGTGTGTGCACTGTAATGTATCAGGGTGTGTGCACTGTACTGTATCAGGGTGAGTGCACTGTACTGTATCAGGGTGTGTGCTGTACTGTATCAGGGTGTGTGCTGTACTGTATCAGGCTGTGTGCTGTACTGTATCAGGGTGTGTGCGCTGTACTGTATCAGGGTGTGTGCTGTACTGTATCAGGGTGTGTGCACTGTACTGTATCAGGGTGTGCGCTGTACTGTATCAGGGTGTGTGCTGTACTGTATCAGGGTGTGTGCTGTACTGTATCAGGGTGTGTGCACTGTACTGTATAAGGGTGTGTGCACTGTACTGTATCAGGGTGTGTGCGCTGTTCTGTATCAGGGTGTTCCTGTACTGTATCAGGGTGTGTTCACTGTACTGTATCAGGGTGTGTGCTGTACTGTATCAGGGTGTGTGAACTATACTGTATCAGGGTGTGTGCTGTACTGTATCAGGGTGTGCACTGTACTGTATCAGGGTGTCTGCTGTACTGTATCAGGGTGTGTGTATTGTACTGCATCGGGTGTGTGCTGTACTGTATCAGGGTGTGTGCACTGTACTGTATCAGGGTGTGTGCACTGTACTGTATCAGGGTGTGTGCTGTACTGTATCAGGGTGTGTGCTGTACTGTATCAGGGTGTGTTCACTGTACTGTATCAGGGTGTGTGCTGTACTGTATCAGGGTGTGTGCTGTATTGTATCAGGGTGTGTGCTGTACTGTATCAGGGTGTGTGCTGTACTGTATCAGGGTGTGTGCTGTATTGTATCAGGGTGTGTGCTGTACTGTATCAGGGTGTGTGCTGTACTGTATCAGGGTGTGTTCACTGTATTGTATCAGGGTGTGTGCTGTACTGTATCAGGGTGTGCGCTGTACTGTATCAGGGTGTGTGCTGTACTGTATCAGGGTGTGTTCACTGTACTGTATCAGGGTGTGTGCACTGTACTGTATCACGGTGTGTGCATTGTACTGTATCAGGGTGTGTGCTGTACTGTATCAGGGTGTGTTCACTGTACTGTATCAGGGTGTGTGCTGTACTGTATCAGGGTGCGTGCTATACTGTATCAGGGTGTGTGCTGTACTGTATCAGGGTGTGTGCTGTACTGTATCAGGGTGTGCGCTGTACTGTATCAGGGTGTGCCCTGTACTGTATCAGGGTGAGTGCACTGTACTGTATCAGGGTGTGTGCTGTACTGTATCAGGGTGTGTGCACTGTACTGTATCAGGGTGTGCGCTGTACTGTATCAGGGTGTGTGCTGTACTGTATCAGGGTGTGTGCTGTACTGTATCGGTGTGTGCTGTACTGTATCAGGGTGTGTGCACTGTACTGTATCAGGGTGTGTGCACTGTACTGTATCAGGGTGTGTGCGCTGTACTGTATCAGGGTGTTCCTGTACTGTATCAGGGTGTGTTCACTGTACTGTATCAGGGTGTGTGCTGTACTGTATCAGGGTGTGCACTGTACTGTATCAGGGTGTGTGAACTATACTGTATCAGGGTGTGTGCACTGTACTGTATCAGAGTGTGTGCTGTACTGTATCAGGGTGTGTGCACTGTACTGTATCAGGGTGTGTGCTGTGCTGTATCAGGGTGTGCACTGTACTGTATCAGGGTGTGTGCTGTACTGTATCAGGGTGTGTGTATTGTACTGTATCGGGTGTGTGCTGTACTGTATCAGGGTGTGTGCACTGTACTGTATCAGGGTGTGTGCACTGTACTGTATCAGGGTGAGTGCACTGTACTGTATCAGGGTGTGTGCTGTACTGTATCAGCGTGTGGGCTGTACTGTATCAGGGTGTGTGCTGTACTGTATCAGGGTGTGTGCTGTACTGTATCAGGGTGTGTGCTGTACTGTATCAGGGTGTGTGCACTGTACTGTATCAGGGTGTGTGCTGTACTGTAGCAGGGTGTGTGCACTGTACTGTATCAGGGTGTGTTCACTGTACTGTATCAGGGTGTGTGCTGCACTGTATCAGGGTGTGTGCTGTACTGTATCAGGGTGAGTGCACTGTACTGTATCAGGGTGTGTGCACTGTACTGTATCAGGGTGCGTGCTGCACTGTATCAGGGTGTGTGCTGTACTGTATCAGGGTGTGTGCTGCATTGTATCAGGGTGTGCGCTGTACTGTATCAGGGTGCGTGCTGTACTGTATCAGGGTGTGTGCTGTACAGTATCAGGGTGTGTGCTGTACTGTATCAGGGTGTGTGCTGTACTGTATCAGGGTGTGTGCACTGTACTGTATCACGGTGTGTGCTGCACTGTATCAGGGTGTGTGCTGTACTGTATCAGGGTGTGTGCACTGTACTGTATCAGGGTGTGTGCACTGTACTGTATCAGGGTGTGTGCACTGTACTGTATCACGGTGTGTGCGTTGTACTGTATCAGGGTGTGTGCTGTACTGTATCAGGGTGTGTTCACTGTACTGTATCAGGGTGTGTGCTGTACTGTATCAGGGTGCGTGCTATACTGTATCAGGGTGTGTGCTGTACTGTATCAGGGTGTGTGCTGTACTGTATCAGGGTGTGCGCTGTACTGTATCAGGGTGTGCCCTGTACTCTATCAGGGTGAGTGCACTGTACTGTATCAGGGTGTGTGCTGTACTGTATCAGGGTGTGTGCACTGTACTGTATCAGGGTGTGCGCTGTACTGTATCAGGGTGTGTGCTGTACTGTATCAGGGTGTGTGCTGTACTGTATCGGTGTGCGCTGTACTGTATCAGGGTGTGTTCACTGTACTGTATCAGGGTGTGTGCACTGTACTGTATCAGGGTGTGTGCGCTGTACTGTATCAGGGTGTTCCTGTACTGTATCAGGGTGTGTTCACTGTACTGTATCAGGGTGTGTGCTGTACTGTATCAGGGTGTGCACTGTACTGTATCAGGGTGTGTGAACTATACTGTATCAGGGTGTGTGCACTGTACTGTATCAGAGTGTGTGCTGTACTGTATCAGGGTGTGTGCACTGTACTGTATCAGGGTGTGTGCTGTACTGTATCAGGGTGTGCACTGTACTGTATCAGGGTGTGTGCTGTACTGTATCAGGGTGTGTGTATTGTACTGTATCGGGTGTGTGCTGTACTGTATCAGGGTGTGTGCACTGTACTGTATCAGGGTGTGTGCACTGTACTGTATCAGGGTGAGTGCACTGTACTGTATCAGGGTGTGTGCTGTACTGTATCAGGGTGTGGGCTGTACTGTATCAGGGTGTGTGCTGTACTGTATCAGGGTGTGTGCTGTACTGTATCAGGGTGTGTGCTGTACTGTATCAGGGTGTGTGCACTGTACTGTATCAGGGTGTGTGCTGTACTGTAGCAGGGTGTGTGCACTGTACTGTATCAGGGTGTGTTCACTGTACTGTATCAGGGTGTGTGCTGCACTGTATCAGGGTGTGTGCTGTACTGTATCAGGGTGAGTGCACTGTACTGTATCAGGGTGTGTGCACTGTACTGTATCAGGGTGCGTGCTGCACTGTATCAGGGTGTGTGCTGTACTGTATCAGGGTGTGTGCTGCATTGTATCAGGGTGTGTGCTGTACTGTATCAGGGTGCGTGCTGTACTGTATCAGGGTGTGTGCTGTACTGTATCAGGGTGTGTGCTGTACTGTATCAGGGTGTGTGCTGTACTGTATCAGGGTGTGTGCACTGTACTGTATCACGGTGTGTGCTGCACTGTATCAGGGTGTGTGCTGTACTGTATCAGGGTGTGTGCACTGTACTGTATCAGGGTGTGTGCACTGTACTGTATCAGGGTGTGTGCACTGTACTGTATCACGGTGTGTGCGTTGTACTGTATCAGGGTGTGTGCTGTACTGTATCAGGGTGTGTTCACTGTACTGTATCAGGGTGTGTGCTGTACTGTATCAGGGTGCGTGCTATACTGTATCAGGGTGTGTGCTGTACTGTATCAGGGTGTGTGCTGTACTGTATCAGGGTGCGTGCGATACTGTATCAGGGGGTGTGCTGTACTGTATCAGGGTGTGTGCTGTACTGTATCAGGGTGTGTGCTGTACTGTATCAGGGTGTGTGCACTGTACTGTATCAGGGTGTGTGCTGTACTGTATCAGGGTGCGTGCTATACTGTATCAGGGTGTGTGCTGTACTGTATCAGGGTGTGTGCTGTACTGTATCAGGGTGTGTGCACTGTACTGTATCAGGGTGTGTGCTGTACTGTATCAGGGTGCGTGCTATACTGTATCAGGGTGTGTGCTGTACTGTATCAGGGTGTGTGCTGTACTGTATCAGGGTGTGTGCACTGTACTGTATCAGGGTGTGTGCTGTACTGTATCAGGGTGCGTGCGGTACTGTATCAGGGTGTGGGCTGTACTATATCAGGGTGTGTGCTGTACTGTATCAGGGTGTGCACTGTACTGTATCAGGGTGCGTGCTGTACTGTATCAGGGTGTGTGCTGTACTGTATCAGGGTGTGTGCTGTACTGTATCAGGGTGCGTGCTACACTGTATCAGGGTGTGTGCTGTACTGTATCAGGGTGTGCACTGTACTGTATCAGGGTGTGAACTGTACTGCATCAGGGTGTGTGCTGTACCGTATCAGGGTGTGTGCTGTACTGTATCAGGGTGTGTGCACTGTACTGTATCAGGGTGTGTGCTGTACTGTATCAGGGTGTGTGCTGTACTGTATCAGGGTGTGTGCACTGTACTGTATCAGGGTGTGAACTGTACTGTATCAGGGTGTGTGCTGTACTGTATCAGGGTGTGTGCTGTACTGTATCTGGGTGTGTGCACTGTACTGTATCAGGGTGTGTGCTGTACTGTATCAGGGTGTGTGCACTGTACTGTATCAGGGTGTGTGCGCTGTACTGTATCAGGGTGTGTGCACAGTACTCTATCAGGGTGTGTTCACTGTACTGTATCAGGGTGTGTTCACTGTACTGTATCAGGGTGTGTGCTGTACTGTATCAGGGTGCGTGCTATACTGTATCAGGGTGTGTGCTGTACTGTATCAGGGT
This sequence comes from Scyliorhinus torazame, assembly GCF_047496885.1. Classification (NCBI taxonomy): domain Eukaryota; kingdom Metazoa; phylum Chordata; class Chondrichthyes; order Carcharhiniformes; family Scyliorhinidae; genus Scyliorhinus; species Scyliorhinus torazame. The sequence continues at coordinate 4,416,820 of NC_092728.1, forward strand.
GTGTGCTGTACTGTATCAGGGTGCGTGCGATACTGTATCAGGGTGTGTGCTGTACTGTATCAGGGTATGTGCACTGTACTGTATCAGGGTGTGTGCTGTACTTTAATAGGGTGTATGCACTGTACTGTATCAGGGTGTGTGCTGTACTGTATCAGGGTGTGAACTGTACTGTGTCAGGGTGTGTGCTGTACTCTATCAGGGTGTGTGCTGTACTGTATCAGGGAGTGTTCAATGTACTGTATCAGGTTGTGTGCGTTGTACTGTATCAGGGTGTGTGCTGTTCTGTATCAGGATGTGTGCACTGTACTGTATCAGGGTGTGTGCATTGTACTATATCAGGGTGTGTGCGTTGTACTGTATCAGGGTGTGTGCGTTGTACTGTATCAGGGTGTGTGCACTGTACTGTATCAGGGTGTGTGCACTGTACTGTATCAGGGTGTGTGCTGTACTGTATCAGGGTGTGTGCACTGTAATGTATCAGGGTGTGTGCACTGTGCTGTATCAGGGTGAGTGCTGTACTGTATCAGGGTGTGTGCTGTACTGTATCAGGCTGTGTGCTGTACTGTATCAGGGTGTGTGCGCTGTACTGTATCAGGGTGTGTGCTGTACTGTATCAGGATGTGTGCACTGTACTGTATCAGGGTGTGCGCTGTACTGTATCAGGGTGTGTGCTGTACTGTATCAGGGTGTGTGCTGTACTGTATCAGGGTGTGTGCTGTACTGTATCAGGGTGTGTGCACTGTACTGTATCAGGGTGTGAACTGTACTGTATCAGGGTGTGTGCTGTACTGTATCAGGGTGTGTGCTGTACTGTATCAGGGTGTGTGCACTGTACTGTATCAGGGTGTGTGCTGTACTGTATCAGGGTGTGTGCCCTGTACTGTATCAGGGTGTGTGCACTGTACTGTATCAGGGTGTGTGCACTGTACTCTATCAGGGTGTGTTCACTGTACTGTATCAGGGTGTGTTCACTGTACTGTATCAGGGTGTGTGCTGTACTGTATCAGGGTGCGTGCTATACTGTATCAGGGTGTGTGCTGTACTGTATCAGGGTCTGTGCTGTACTGTATCAGGGTGCGTGCGATACTGTATCAGGGTGTGTGCTGTACTGTATCAGGGTATGTGCGCTGTACTGTATCAGGGTGTGTACTGTACTTTAATAGGGTGTATGCACTGTACTGTATCAGGGTGTGTGCTGTACTGTATCAGGGTGTGAACTGTACTGTGTCAGGGTGTGTGCTGTACTGTATCAGGGAGTGTTCAATGTACTGTATCAGGTTGTGTGCGTTGTACTGTATCAGGGTGTGTGATGTTCTGTATCAGGATGTGTGCACTGTACTGTATCAGGGTGTGTGCATTGTACTGTATCAGGGTGTGTGCGTTGTACTGTATCAGGGTGTGTGCGTTGTCCTGTATCAGGGTGTGTGCACTGTACTGTATCAGGGTGTGTGCACTGTACTGTATCAGGGTGTGTGCTGTACTGTATCAGGGTGTGAGCACTGTAATGTATCAGGGTGTGTGCACTGTACTGTATCAGGGTGAGTGCACTGTACTGTATCAGGGTGTGTGCTGTACTGTATCAGGGTGTGTGCTGTACTGTATCAGGCTGTGTGCTGTACTTTATCAGGGTGTGTGCGCTGTACTGTATCAGGGTGTGTGCTGTACTGTATCAGGGTGTGTGCACTGTACTGTATCAGGGTGTGTTCACTGTACTGTATCAGGGTGGGTGCTGTACTGTATCAGGGTGTGTGCACTGTACTGTATCAGGGTGCGTGCTGTACTGTATCAGGGTGTGTGCTGTACTGTATCAGGGTGTGTGCTGTACTGTATCAGGGTGCGTGCTACACTGTATCAGGGTGTGTGCTGTACTGTATCAGGGTGTGCACTGTACTGTATCAGGGTGTGAACTGTACTGCATCAGGGTGTGTGCTGTACCGTATCAGGGTGTGTGCTGTACTGTATCAGGGTGTGTGCACTGTACTGTATCAGGGTGTGTGCTGTACTCTATCTGGGTGTGTGCTGTACTGTATCAGGGTGTGTGCACTGTACTGTATCAGGGTGTGAACTGTACTGTATCAGGGTGTGTGCTGTACTGTATCAGGGTGTGTGCTGTACTGTATCAGGGTGTGTGCACTGTACTGTATCAGGGTGTGTGCTGTACTGTATCAGGGTGTGTGCACTGTACTGTATCAGGGTGTGTGCACTGTACTGTATCAGGGTGTGTGCACAGTACTCTATCAGGGTGTGTTCACTGTACTGTATCAGGGTGTGTTCACTGTACTGTATCAGGGTGTGTGCTGTACTGTATCAGGGTGCGTGCTATACTGTATCAGGGTGTGTGCTGTACTGTATCAGGGTGTGTGCTGTACGGTATCAGGGTGCGTGCGATACTGTATCAGGGTGTGTGCTGTACTGTATCAGGGTATGTGCACTGTACTGTATCAGGGTGTGTGCTGTACTTTAATAGGGTGTATGCACTGTACTGTATCAGGGTGTGTGCTGTACTGTATCAGGGTGTGAACTGTACTGTGTCAGGGTGTGTGCTGTACTCTATCAGGGTGTGTGCTGTACTGTATCAGGGAGTGTTCAATGTACTGTATCAGGTTGTGTGCGTTGTACTGTATCAGGGTGTGTGCTGTTCTGTATCAGGATGTGTGCACTGTACTGTATCAGGGTGTGTGCATTGTACTATATCAGGGTGTGTGCGTTGTACTGTATCAGGGTGTGTGCGTTGTACTGTATCAGGGTGTGTGCACTGTACTGTATCAGGGTGTGTGCACTGTACTGTATCAGGGTGTGTGCTGTACTGTATCAGGGTGTGTGCACTGTAATGTATCAGGGTGTGTGCACTGTGCTGTATCAGGGTGAGTGCTGTACTGTATCAGGGTGTGTGCTGTACTGTATCAGGCTGTGTGCTGTACTGTATCAGGGTGTGTGCGCTGGACTGTATCAGGGTGTGTGCTGTACTGTATCAGGATGTGTGCACTGTACTGTATCAGGGTGTGCGCTGTACTGTATCAGGGAGTGTGCTGTACTGTATCAGGGTGTGTGCTGTACTGTATCAGGGTGTGTGCTGTACTGTATCAGGGTGTGTGCACTGTACTGTATCAGGGTGTGAACTGTACTGTATCAGGGTGTGTGCTGTACTGTATCAGGGTGTGTGCTGTACTGTATCAGGGTGTGTGCACTGTACTGTATCAGGGTGTGTGCTGTACTGTATCAGGGTGTGTGCACTGTACTGTATCAGGGTGTGTGCACTGTACTGTATCAGGGTGTGTGCACTGCACTCTATCAGGGTGTGTTCACTGTACTGTATCAGGGTGTGTTCACTGTACTGTATCAGGGTGTGTGCTGTACTGTATCAGGGTGCGTGCTATACTGTATCAGGGTGTGTGCTGTACTGTATCAGGGTGTGTGCACTGTACTGTATCAGGGTGTGTGCACTGCACTCTATCAGGGTGTGTTCACTGTACTGTATCAGGGTGTGTTCACTGTACTGTATCAGGGTGTGTGCTGTACTGTATCAGTGTGTGTGCTGTACTGTATCAGGGTCTGTGCTGTACTGTATCAGGGTGCGTGCGATACTGTATCAGGGTGTGTGCTGTACTGTATCAGGGTATGTGCGCTGTACTGTATCAGGGTGTGTACTGTACTTTAATAGGGTGTATGCACTGTACTGTATCAGGGTGTGTGCTGTACTGTATCAGGGTGTGAACTGTACTGTGTCAGGGTGTGTGCTGTACTCTATCAGGGTGTGTGCTGTACTGTATCAGGGAGTGTTCAATGTACTGTATCAGGTTGTGTGCGTTGTACTGTATCAGGGTGTGTGATGTTCTGTATCAGGATGTGTGCACTGTACTGTATCAGGGTGTGTGCATTGTACTGTATCAGGGTGTGTGCGTTGTACTGTATCAGGGTGTGTGCGTTGTCCTGTATCAGGGTGTGTGCACTGTACTGTATCAGGGTGTGTGCACTGTACTGTATCAGGGTGTGTGCTGTACTGTATCAGGGTGTGTGCACTGTAATGTATCAGGGTGTGTGCACTGTACTGTATCAGGGTGAGTGCACTGTACTGTATCAGGGTGTGTGCTGTACTGTATCAGGGTGTGTGCTGTACTGTATCAGGCTGTGTGCTGTACTTTATCAGGGTGTGTGCGCTGTACTGTATCAGGGTGTATGCTGTACTGTATCAGGGTGTGTGCACTGTACTGTATCAGGGTGTGCGCTGTACTGTATCGGGGTGTGTGCTGTACTGTATCAGGGTGTGTGCTGTACTGTATCGGTGTGTGCTGTACTGTATCAGGGTGTGTGCACTGTACTGTATCAGGGTGTGTGCACTGTACTGTATCAGGGTGTGTTCACTGTACTGTATCAGGGTGTGTGCTGCACTGTATCAGGGTGTGTGCTGTACTGTATCAGGGTGAGTGCACTGTACTGTATCAGGGTGTGTGCACTGTACTGTATCAGGGTGCGTGCTGCACTGTATCAGGGTGTGTGCTGTACTGTATCAGGGTGTGTGCTGCATTGTATCAGGGTGTGCGCTGTACTGTATCAGGGTGCGTGCTGTACTGTATCAGGGTGTGTGCTGTACAGTATCAGGGTGTGTGCTGTACTGTATCAGGGTGTGTGCTGTACTGTATCAGGGTGTGTGCACTGTACTGTATCACGGTGTGTGCTGCACTGTATCAGGGTGTGTGCTGTACTGTATCAGGGTGTGTGCACTGTACTGTATCAGGGTGTGTGCACTGTACTGTATCAGGGTGTGTGCACTGTACTGTATCACGGTGTGTGCGTTGTACTGTATCAGGGTGTGTGCTGTACTGTATCAGGGTGTGTTCACTGTACTGTATCAGGGTGTGTGCTGTACTGTATCAGGGTGCGTGCTATACTGTATCAGGGTGTGTGCTGTACTGTATCAGGGTGTGTGCTGTACTGTATCAGGGTGTGCGCTGTACTGTATCAGGGTGTGCCCTGTACTCTATCAGGGTGAGTGCACTGTACTGTATCAGGGTGTGTGCTGTACTGTATCAGGGTGTGTGCACTGTACTGTATCAGGGTGTGCGCTGTACTGTATCAGGGTGTGTGCTGTACTGTATCAGGGTGTGTGCTGTACTGTATCGGTGTGCGCTGTACTGTATCAGGGTGTGTTCACTGTACTGTATCAGGGTGTGTGCACTGTACTGTATCAGGGTGTGTGCGCTGTACTGTATCAGGGTGTTCCTGTACTGTATCAGGGTGTGTTCACTGTACTGTATCAGGGTGTGTGCTGTACTGTATCAGGGTGTGCACTGTACTGTATCAGGGTGTGTGAACTATACTGTATCAGGGTGTGTGCACTGTACTGTATCAGAGTGTGTGCTGTACTGTATCAGGGTGTGTGCACTGTACTGTATCAGGGTGTGTGCTGTACTGTATCAGGGTGTGCACTGTACTGTATCAGGGTGTGTGCTGTACTGTATCAGGGTGTGTGTATTGTACTGTATCGGGTGTGTGCTGTACTGTATCAGGGTGTGTGCACTGTACTGTATCAGGGTGTTTGCTGTACTGTAGCAGGGTGTGTGCACTGTACTGTATCAGGGTGTGTTCACTGTACTGTATCAGGGTGTGTGCTGCACTGTATCAGGGTGTGTGCTGTACTGTATCAGGGTGAGTGCACTGTACTGTATCAGGGTGTGTGCACTGTACTGTATCAGGGTGCGTGCTGCACTGTATCAGGGTGTGTGCTGTACTGTATCAGGGTGTGTGCTGCATTGTATCAGGGTGTGTGCTGTACTGTATCAGGGTGCGTGCTGTACTGTATCAGGGTGTGTGCTGTACTGTATCAGGGTGTGTGCTGTACTGTATCAGGGTGTGTGCTGTACTGTATCAGGGTGTGTGCACTGTACTGTATCACGGTGTGTGCTGCACTGTATCAGGGTGTGTGCTGTACTGTATCAGGGTGTGTGCACTGTACTGTATCAGGGTGTGTGCACTGTACTGTATCAGGGTGTGTGCACTGTACTGTATCACGGTGTGTGCGTTGTACTGTATCAGGGTGTGTGCTGTACTGTATCAGGGTGTGTTCACTGTACTGTATCAGGGTGTGTGCTGTACTGTATCAGGGTGCGTGCTATACTGTATCAGGGTGTGTGCTGTACTGTATCAGGGTGTGTGCTGTACTGTATCAGGGTGCGTGCGATACTGTATCAGGGGGTGTGCTGTACTGTATCAGGGTGTGTGCTGTACTGTATCAGGGTGTGTGCTGTACTGTATCAGGGTGTGTGCACTGTACTGTATCAGGGTGTGTGCTGTACTGTATCAGGGTGCGTGCTATACTGTATCAGGGTGTGTGCTGTACTGTATCAGGGTGTGTGCTGTACTGTATCAGGGTGTGTGCACTGTACTGTATCAGGGTGTGTGCTGTACTGTATCAGGGTGCGTGCTATACTGTATCAGGGTGTGTGCTGTACTGTATCAGGGTGTGTGCTGTACTGTATCAGGGTGTGTGCACTGTACTGTATCAGGGTGTGTGCTGTACTGTATCAGGGTGCGTGCGGTACTGTATCAGGGTGTGGGCTGTACTATATCAGGGTGTGTGCTGTACTGTATCAGGGTGCGTGCTGTACTGTATCAGGGTGTGTGCTGTACTGTATCAGGGTGTGTGCTGTACTGTATCAGGGTGCGTGCTACACTGTATCAGGGTGTGTGCTGTACTGTATCAGGGTGTGCACTGTACTGTATCAGGGTGTGAACTGTACTGCATCAGGGTGTGTGCTGTACCGTATCAGGGTGTGTGCTGTACTGTATCAGGGTGTGTGCACTGTACTGTATCAGGGTGTGTGCTGTACTGTATCAGGGTGTGTGCTGTACTGTATCAGGGTGTGTGCACTGTACTGTATCAGGGTGTGAACTGTACTGTATCAGGGTGTGTGCTGTACTGTATCAGGGTGTGTGCTGTACTGTATCTGGGTGTGTGCACTGTACTGTATCAGGGTGTGTGCTGTACTGTATCAGGGTGTGTGCACTGTACTGTATCAGGGTGTGTGCGCTGTACTGTATCAGGGTGTGTGCACAGTACTCTATCAGGGTGTGTTCACTGTACTGTATCAGGGTGTGTTCACTGTACTGTATCAGGGTGTGTGCTGTACTGTATCAGGGTGCGTGCTATACTGTATCAGGGTGTGTGCTGTACTGTATCAGGGTGTGTGCTGTACTGTATCAGGGTGCGTGCGATACTGTATCAGGGTGTGTGCTGTACTGTATCAGGGTATGTGCACTGTACTGTATCAGGGTGTGTGCTGTACTTTAATAGGGTGTATGCACTGTACTGTATCAGGGTGTGTGCTGTACTGTATCAGTGTGTGAACTGTACTGTGTCAGGGTGTGTGCTGTACTCTATCAGGGTGTGTGCTGTACTGTATCAGGGAGTGTTCAATGTACTGTATCAGGTTGTGTGCGTTGTACTGTATCAGGGTGTGTGCTGTTCTGTATCAGGATGTGTGCACTGTACTGTATCAGGGTGTGTGCATTGTACTATATCAGGGTGTGTGCGTTGTACTGTATCAGGGTGTGTGCGTTGTACTGTATCAGGGTGTGTGCACTGTACTGTATCAGGGTGTGTGCACTGTACTGTATCAGGGTGTGTGCTGTACTGTATCAGGGTGTGTGCACTGTAATGTATCAGGGTGTGTGCACTGTGCTGTATCAGGGTGAGTGCTGTACTGTATCAGGGTGTGTGCTGTACTGTATCAGGCTGTGTGCTGTACTGTATCAGGGTGTGTGCGCTGTACTGTATCAGGGTGTGTGCTGTACTGTATCAGGATGTGTGCACTGTACTGTATCAGGGTGTGCGCTGTACTGTATCAGGGTGTGTGCTGTACTGTATCAGGGTGTGTGCTGTACTGTATCAGGGTGTGTGCTGTACTGTATCAGGGTGTGTGCACTGTACTGTATCAGGGTGTGAACTGTACTGTATCAGGGTGTGTGCTGTACTGTATCAGGGTGTGTGCTGTACTGTATCAGGGTGTGTGCACTGTACTGTATCAGGGTGTGTGCTGTACTGTATCAGGGTGTGTGCCCTGTACTGTATCAGGGTGTGTGCACTGTACTGTATCAGGGTGTGTGCACTGTACTCTATCAGGGTGTGTTCACTGTACTGTATCAGGGTGTGTTCACTGTACTGTATCAGGGTGTGTGCTGTACTGTATCAGGGTGCGTGCTATACTGTATCAGGGTGTGTGCTGTACTGTATCAGGGTCTGTGCTGTACTGTATCAGGGTGCGTGCGATACTGTATCAGGGTGTGTGCTGTACTGTATCAGGGTATGTGCGCTGTACTGTATCAGGGTGTGTACTGTACTTTAATAGGGTGTATGCACTGTACTGTATCAGGGTGTGTGCTGTACTGTATCAGGGTGTGAACTGTACTGTGTCAGGGTGTGTGCTGTACTGTATCAGGGAGTGTTCAATGTACTGTATCAGGTTGTGTGCGTTGTACTGTATCAGGGTGTGTGATGTTCTGTATCAGGATGTGTGCACTGTACTGTATCAGGGTGTGTGCATTGTACTGTATCAGGGTGTGTGCGTTGTACTGTATCAGGGTGTGTGCGTTGTCCTGTATCAGGGTGTGTGCACTGTACTGTATCAGGGTGTGTGCACTGTACTGTATCAGGGTGTGTGCTGTACTGTATCAGGGTGTGAGCACTGTAATGTATCAGGGTGTGTGCACTGTACTGTATCAGGGTGAGTGCACTGTACTGTATCAGGGTGTGTGCTGTACTGTATCAGGGTGTGTGCTGTACTGTATCAGGCTGTGTGCTGTACTTTATCAGGGTGTGTGCGCTGTACTGTATCAGGGTGTGTGCTGTACTGTATCAGGGTGTGTGCACTGTACTGTATCAGGGTGTGTTCACTGTACTGTATCAGGGTGGGTGCTGTACTGTATCAGGGTGTGTGCACTGTACTGTATCAGGGTGCGTGCTGTACTGTATCAGGGTGTGTGCTGTACTGTATCAGGGTGTGTGCTGTACTGTATCAGGGTGCGTGCTACACTGTATCAGGGTGTGTGCTGTACTGTATCAGGGTGTGCACTGTACTGTATCAGGGTGTGAACTGTACTGCATCAGGGTGTGTGCTGTACCGTATCAGGGTGTGTGCTGTACTGTATCAGGGTGTGTGCACTGTACTGTATCAGGGTGTGTGCTGTACTCTATCTGGGTGTGTGCTGTACTGTATCAGGGTGTGTGCACTGTACTGTATCAGGGTGTGAACTGTACTGTATCAGGGTGTGTGCTGTACTGTATCAGGGTGTGTGCTGTACTGTATCAGGGTGTGTGCACTGTACTGTATCAGGGTGTGTGCTGTACTGTATCAGGGTGTGTGCACTGTACTGTATCAGGGTGTGTGCACTGTACTGTATCAGGGTGTGTGCACAGTACTCTATCAGGGTGTGTTCACTGTACTGTATCAGGGTGTGTTCACTGTACTGTATCAGGGTGTGTGCTGTACTGTATCAGGGTGCGTGCTATACTGTATCAGGGTGTGTGCTGTACTGTATCAGGGTGTGTGCTGTACTGTATCAGGGTGCGTGCGATACTGTATCAGGGTGTGTGCTGTACTGTATCAGGGTATGTGCACTGTACTGTATCAGGGTGTGTGCTGTACTTTAATAGGGTGTATGCACTGTACTGTATCAGGGTGTGTGCTGTACTGTATCAGGGTGTGAACTGTACTGTGTCAGGGTGTGTGCTGTACTCTATCAGGGTGTGTGCTGTACTGTATCAGGGAGTGTTCAATGTACTGTATCAGGTTGTGTGCGTTGTACTGTATCAGGGTGTGTGCTGTTCTGTATCAGGATGTGTGCACTGTACTGTATCAGGGTGTGTGCATTGTACTATATCAGGGTGTGTGCGTTGTACTGTATCAGGGTGTGTGCGTTGTACTGTATCAGGGTGTGTGCACTGTACTGTATCAGGGTGTGTGCACTGTACTGTATCAGGGTGTGTGCTGTACTGTATCAGGGTGTGTGCACTGTAATGTATCAGGGTGTGTGCACTGTGCTGTATCAGGGTGAGTGCTGTACTGTATCAGGGTGTGTGCTGTACTGTATCAGGCTGTGTGCTGTACTGTATCAGGGTGTGTGCGCTGGACTGTATCAGGGTGTGTGCTGTACTGTATCAGGATGTGTGCACTGTACTGTATCAGGGTGTGCGCTGTACTGTATCAGGGAGTGTGCTGTACTGTATCAGGGTGTGTGCTGTACTGTATCAGGGTGTGTGCTGTACTGTATCAGGGTGTGTGCACTGTACTGTATCAGGGTGTGAACTGTACTGTATCAGGGTGTGTGCTGTACTGTATCAGGGTGTGTGCTGTACTGTATCAGGGTGTGTGCACTGTACTGTATCAGGGTGTGTGCTGTACTGTATCAGGGTGTGTGCACTGTACTGTATCAGGGTGTGTGCACTGTACTGTATCAGGGTGTGTGCACTGTACTCTATCAGGGTGTGTTCACTGTACTGTATCAGGGTGTGTTCACTGTACTGTATCAGGGTGTGTGCTGTACTGTATCAGGGTGCGTGCTATACTGTATCAGGGTGTGTGCTGTACTGTATCAGGGTCTGTGCTGTACTGTATCAGGGTGCGTGCGATACTGTATCAGGGTGTGTGCTGTACTGTATCAGGGTATGTGCGCTGTACTGTATCAGGGTGTGTACTGTACTTTAATAGGGTGTATGCACTGTACTGTATCAGGGTGTGTGCTGTACTGTATCAGGGTGTGAACTGTACTGTGTCAGGGTGTGTGCTGTACTCTATCAGGGTGTGTGCTGTACTGTATCAGGGAGTGTTCAATGTACTGTATCAGGTTGTGTGCGTTGTACTGTATCAGGGTGTGTGATGTTCTGTATCAGGATGTGTGCACTGTACTGTATCAGGGTGTGTGCATTGTACTGTATCAGGGTGTGTGCGTTGTACTGTATCAGGGTGTGTGCGTTGTCCTGTATCAGGGTGTGTGCACTGTACTGTATCAGGGTGTGTGCACTGTACTGTATCAGGGTGTGTGCTGTACTGTATCAGGGTGTGTGCACTGTAATGTATCAGGGTGTGTGCACTGTACTGTATCAGGGTGAGTGCACTGTACTGTATCAGGGTGTGTGCTGTACTGTATCAGGGTGTGTGCTGTACTGTATCAGGCTGTGTGCTGTACTTTATCAGGGTGTGTGCGCTGTACTGTATCAGGGTGTATGCTGTACTGTATCAGGGTGTGTGCACTGTACTGTATCAGGGTGTGCGCTGTACTGTATCAGGGTGTGTGCTGTACTGTATCAGGGTGTGTGCTGTACTGTATCGGTGTGTGCTGTACTGTATCAGGGTGTGTGCACTGTACTGTATCAGGGTGTGTGCACTGTACTGTATCAGGGTGTGTGCGCTGTACTGTATCAGGGTGTTCCTGTACTGTATCAGGGTGTGTTCACTGTACTGTATCAGGGTGTGTGCTGTACTGTATCAGGGTGTGTGAACTATACTGTATCAGGGTGTGTGCTGTACTGTATCAGGGTCTGCACTGTACTGTATCAGGGTGTCTGCTGTACTGTATCAGGGTGTTTGTATTGTACTGCATCGGGTGTGTGCTGTACTGTATCAGGGTGTGTGCACTGTACTGTATCAGGGTGTGTGCACTGTACTGTATCAGGGTGTGTGCTGTACTGTATCAGGGGGTGTGCTGTACTGTATCAGGGTGTGTTCACTGTACTGTATCAGGGTGTGTGCTGTACTGTATCAGGGTGTGTGCTGTATTGTATCAGGGTGTGTGCTGTACTGTATCAGGGTGTGTGCTGTACTGTATCAGTGTGTGTGCTGTATTGTATCAGGGTGTGTGCTGTACTGTATCAGGGTGTGTGCTGGACTGTATCAGGGTGTGTTCACTGTATTGTATCAGGGTGTGTGCTGTACTGTATCAGGGTGTGCGCTGTACTGTATCAGGGTGTGTGCTGTACTGTATGAGGGTGTGTGCATTGTACTGTATCAGGGTGTGTGCTGTACTGTATCAGGGTGTGTTCACTGTACTGTATCAGGGTGTGTGCTGTACTGTATCAGGGTGCGTGCTATACTGTATCAGGGTGTGTGCTGTACTGTATCAGGGTGTGTGCTGTACTGTATCTGGGTGCGTGCGATACTGTATCAGGGTGTGTGCTGTACTGTATCAGGGTGTGTGCGCTGTACTGTATCAGGGTGTGTGCTGTACTTTAATAGAGTGTGTGCACTGTACTGTATCAGGGTGTGTGCTGCACTGTATCAGGGTGTGAACTGTACTGTGTCAGGGTGTGTGCTGTACTCTATCAGGGTGTGTGCTGTACTGTATCAGGGTGTGTTCAATGTACTGTATCAGGTTGTGTGCGTTGTACTGTATCAGGGTGTGTGCTGTTCTGTATCAGGGTGTGTGCACTGTACTGTATCAGGGTGTGTGCATTGTACTGTATCAGGGTGTGGGCGTTGTACTGTATCAGGGTGTGTGCGTTGTACTGTATCAGGGTGTGTGCTGTACTGTATCAGGGTGTGTGCACTGTACTGTATCAGGGTGTGTGCTGTACTGTATCAGGGTGTGTGCACTGTAATGTATCAGGGTGTGTGCACTGTACTGTATCAGGGTGAGTGCTCTGTACTGTATCAGGGTGTGTGCTGTACTGTATCAGGGTGTGCGCTGTACTGTATCAGGGTGTGCCCTGTACTGTATCAGGGTGAGTGCACTGTACTGTATCAGGGTGTGTGCTGTACTGTATCAGGGTGTGTGCACTGTACTGTATCAGGGTGTGCGCTGTACTGTATCAGGGTGTGTGCTGTACTGTATCAGGTTGTGTGCTGTACTGTATCGGTGGGTGCTGTACTGTATCAGGGTGTGTGCACTGTACTGTATCAGGGTGTGTGCACTGTACTGTATCAGGGTGTGTGCGCTGTACTGTATCAGGGTGTTCCTGTACTGTATCAGGGTGTGTTCACTGTACTGTATCAGGGTGTGTGCTGTACTGTATCAGGGTGTGTGCTGTACTGTATCAGGGTGTGTGAACTATACTGTATCAGGGTGTGTGCTGTACTGTATCAGGGTGTGTGCTGTACTGTATCAGGGTGTGCACTGTACTGTATCAGGGTGTGTGCTGTACTGTATCAGGGTGTGTGTATTGTACTGTATCGGGTGTGTGCTGTACTGTATCAGGGTGTGTGCACTGTACTGTATCAGGGTGTGTGCACTGTACTGTATCAGGGTGAGTTCACTGTACTGTATCAGGGTGTGTGCTGTACTGTATCAGGGTGTGGGCTGTACTGTATCAGGGTGTGTGCTGTACTGTATCAGGGTGTGTGCTGTACTGTATCAGGGTGTGTGCTGTACTGTATCAGGGTGTGTGCACTGTACTGTATCAGGGTGTGTGCTGTACTGTAGCAGGGTGTGTGCACTTTACTGTATCAGGGTGTGTTCACTGTACTGTATCAGGGTGTGTGCTGCACTGTATCAGGGTGTGTGCTGTACTGTATCAGGGTGAGTGCACTGTACTGTATCAGGGTGTGTGCACTGTACTGTATCAGGGTGCGTGCTGTACTGTATCAGGGTGTGTGCTGTACTGTATCAGGGTGTGTGCTGCATTGTATCAGTGTGTGTGCTGTACTGTATCAGGGTGCGTGCTGTACTGTATCAGGGTGTGTGCTATACTGTATCAGGGTGTGTGCTGTACTGTATCAGGGTGTGTGCTGTACTGTATCAGGGTGTGTGCACTGTACTGTATCACGGTGTGTGCTGCACTGTATCAGGGTGTGTGCTGTACTGTATCAGGGTGTGTGCACTGTACTGTATCAGGGTGTGTGCACTGTACTGTATCAGGGTGTGTGCACTGTACTGTATCACGGTGTGTGCGTTGTACTGTATCAGGGTGTGTGCTGTACTGTGTCAGGGTGTGTTCACTGTACTGTATCAGGGTGTGTGCTGTACTGTATCAGGGTGCGTGCTATACTGTATCAGGGTGTGTGCTGTACTGTATCAGGGTGTGTGCTGTACTGTATCAGGGTGCGTGCGATACTGTATCAGGGGGTGTGCTGTACTGTATCAGGGTGTGTGCTGTACTGTATCAGGGTGTGTGCTGTACTGTATCAGGGTGTGTGCACTGTACTGTATCAGGGTGTGTGCTGTACTGTATCAGGGTGCGTGCTATACTGTATCAGGGTGTGTGCTGTACTGTATCAGGGTGTGTGCTGTACTGTATCAGGGTGTGTGCTGTACTGTATCAGGGTGCGTGCGGTACTGTATCAGGGTGTGGGCTGTACTATATCAGGGTGTGTGCTGTACTGTATCAGGGTGTGCACTGTACTGTATCAGGGTGCGTGCTGTACTGTATCAGGGTGTGTGCTGTACTGTATCAGGGTGTGTGCTGTACTGTATCAGGGTGCGTGCTACACTGTATCAGGGTGTGTGCTGTACTGTATCAGGGTGTGCACTGTACTGTATCAGGGTGTGAACTGTACTGCATCAGGGTGTGTGCTGTACCGTATCAGGGTGTGTGCTGTACTGTATCAGGGTGTGTGCACTGTACTGTATCAGGGTGTGTGCTGTACTGTATCAGGGTGTGTGCTGTACTGTATCAGGGTGTGTGCACTGTACTGTATCAGGGTGTGAACTGTACTGTATCAGGGTGTGTGCTGTACTGTATCAGGGTGTGTGCTGTACTGTATCAGGGTGTGTGCACTGTAATGTATCAGGGTGTGTGCTGTACTGTATCAGGGTGTGTGCTGTACTGTATCAGGGTGTGTGCTGTACTGTATCAGGGTGTGTGCACTGTACTGTATCAGGGTGTGAACTGTACTGTATCAGGGTGTGTGCTGTACTGTATCAGGGTGTGTGCTGTACTGTATCAGGGTGTGTGCTGTACTGTTTCAGGGTGTGTGCACTGTAATGTATCAGGGTGTGTGCTGTACTGTATCAGGGTGTGTGCTGTACTGTATCAGGGTGTGTGCTGTACTGTATCAGGGTGTGTGCACTGTACTGTATCAGGGTGTGAACTGTACTGTATCAGGGTGTGTGCTGTACTGTATCAGGGTGTGTGCTGTACTGTATCAGGGTGTGTGCTGTACTGTATCAGGGTGTGCACTGTACTGTATCAGGGTGTGTGCTGTACTGTATCAGGGTGTGTGCTGTACTGTATCAGGGTGTGTGCTGTACTGTATCAGGGTGTGTGCACTGTACTGTATCAGGGTGTGTGCACTGTACTGTATCTGGGTGTGTGCACTGTACTCTATCAGGGTGTGTTCACTGTACTGTATCAGTGTGTGTGCTGTACTGTATCAGGGTGTGTGCACTGTACTGTATCAGAGTGTGTGCACTGTACTGTATCAGGGTGTGTGCTGTACTGTATCAGGGTGTGCACTGTACTGTATCAGGGTGTGTGCACTGTACTGTATCAGGGTGTGTTCACTGTACTGTATCAGGGTGTGTTCACTGTACTGTATCAGGGTGTGTGCTGTACTGTATCAGGGTGTGTTCAATGTACTGTATCAGGTTGTGTGCGTTGTACTGTATCAGGGTGTGTGCTGTTCTGTATCAGGGTGTGTGCACTGTACTGTATCAGGGTGTGTGCATTGTACTGTATCAGGGTGTGTGCGTTGTACTGTATCAGGGTGTGTGCGTTGTACTGTATCAGGGTGTGTGCTGTACTGTATCAGGGTGTGTGCACTGTACTGTATCAGGGTGTGTGCTGTACTGTATCAGGGTGTGTGCTGTACTGTATCAGGGTGTGTGCACTGTAATGTATCAGGGTGTGTGCACTGTACTGTATCAGGGTGTGTGCTGTACTGTATCAGGGTGTGCGCTGTACTGTATCAGGGTGTGTGCTGTACTGTATCAGGGTGTGTGCACTGTACTGTATCAGGGTGTGCGCAGTACTGTATCAGGGTGTGTGCTGTACTGTATCAGGGTGTGTGCTGCACTGTATCGGTGTGTGCTGTACTGTATCAGGGTGTGTGCACTGTACTGTATCAGGGTGTGTGCACTGTACTGTATCAGGGTGTGTGCGCTGTACTGTATCAGGGTGTTCCTGTACTGTATCAGGGTGTGTTCACTGTACTGTATCAGGGTGTGTGCTGTACTGTATCAGGGTGTGTGCTGTACTGTATCAGGGTGTGTGAACTATACTGTATCAGGGTGTGTGCTGTACTGTATCAGGGTGTGTGCTGTACTGTATCAGGGTGTGCACTGTACTGTATCAGGGT
This sequence comes from Scyliorhinus torazame, assembly GCF_047496885.1. Taxonomy (NCBI): domain Eukaryota; kingdom Metazoa; phylum Chordata; class Chondrichthyes; order Carcharhiniformes; family Scyliorhinidae; genus Scyliorhinus; species Scyliorhinus torazame. Next base: position 4,433,043 of record NC_092728.1, read on the forward strand.
GTGTGCTGTACTGTATCAGGGTGTGTGTATTGTACTGTATCGGGTGTGTGCTGTACTGTATCAGGGTGTGTGCACTGTACTGTATCAGGGTGTGTGCACTGTACTGTATCAGGGTGAGTTCACTGTACTGTATCAGGGTGTGTGCTGTACTGTATCAGGGTGTGGGCTGTACTGTATCAGGGTGTGTGCTGTACTGTATCAGGGTGTGTGCTGTACTGTATCAGGGTGTGTGCTGTACTGTATCAGGGTGTGTGCACTGTACTGTATCAGGGTGTGTGCTGTACTGTAGCAGGGTGTGTGCACTGTACTGTATCAGGGTGTGTTCACTGTACTGTATCAGGGTGTGTGCTGCACTGTATCAGGGTGTGTGCTGTACTGTATCAGGGTGAGTGCACTGTACTGTATCAGGGTGTGTGCACTGTACTGTATCAGGGTGCGTGCTGTACTGTATCAGGGTGTGTGCTGTACTGTATCAGGGTGTGTGCTGCATTGTATCAGTGTGTGTGCTGTACTGTATCAGGGTGCGTGCTGTACTGTATCAGGGTGTGTGCTATACTGTATCAGGGTGTGTGCTGTACTGTATCAGGGTGTGTGCTGTACTGTGTCAGGGTGTGTGCTGTACTCTATCAGGGTGTGTGCTGTACTGTATCAGGGTGTGTTCAATGTACTGTATCAGGTTGTGTGCGTTGTACTGTATCAGGGTGTGTGCTGTTCTGTATCAGGGTGTGTGCACTGTACTGTATCAGGGTGTGTGCATTGTACTGTATCAGGGTGTGTGCGTTGTACTGTATCAGGGTGTGTGCGTTGTACTGTATCAGGGTGTGTGCTGTACTGTATCAGGGTGTGTGCACTGTACTGTATCAGGGTGTGTGCTGTACTGTATCAGGGTGTGTGCACTGTAATGTATCAGGGTGTGTGCACTGTACTGTATCAGGGTGAGTGCTCTGTACTGTATCAGGGTGTGTGCTGTACTGTATCAGGGTGTGCGCTGTACTGTATCAGGGTGTGCCCTGTACTGTATCAGGGTGAGTGCACTGTACTGTATCAGGGTGTGTGCTGTACTGTATCAGGGTGTGTGCACTGTACTGTATCAGGGTGTGCGCTGTACTGTATCAGGGTGTGTGCTGTACTGTATCAGGTTGTGTGCTGTACTGTATCGGTGTGTGCTGTACTGTATCAGGGTGTGTGCACTGTACTGTATCAGGGTGTGTGCACTGTACTGTATCAGGGTGTGTGCGCTGTACTGTATCAGGGTGTTCCTGTACTGTATCAGGGTGTGTTCACTGTACTGTATCAGGGTGTGTGCTGTACTGTATCAGGGTGTGTGCTGTACTGTATCAGGGTGTGTGAACTATACTGTATCAGGGTGTGTGCTGTACTGTATCAGGGTGTGTGCTGTACTGTATCAGGGTGTGCACTGTACTGTATCAGGGTGTGTGCTGTACTGTATCAGGGTGTGTGTATTGTACTGTATCGGGTGTGTGCTGTACTGTATCAGGGTGTGTGCACTGTACTGTATCAGGGTGTGGGCACTGTACTGTATCAGGGTGAGTTCACTGTACTGTATCAGGGTGTGTGCTGTACTGTATCAGGGTGTGGGCTGTACTGTATCAGGGTGTGTGCTGTACTGTATCAGGGTGTGTGCTGTACTGTATCAGGGTGTGTGCTGTACTGTATCAGGGTGTGTGCACTGTACTGTATCAGGGTGTGTGCTGTACTGTAGCAGGGTGTGTGCACTGTACTGTATCAGGGTGTGTTCACTGTACTGTATCAGGGTGTGTGCTGCACTGTATCAGGGTGTGTGCTGTACTGTATCAGGGTGAGTGCACTGTACTGTATCAGGGTGTGTGCACTGTACTGTATCAGGGTGCGTGCTGTACTGTATCAGGGTGTGTGCTGTACTGTATCAGGGTGTGTGCTGCATTGTATCAGTGTGTGTGCTGTACTGTATCAGGGTGCGTGCTGTACTGTATCAGGGTGTGTGCTATACTGTATCAGGGTGTGTGCTGTACTGTATCAGGGTGTGTGCTGTACTGTATCAGGGTGTGTGCACTGTACTGTATCACGGTGTGTGCTGCACTGTATCAGGGTGTGTGCTGTACTGTATCAGGGTGTGTGCACTGTACTGTATCAGGGTGTGTGCACTGTACTGTATCAGGGTGTGTGCACTGTACTGTATCACGGTGTGTGCGTTGTACTGTATCAGGGTGTGTGCTGTACTGTGTCAGGGTGTGTTCACTGTACTGTATCAGGGTGTGTGCTGTACTGTATCAGGGTGCGTGCTATACTGTATCAGGGTGTGTGCTGTACTGTATCAGGGTGTGTGCTGTACTGTATCAGGGTGCGTGCGATACTGTATCAGGGGGTGTGCTGTACTGTATCAGGGTGTGTGCTGTACTGTATCAGGGTGTGTGCTGTACTGTATCAGGGTGTGTGCACTGTACTGTATCAGGGTGTGTGCTGTACTGTATCAGGGTGCGTGCTATACTGTATCAGGGTGTGTGCTGTACTGTATCAGGGTGTGTGCTGTACTGTATCAGGGTGTGTGCTGTACTGTATCAGGGTGCGTGCGGTACTGTATCAGGGTGTGGGCTGTACTATATCAGGGTGTGTGCTGTACTGTATCAGGGTGTGCACTGTACTGTATCAGGGTGCGTGCTGTACTGTATCAGGGTGTGTGCTGTACTGTATCAGGGTGTGTGCTGTACTGTATCAGGGTGCGTGCTACACTGTATCAGGGTGTGTGCTGTACTGTATCAGGGTGTGCACTGTACTGTATCAGGGTGTGAACTGTACTGCATCAGGGTGTGTGCTGTACCGTATCAGGGTGTGTGCTGTACTGTATCAGGGTGTGTGCACTGTACTGTATCAGGGTGTGTGCTGTACTGTATCAGGGTGTGTGCTGTACTGTATCAGGGTGTGTGCACTGTACTGTATCAGGGTGTGAACTGTACTGTATCAGGGTGTGTGCTGTACTGTATCAGGGTGTGTGCTGTACTGTATCAGGGTGTGTGCACTGTAATGTATCAGGGTGTGTGCTGTACTGTATCAGGGTGTGTGCTGTACTGTATCAGGGTGTGTGCTGTACTGTATCAGGGTGTGTGCACTGTACTGTATCAGGGTGTGAACTGTACTGTATCAGGGTGTGTGCTGTACTGTATCAGGGTGTGTGCTGTACTGTATCAGGGTGTGTGCTGTACTGTATCAGGGTGTGTGCACTGTAATGTATCAGGGTGTGTGCTGTACTGTATCAGGGTGTGTGCTGTACTGTATCAGGGTGTGTGCTGTACTGTATCAGGGTGTGTGCACTGTACTGTATCAGGGTGTGAACTGTACTGTATCAGGGTGTGTGCTGTACTGTATCAGGGTGTGTGCTGTACTGTATCAGGGTGTGTGCTGTACTGTATCAGGGTGTGCACTGTACTGTATCAGGGTGTGTGCTGTACTGTATCAGGGTGTGTGCTGTACTGTATCAGGGTGTGTGCTGTACTGTATCAGGGTGTGTGCACTGTACTGTATCAGGGTGTGTGCACTGTACTGTATCTGGGTGTGTGCACTGTACTCTATCAGGGTGTGTTCACTGTACTGTATCAGTGTGTGTGCTGTACTGTATCAGGGTGTGTGCACTGTACTGTATCAGAGTGTGTGCACTGTACTGTATCAGGGTGTGTGCTGTACTGTATCAGGGTGTGCACTGTACTGTATCAGGGTGTGTGCACTGTACTGTATCAGGGTGTGTTCACTGTACTGTATCAGGGTGTGTTCACTGTACTGTATCAGGGTGTGTGCTGTACTGTATCAGGGTGTGTTCAATGTACTGTATCAGGTTGTGTGCGTTGTACTGTATCAGGGTGTGTGCTGTTCTGTATCAGGGTGTGTGCACTGTACTGTATCAGGGTGTGTGCATTGTACTGTATCAGGGTGTGTGCGTTGTACTGTATCAGGGTGTGTGCGTTGTACTGTATCAGGGTGTGTGCTGTACTGTATCAGGGTGTGTGCACTGTACTGTATCAGGGTGTGTGCTGTACTGTATCAGGGTGTGTGCTGTACTGTATCAGGGTGTGTGCACTGTAATGTATCAGGGTGTGTGCACTGTACTGTATCAGGGTGTGTGCTGTACTGTATCAGGGTGTGCGCTGTACTGTATCAGGGTGTGTGCTGTACTGTATCAGGGTGTGTGCACTGTACTGTATCAGGGTGTGCGCAGTACTGTATCAGGGTGTGTGCTGTACTGTATCAGGGTGTGTGCTGCACTGTATCGGTGTGTGCTGTACTGTATCAGGGTGTGTGCACTGTACTGTATCAGGGTGTGTGCACTGTACTGTATCAGGGTGTGTGCGCTGTACTGTATCAGGGTGTTCCTGTACTGTATCAGGGTGTGTTCACTGTACTGTATCAGGGTGTGTGCTGTACTGTATCAGGGTGTGTGCTGTACTGTATCAGGGTGTGTGAACTATACTGTATCAGGGTGTGTGCTGTACTGTATCAGGGTGTGTGCTGTACTGTATCAGGGTGTGCACTGTACTGTATCAGGGTGTGTGCTGTACTGTATCAGGGTGTGTGTATTGTACTGTATCGGGTGTGTGCTGTACTGTATCAGGGTGTGTGCACTGTACTGTATCAGGGTGTGTGCACTGTACTGTATCAGGGTGAGTTCACTGTACTGTATCAGGGTGTGTGCTGTACTGTATCAGGGTGTGGGCTGTACTGTATCAGGGTGTGTGCTGTACTGTATCAGGGTGTGTGCTGTACTGTATCAGGGTGTGTGCTGTACTGTATCAGGGTGTGTGCACTGTACTGTATCAGGGTGTGTGCTGTACTGTAGCAGGGTGTGTGCACTGTACTGTATCAGGGTGTGTTCACTGTACTGTATCAGGGTGTGTGCTGCACTGTATCAGGGTGTGTGCTGTACTGTATCAGGGTGAGTGCACTGTACTGTATCAGGGTGTGTGCACTGTACTGTATCAGGGTGCGTGCTGTACTGTATCAGGGTGTGTGCTGTACTGTATCAGGGTGTGTGCTGCATTGTATCAGTGTGTGTGCTGTACTGTATCAGGGTGCGTGCTGTACTGTATCAGGGTGTGTGCTATACTGTATCAGGGTGTGTGCTGTACTGTATCAGGGTGTGTGCTGTACTGTATCAGGGTGTGTGCACTGTACTGTATCACGGTGTGTGCTGCACTGTATCAGGGTGTGTGCTGTACTGTATCAGGGTGTGTGCACTGTACTGTATCAGGGTGTGTGCACTGTACTGTATCAGGGTGTGTGCACTGTACTGTATCACGGTGTGTGCGTTGTACTGTATCAGGGTGTGTGCTGTACTGTGTCAGGGTGTGTTCACTGTACTGTATCAGGGTGTGTGCTGTACTGTATCAGGGTGCGTGCTATACTGTATCAGGGTGTGTGCTGTACTGTATCAGGGTGTGTGCTGTACTGTATCAGGGTGCGTGCGATACTGTATCAGGGGGTGTGCTGTACTGTATCAGGGTGTGTGCTGTACTGTATCAGGGTGTGTGCTGTACTGTATCAGGGTGTGTGCACTGTACTGTATCAGGGTGTGTGCTGTACTGTATCAGGGTGCGTGCTATACTGTATCAGGGTGTGTGCTGTACTGTATCAGGGTGTGTGCTGTACTGTATCAGGGTGTGTGCTGTACTGTATCAGGGTGCGTGCGGTACTGTATCAGGGTGTGGGCTGTACTATATCAGGGTGTGTGCTGTACTGTATCAGGGTGTGCACTGTACTGTATCAGGGTGCGTGCTGTACTGTATCAGGGTGTGTGCTGTACTGTATCAGGGTGTGTGCTGTACTGTATCAGGGTGCGTGCTACACTGTATCAGGGTGTGTGCTGTACTGTATCAGGGTGTGCACTGTACTGTATCAGGGTGTGAACTGTACTGCATCAGGGTGTGTGCTGTACCGTATCAGGGTGTGTGCTGTACTGTATCAGGGTGTGTGCACTGTACTGTATCAGGGTGTGTGCTGTACTGTATCAGGGTGTGTGCTGTACTGTATCAGGGTGTGTGCACTGTACTGTATCAGGGTGTGAACTGTACTGTATCAGGGTGTGTGCTGTACTGTATCAGGGTGTGTGCTGTACTGTATCAGGGTGTGTGCACTGTAATGTATCAGGGTGTGTGCTGTACTGTATCAGGGTGTGTGCTGTACTGTATCAGGGTGTGTGCTGTACTGTATCAGGGTGTGTGCACTGTACTGTATCAGGGTGTGAACTGTACTGTATCAGGGTGTGTGCTGTACTGTATCAGGGTGTGTGCTGTACTGTATCAGGGTGTGTGCTGTACTGTATCAGGGTGTGCACTGTACTGTATCAGGGTGTGTGCTGTACTGTATCAGGGTGTGTGCTGTACTGTATCAGGGTGTGTGCTGTACTGTATCAGGGTGTGTGCACTGTACTGTATCAGGGTGTGTGCACTGTACTGTATCTGGGTGTGTGCACTGTACTCTATCAGGGTGTGTGCACTGTACTGTATCAGGGTGTGTGCTGTACTGTATCAGGGTGTGTGCACTGTACTGTATGAGGGTGTGTGCTGTACTGTATCAGGGTGTGTGCTGTACTGTATCCGGGTGTGCGCTGTACTGTATCAGGGTGTGCGCTGTACTGTATCAGGGTGTGTGCTGTACTGTATCAGGGTGTGCGCTGTACTGTATCAGGGTGTGTGCGCTGTACTGTATCAGGGGGTGTGCTGTACTGTATCAGGGTGTGTGCACTGTACTGTATCAGGGTGTGTGCTGTACTGTATCAGGGTGTGCGCTGTACTGTATCAGGGTGTGTGCACTGTACTGTATCAGGGTGTGTGCTGTACTGTATCAGGGTGTGCGCTGTACTGTATCAGGGTGTGTGCGCTGTACTGTATCAGGGGGTGTGCTGTACTGTATCAGGGTGTGTGCTGTACTGTATCAGGGTGTGTGCTGTACTGTATCAGGGTGTGTGCTGTACTGTATCAGGGTGTGTGCTGTACTGTATCAGGGTGTGCGCTGTACTGTATCAGGGTGTGTGCACTGTACTGTATCAGGGTGTGTGCTGTACTGTATCAGGGTGTGCGCTGTACTGTATCAGGGTGTGTGCGCTGTACTGTATCAGGGGGTGTGCTGTACTGTATCAGGGTGTGTGCTGTACTGTATCAGGGTGTGTGCTGTACTGTATCAGGGTGTGTGCACTGTACTGTATCAGGGTGTGTGCACTGTACTGTATCAGGGTGTGCACTGTACTGTATCAGGGTGTGTGCACTGTACTGTATCAGGGTGTGTGCTGTACTGTATCAGGGTGTGTGCTGTACTGTATCAGGGTGTGTGCACTGTACTGTATCAGGGTGAGTGCTGTACTGTATCAGGGTGTGTGCACTGTACTGTATCAGGTTGTGTGCACTGTACTGTATCAGGGTGTGTGCTGTACTGTATCAGGGTGTGTGCTGTACTGTATCAGGGTGTGTGCACTGTACTGTATCAGGGTGAGTGCTGTACTGTATCAGGGTGTGTGCACTGTACTGTATCAGGTTGTGTGCACTGTACTGTATCAGGGTGTGTGCTGCACTGTATCAGGGTGTGTTCACTGTACTGTATCAGGGTGTGTGCTGTACTGTATCCGGGTGTGTGCTGTACTGCATCAGGGTGTGTGCTGTACTGTATCAGGGTGTGGACAGTACTGTATCAGGGTGTGTGCACTGTACTGTATCAGGGTGTGTGCTGTACTGTATCTGGGTGTGTGCTGTACTGTATCAGGGTGTGGACAGTACTGTATCAGGGTGTGTGCATTGTACTGTATCACGGTGTGTGCGTTGTACTGTATCAGGGTGTGTTCAATGTACTGTATCAGGTTGTGTGCATTGTACTGTATCAGGGGGTGTGCAGTACTGTATCAGGGTGTGAACTGTACTGTATCAGGATGTGTGCTGCATTGTATCAGGATGTGTGCTGTACTGTATCAGGGTGTGTGCGCTGTACTGTATCAGGGTGTGTGCTGTACTGTACCAGGGTGTGTGCTGTACTGTATCAGGGTGTGAACTGTACTGTGTCAGGGTGTGTGCTGTACTCTATCAGGGTGTGTGCTGTACTGTATCAGGGTGTGTGCTGTACTGTATCAGGGTGTGTGCACTGTACTGTATCAGAGTGTGTGCTGCACTGTATCAGGGTGTGTGCGCTGTACTGTATCAGGGTGTGTGCTGTACTGTATCAGGGTGTGTGCTGTACTGTATCAGGGTGTGTGCTGCATTGTATCAGGGTGTGAACTGTACTGTATCAGGGTGTGTGCACTGTACTGTATCAGGGTGTGTGCATTGTACTGTATCAGGGTGTGTGCTGTACTGTATCAGGGTGTGTGCACTGTACTGTATCAGAGTGTGTGCACTGTACTGTATCAGGGTGTGTGCACTGTACTGTATAAGGGTGTGTGCTGTACTGTATCAGTGTGTGTGCTGTACTGTATCAGGGTGTGTGCACTGTACTGTATCAGAGTGTGTGCACTGTACTGTATCAGGATGTGTGCACTGTACTGTATCAGGGTGTGTTCACTGTACTGTATCAGGTTGTGTGCTGTACTGTATCATGGTGTGTGCTCTGTACTGTATCAGGGTGTGTGCACTGTACTGTATCACGGTGTGTGTGCTGTACTGTATCAGGGTGTGCGCTGTACTGTAGCAGGGTGTGTGCTGTAATGTATCAGGGTGTGTGCACTGTACTGTATCAGGGTGTGTTCACTGTACTGTATCAGGGTGTGAACTGTACTGTATCAGGGTGTGTTCACTGTACTGTATCAGGGTGTGTGCACTGTACTGTATCAGGGTGTGGATTGTACTGTATCAGGGTGTGTGCTGTACTGTATCAGGGTGTGTGCGCTGTACTGTATCAGGGTGTGTGCACTGTACTGTGTCAGGGTGTGGACTGTACTGTGTCAGGGTGTGTGCACTGTACTGTATCAGGGTGTGTGCCCTGTAATGTATCAGGGTGTGTGCTGTGCTGTATCAGGGTGTGTGCACTGTACTGTATCAGGGTGAGTGCTGTACTGTATCAGGGTGTGTGCGCTGTACTGTATCAGGGTGTGTGCTGTACTGTATCAGGGTGTGTGCACTGTTCTGTATCAGGCTGAGTGCTGTACTGTATCAGGGTGTGTGCTGTACTGTATCAGGGTGTGCGCTATACTGTATCAGGGTGTGTGCTGTATTGTATCAGGGTGTGTGCTGTACTGTATCAGGGTGTGTGCGCTGTACTGTATCAGGGTGTGTACTGTACTGTATCGGGTGTGCACTGTACTGTATAAGGGTGAGTGCACTGTACTGTATCAGGGTGTGTTCACTGTACTGTATCAGGGTGTGTGCTGTACTGTATCAGGGTGTGTGCTGTACTGTATCAGGGTGTGTGCACTGCACTGTATCAGGGTTTGTGCACTGTACTTTATCAGGGTGTGTGCTGTACTGTATCAGGGTGTGTGCTGTACTGTATCAGGGTGTGTGCTGTACTGTATCAGGGTGTGTGCTGTACTGTATCAGGGTGTGTGCACTGTACTGTATCAGGGTGTGTGCACTGTACTGTATCAGGGTGTGTGCTGTACTGTATCAGGGTGTGTGCTGTACTGTATCAGGGTGTGTGCTGTACTGTATCAGGGTGTGTTCACTGTTCTGTATCAGGGTGTGTGCACTGTACTGTATCAGGGTGTGTTCTGTACTGTATCAGGGTGTTTGCTGTACTGGGTCAGGGTGTGTGCTGTACTGTATCAGGGTGTGTGCACTGTACTGTATCAGGGTGTGTGCTGTACTGTATCAGGGTGTGAACTGTACTGTGTCAGGGTGTGTGCTGTACTCTATCAGGGTGTGTGCTGTACTGTATCAGGGTGTGTGCTGTACTGTATCAGGGTGTGTGCACTGTACTGTATCAGAGTGTGTGCTGCACTGTATCAGGGTGTGTGCGCTGTACTGTATCAGGGTGTGTGCTGTACTGTATCAGGGTGTGTGCTGTACTGTATCAGGGTGTGTGCTGTACTGTATCAGGGTGTGTGCTGTACTGTATCAGAGTGTGTTCACTGTTCTGTATCAGGGTGTGTGCACTGTACTGTATCAGGGTGTGTTCTGTACTGTATCAGGGTGTTTGCTGTACTGTATCAGGGTGTGTGCTGTACTGTATCAGGGTGTGAACTGTACTGGGTCAGGGTGTGTGCTGTACTGTATCAGGGTGTGTGCACTGTACTGTATCAGGGTGTGTGCTGTACTGTATCAGGGTGTGAACTGTACTGTGTCAGGGTGTGTGCTGTACTCTATCAGGGTGTGTGCTGTACTGTATCCGGGTGTGTGTTGCACAGTATCCGGGTGTGTGTTGTACTGTATCAGGGTGTGTGCACTGTAATGTATCAGGGTGTGTGCTGTACTGTATCTGGGTGTGTGCTGTACTGTATCAGGGTGTGGACAGTACTGTATCAGGGTGTGTGCATTGTACTGTATCACGGTGTGTGCGTTGTACTGTATCAGGGTGTGTTCGATGTACTGTATCAGGTTGTGTGCGTTGTACTGTATCAGGGTGTGTGCAGTACTGTATCAGGGTGTGTGCAATGTGCTGTATCAGGGTGTGTTCACTGTACTGTATCAGGGTGTGCGTTGTGCTGTATTAGGGTGTGTGTGCTGTACTGTATCAGGGTGTGTGCATTGTACTGTATCACGGTGTGTGCGTTGTACTGTATCAGGGTGTGTTCAATGTACTGTATCAGGGTGTGTGCTGTACTGTATCCGGGTGAGTGCACTGTACTGTATCAGGGTGTGTGCATTGTACTGTATCAGGATGTGTGCTGTGCTGTATCAGGGTGTGTGCAATGTACTGTATCAGGGTGTGTGCAATGTACTGTATCAGGGTGTGTGCGTTGTACTGTATCAGGGTGTGTGCACTGCACTCTATCAGGGTGTGTGCTGTACTGTATCAGGGTGTGTGCTGTAATGTATCAGGGTGTGTGCACTGTACTGTATCATGGTGTGTTCACTGTATGTATCAGGGTGTGTGCACTGTAATGTGTCAGGGTGTGTGCACTGTACTGTATCAGGGTGTATGCACTGTACTGTATCAGGGTGTGTTCACTGTACTGTATCAGGGTGTTTGCTGTACTGTATCAGGGTGTGTGCTGTACTGTATCAGGGTGTGTGCACTGTACTGTATCAGGGTGTGTTCACTGTACTGTTTCAGGTTGTGTGCTGTACTGTATCAGGGTGTGTGTGCTGTACTGTATCAGGGTGTGTGCTGTACTGTATCAGGGTGTGCGCACTGTACTCTATCAGGGTGTGTGCACTTTACTGTATCAGGGCGTGTGCTGTACTGTATCAGGGTGTGTGCACTGTACGGTATCAGGGTGTGTGCACTGTACTGTATCAGGGTGTGTGCTGTACTGTATCAGGGTGTGTGCACTGTACTGTATCAGGGTGTGTACTGTACTGTATCGGGTGTGCACTGTACTGTATAAGGGTGAGTGCACTGTACTGTATCAGGGTGTGTTCACTGTACTGTATCAGGGTGTGTGCTGTACTGTATCAGGGTGTGTGCTGTACTGTATCAGGGTGTGTGCACTGCACTGTATCAGGGTTTGTGCACTGTACTTTATCAGGGTGTGTGCTGTACTGTATCAGGGTGTGTGCTGTACTGTATCAGGGTGTGTGCTGTACTGTATCAGGGTGTGTGCTGTACTGTATCAGGGTGTGTGCACTGTACTGTATCAGGGTGTGTGCACTGTACTGTATCAGGGTGTGTGCTGTACTGTATCAGGGTGTGTGCTGTACTGTATCAGGGTGTGTGCTGTACTGTATCAGGGTGTGTTCACTGTTCTGTATCAGGGTGTGTGCACTGTACTGTATCAGGGTGTGTTCTGTACTGTATCAGGGTGTTTGCTGTACTGGGTCAGGGTGTGTGCTGTACTGTATCAGGGTGTGTGCACTGTACTGTATCAGGGTGTGTGCTGTACTGTATCAGGGTGTGAACTGTACTGTGTCAGGGTGTGTGCTGTACTCTATCAGGGTGTGTGCTGTACTGTATCAGGGTGTGTGCTGTACTGTATCAGGGTGTGTGCACTGTACTGTATCAGAGTGTGTGCTGCACTGTATCAGGGTGTGTGCGTTGTACTGTATCAGGGTGTGTGCTGTACTGTATCAGGGTGTGTGCTGTACTGTATCAGGGTGTGTGCTGTACTGTATCAGGGTGTGTGCTGTACTGTATCAGGGTGTGTTCACTGTTCTGTATCAGGGTGTGTGCACTGTACTGTATCAGGGTGTGTTCTGTACTGTATCAGGGTGTTTGCTGTACTGTATCAGGGTGTGTGCTGTACTGTATCAGGGTGTGAACTGTACTGGGTCAGGGTGTGTGCTGTACTGTATCAGGGTGTGTGCACTGTACTGTATCAGGGTGTGTGCTGTACTGTATCAGGGTGTGAACTGTACTGTGTCAGGGTGTGTGCTGTACTCTATCAGGGTGTGTGCTGTACTGTATCCGGGTGTGTGTTGCACAGTATCCGGGTGTGTGTTGTACTGTATCAGGGTGTGTGCACTGTAATGTATCAGGGTGTGTGCTGTACTGTATCTGGGTGTGTGCTGTACTGTATCAGGGTGTGGACAGTACTGTATCAGGGTGTGTGCATTGTACTGTATCACGGTGTGTGCGTTGTACTGTATCAGGGTGTGTTCGATGTACTGTATCAGGTTGTGTGCGTTGTACTGTATCAGGGTGTGTGCAGTACTGTATCAGGGTGTGTGCAATGTGCTGTATCAGGGTGTGTTCACTGTACTGTATCAGGGTGTGCGTTGTGCTGTATTAGGGTGTGTGTGCTGTACTGTATCAGGGTGTGTGCATTGTACTGTATCACGGTGTGTGCGTTGTACTGTATCAGGGTGTGTTCAATGTACTGTATCAGGGTGTGTGCTGTACTGTATCCGGGTGAGTGCACTGTACTGTATCAGGGTGTGTGCATTGTACTGTATCAGGATGTGTGCTGTACTGTATCAGGGTGTGTGCAATGTACTGTATCAGGGTGTGTGCAATGTACTGTATCAGGGTGTGTGCGTTGTACTGTATCAGGGTGTGTGCACTGCACTCTATCAGGGTGTGTGCTGTACTGTATCAGGGTGTGTGCTGTAATGTATCAGGGTGTGTGCACTGTACTGTATCATGGTGTGTTCACTGTATGTATCAGGGTGTGTGCACTGTAATGTGTCAGGGTGTGTGCACTGTACTGTATCAGGGTGTATGCACTGTACTGTATCAGGGTGTGTTCACTGTACTGTATCAGGGTGTTTGCTGTACTGTATCAGGGTGTGTGCTGTACTGTATCAGGGTGTGTGCACTGTACTGTATCAGGGTGTGTTCACTGTACTGTTTCAGGTTGTGTGCTGTACTGTATCAGGGTGTGTGTGCTGTACTGTATCAGGGTGTGTGCTGTACTGTATCAGGGTGTGCGCACTGTACTCTATCAGGGTGTGTGCACTTTACTGTATCAGGGCGTGTGCTGTACTGTATCAGGGTGTGTGCACTGTACGGTATCAGGGTGTGTGCACTGTACTGTATCAGGGTGTGTGCTGTACTGTATCAGGGTGTGTGCACTGTACTGTATCAGGGTGTGTGCACTGTACTGTATCACGGTGTGTGCTGTACTGTATCAGGGTGTGTGCTGTACTGTATCAGGGTGTGTGCACTGTACTGTATCAGGGTGTGTTCACTGTACTGTTTCAGGTTGTGTGCTGTACTGTATCAGGGTGTGTGTGCTGTACTGTATCAGGGTGTGTGCTGTACTGTATCAGGGTGTGTGCACTGTACTCTATCAGGGTGTGTGCACTTTACTGTATCAGGGCGTGTGCTGTACTGTATCAGGGTGTGTGCACTGTACGGTATCAGGGTGTGTGCACTGTACTGTATCAGGGTGTGTGCTGTACTGTATCAGGGTGTGTGCACTGTACTGTATCAGGGTGTGTGCACTGTACTGTATCACGGTGTGCACTGTACGGTATCAGGGTGTGTGCACTGTACTGTATCAGGGTGTGTGCTGTACTGTATCAGGGTGTGTGCACTGTACTGTATCAGGGTGTGTGCACTGTACTGTATCAGGGTGTGCGCTGTACTGTAGCAGGGTGTGTGCTGTAATGTATCAGGGTGTGTGCACTGTAATGTATCAAGGTGTGGACTGTAATGTGTCAGGGTGTGTGCTGTACTGTATCAGGGTGTGTGCACTGTACTGTATCAGGGTGTGTGCTGTACTGTATCAGGGTGTGTGCTGTACTGTATCCGGGTGTGTGTTGCACTGTATCCGGGTGTGTGTTGTACTGTATCAGGGTGTGTGCACTGTACTGTATCAGGGTGTGTGCTGTACTGTATCTGGGTGTGTGCTGTACTGTATCAGGGTGTGGACAGTACTGTATCAGGGTGTGTGCATTGTACTGTATCACGGTGTGTGCGTTGTACTGTATCAGGGTGTGTTCAATGTACTGTATCAGGTTGTGTGCATTGCACTGTATCAGGGGGTGTGCAGTACTGTATCAGGGTGTGAACTGTACTGTATCAGGGTGTGTGCTGCATTGTATCAGGATGTGTGCTGTACTGTATCAGGGTGTGTGCGCTGTACTGTATCAGGGTGTGTGCTGTACTGTACCAGGGTGTGTGCTGTACTGTATCAGGGTGTGAACTGTCCTGTGTCAGGGTGTGTGCTGTACTCTATCAGGGTGTGTGCTGTACTGTATCAGGGTGTGTGCTGTACTGTATCAGGGTGTGTGCACTGTACTGTATCAGAGTGTGTGCTGCACTGTATCAGGGTGTGTGCGCTGTACTGTATCAGGGTGTGTGCTGTACTGTATCAGGGTGTGTGCTGTACTGTATCAGGGTGTGTGCTGCATTGTATCAGGGTGTGAACTGTACTGTATCAGGGTGTGTGCACTGTACTGTATCAGGGTGTGTGCATTGTACTGTATCAGGGTGTGTGCTGTACTGTATCAGGGTGTGTGCACTGTACTGTATCAGAGTGTGTGCACTGTACTGTATCAGGGTGTGTGCACTGTACTGTATAAGGGTGTGTGCTGTACTGTATCAGTGTGTGTGCTGTACTGTATCAGGGTGTGTGCACTGTACTGTATCAGAGTGTGTGCACTGTACTGTATCAGGATGTGTGCACTGTACTGTATCAGGGTGTGTTCACTGTACTGTATCAGGTTGTGTGCTGTACTGTATCATGGTGTGTGCTCTGTACTGTATCAGGGTGTGTGCACTGTACTGTATCACGGTGTGTGTGCTGTACTGTATCAGGGTGTGCGCTGTACTGTAGCAGGGTGTGTGCTGTAATGTATCAGGGTGTGTGCACTGTACTGTATCAGGGTGTGTTCACTGTACTGTATCAGGGTGTGAACTGTACTGTATCAGGGTGTGTTCACTGTACTGTATCAGGGTGTGTGCACTGTACTGTATCAGGGTGTGGATTGTACTGTATCAGGGTGTGTGCTGTACTGTATCAGGGTGTGTGCGCTGTACTGTATCAGGGTGTGTGCGCTGTAATGTATCAGGGTGTGTGCTGTACTGTATCAGGGTGTGTGCTGTATTGTATCAAGGTGTGTGCTGTACTGTATCAGGGTGTGTGCTGTACTGTATCAGGGTGTGTGCTGTACTGTATCAGGGTGTGTGCTGTACTGTATCAGGGTGTGTGCTGTACTGTATCAGGGTGTGTGCTGTATTGTATCAGGGTGTGTGCTGTACTGTATCAGGGTGTGTGCGCTGTACTGTATCAGGGTGTGTGCACTGTACTGTGTCAGGGTGTGCACTGTACTGTATCAGGGTGTGTTCACTGTACTGTATCAGGGTGTGTGCTGTACTGTATCAGGGTGTGTGCTGTATTGTATCAGGGTGTGTGCTGTACTGTATCAGGGTGTGTGCTGTACTGTATCAGGGTGTGTGCACTGTACTGTATCACGGTGTGTGTGCTGTACTGTATCAGGGTGTGCGCTGTACTGTAGCAGGGTGTGTGCTGTAATGTATCAGGGTGTGTGCACTGTACTGTATCAGGGTGTGTTCACTGTACTGTATCAGGGTGTGAACTGTACTGTATCAGGGTGTGTTCACTGTACTGTGTCAGGGTGTGTGCACTGTACTGTATCAGGGTGTGGATTGTACTGTATCAGGGTGTGTGCTGTACTGTATCAGGGTGTGTGCGCTGTACTGTATCAGGGTGTGTGCACTGTACTGTGTCAGGGTGTGGACTGTACTGTGTCAGGGTGTGTGCACTGTACTGTATCAGGGTGTGTGCCCTGTAATGTATCAGGGTGTGTGCTGTGCTGTATCAGTGTGTGTGCTGTACTGTATCAGGGTGTGTGCACTGTACTGTATCAGAGTGTGTGCACTGTACTGTATCAGGATGTGTGCACTGTACTGTATCAGGGTGTGTTCACTGTACTGTATCAGGTTGTGTGCTGTACTGTATCATGGTGTGTGCTCTGTACTGTATCAGGGTGTGTGCACTGTACTGTATCACGGTGTGTGTGCTGTACTGTATCAGGGTGTGCGCTGTACTGTAGCAGGGTGTGTGCTGTAATGTATCAGGGTGTGTGCACTGTACTGTATCAGGGTGTGTTCACTGTACTGTATCAGGGTGTGAACTGTACTGTATCAGGGTGTGTTCACTGTACTGTATCAGGGTGTGTGCACTGTACTGTATCAGGGTGTGGATTGTACTGTATCAGGGTGTGTGCTGTACTGTATCAGGGTGTGTGCGCTGTACTGTATCAGGGTGTGTGCGCTGTACTGTATCAGGGTGTGTGCTGTACTGTATCAGGGTGTGTGCTGTATTGTATCAAGGTGTGTGCTGTACTGTATCAGGGTGTGTGCTGTACTGTATCAGGGTGTGTGCTGTACTGTATCAGGGTGTGTGCTGTACTGTATCAGGGTGTGTGCTGTACTGTATCAGGGTGTGTGCTGTATTGTATCAGGGTGTGTGCTGTACTGTATCAGGGTGTGTGCGCTGTACTGTATCAGGGTGTGTGCACTGTACTGTGTCAGGGTGTGCACTGTACTGTATCAGGGTGTGTTCACTGTACTGTATCAGGGTGTGTGCTGTACTGTATCAGGGTGTGTGCTGTATTGTATCAGGGTGTGTGCTGTACTGTATCAGGGTGTGTGCTGTACTGTATCAGGGTGTGTGCACTGTACTGTATCACGGTGTGTGTGCTGTACTGTATCAGGGTGTGCGCTGTACTGTAGCAGGGTGTGTGCTGTAATGTATCAGGGTGTGTGCACTGTACTGTATCAGGGTGTGTTCACTGTACTGTATCAGGGTGTGAACTGTACTGTATCAGGGTGTGTTCACTGTACTGTGTCAGGGTGTGTGCACTGTACTGTATCAGGGTGTGGATTGTACTGTATCAGGGTGTGTGCTGTACTGTATCAGGGTGTGTGCGCTGTACTGTATCAGGGTGTGTGCACTGTACTGTGTCAGGGTGTGGACTGTACTGTGTCAGGGTGTGTGCACTGTACTGTATCAGGGTGTGTGCCCTGTAATGTATCAGGGTGTGTGCTGTGCTGTATCAGGGTGTGTGCACTGTACTGTATCAGGGTGAGTGCTGTACTGTATCAGGGTGTGTGCGCTGTACTGTATCAGGGTGTGTGCTGTACTGTATCAGGGTGTGTGCACTGTTCTGTATCAGGGTGAGTGCTGTACTGTATCAGGGTGTGTGCTGTACTGTATCAGGGTGTGCGCTATACTGTATCAGGGTGTGTGCTGTATTGTATCAGGGTGTGTGCTGTACTGTATCAGGGTGTGTGCGCTGTACTGTATCAGGGTGTGTACTGTACTGTATCGGGTGTGCACTGTACTGTATAAGGGTGAGTGCACTGTACTGTATCAGGGTGTGTTCACTGTACTGTATCAGGGTGTGTGCTGTACTGTATCAGGGTGTGTGCTGTACTGTATCAGGGTGTGTGCACTGCACTGTATCAGGGTTTGTGCACTGTACTTTATCAGGGTGTGTGCTGTACTGTATCAGGGTGTGTGCTGTACTGTATCAGGGTGTGTGCTGTACTGTATCAGGGTGTGTGCTGTACTGTATCAGGGTGTGTGCACTGTACTGTATCAGGGTGTGTGCACTGTACTGTATCAGGGTGTGTGCTGTACTGTATCAGGGTGTGTGCTGTACTGTATCAGGGTGTGTGCTGTACTGTATCAGGGTGTGTTCACTGTTCTGTATCAGGGTGTGTGCACTGTACTGTATCAGGGTGTGTTCTGTACTGTATCAGGGTGTTTGCTGTACTGGGTCAGGGTGTGTGCTGTACTGTATCAGGGTGTGTGCACTGTACTGTATCAGGGTGTGTGCTGTACTGTATCAGGGTGTGAACTGTACTGTGTCAGGGTGTGTGCTGTACTCTATCAGGGTGTGTGCTGTACTGTATCAGGATGTGTGCTGTACTGTATCAGGGTGTGTGCACTGTACTGTATCAGAGTGTGTGCTGCACTGTATCAGGGTGTGTGCGCTGTACTGTATCAGGGTGTGTGCTGTACTGTATCAGGGTGTGTGCTGTACTGTATCAGGGTGTGTGCTGCATTGTATCAGGGTGTGTGCTGTACTGTATCAGGGTGTGTGCTGCATTGTATCAGGGTGTGTGCTGTACTGTATCAGGGTGTGTGCGCTGTACTGTATCAGGGTGCGTGCTGTACTTTAATAGGGTGTGTGCACTGTACTGTATCAGGGTGTGTGCTGTACTGTATCAGGGTGTGAACTGTACTGTGTCAGGGTGTGTGCTGTACGCTATCAGGGTGTGAGCTGTACTGTATCAGGGTGTGTTCAATGTACTGTATCAGGTTGTGTGCGTTGTACTGTATCAGGGTGTGTGCTGTTCTGTATCAGGGTGTGTGCACTGTACTGTATCAGGGTGTGTGCATTGTACTGTATCAGGGTGTGTGCGTTGTACTGTATCAGGGTGTGTGCTGTACTGTATCAGGGTGTGTGCACTGTACTGTATCAGGGTGTGTGCATTGTCCTGTATCAGGGTGTGTGCACTGTACTGTATCACGGTGTGTGCGTTGTACTGTATCAGGGTGTGTTCAATGTACTGTATCAGGTTGTGTGCGTTGTACTGTATCAGGGTGTGTGCTGTACTGTATCAGGGTGTGTGCACTGTACTGTATCACGGTGTGTGCTGTACTGTATCAGGGTGTGTGCTGTACTGTATCAGGGTGTGTGCACTGTACTGTATCAGAGTGTGTGCACTGTACTGTATCAGGGTGTGTGCACTGTACTGTATCAGGGTGTGTGCTGTACTGTATCAGTGTGTGTGCTGTACTGTATCAGGGTGTGTGCACTGTACTGTATCAGAGTGTGTGCACTGTACTGTATCAGGGTGTGTGCTGTACTGTATCATGGTGTGTGCACTGTACTGTATCAGGGTGTGTGCACTGTACTGTATCACGGTGTGTGTGCTGTACTGTATCAGGGTGTGCGCTGTACTGTAGCAGGGTGTGTGCTGTAATGTATCAGGGTGTGTGCACTGTACTGTATCAGGGTGTGTTCACTGTACAGTATCAGGGTGTGAACTGTACTGTATCAGGGTGTGTTCACTGTACTGTATCAGGGTGTGTGCACTGTACTGTATCAGGGTGTGGACTGTATTGTATCAGGGTGTGTGCTGTACTGTATCAGGGTGTGTGCGCTGTACTGTATCAGGGTGTGTGCACTGTACTGTGTCAGGGTGTGGACTGTACTGTGTCAGTGTGTGTGCACTGTACTGTATCAGGGTGTGTGCGCTGTAATGTATCAGGGTGTGTGCTGTACTGTATCAGGGTGTGTGCACTGTACTGTATCAGGGTGAGTGCTGTACTGTATCAGGGTGTGTGCGCTGTACTGTATCAGGGTGTGTGCTGTACTGTCTCAGGGTGTGTGCACTGTTCTGTATCATGGTGAGTGCTGTACTGTATCAGGGTGTGTGCTGTACTGTATCAGGGTGTGTGCTGTATTGTATCAGGGTGTGTGCTGTACTGTATCAGGGTGTGTGCACTGTCCTGTATCAGGGTGTGTGCTGTACTGTATCAGGGTGTGTGCTGTACTGTATCAGGGTGTGTGCTGTACTGTATCAGGGTGCGTTCACTGTTCTGTATCAGGGTGAGTGCACTGTACTGTATCAGGGTGTGTTCTGTACTGTATCAGGGTGTTTGCTGTACTGGGTCAGGGTGTGTGCTGTACTGTATCAGGGTGTGTGCACTGTACTGTATCAGGGTGTGTGCTGTACTGTATCAGGGTGTGAACTGTACTGTGTCAGGGTGTGTGCTGTACTCTATCAGGGTGTGTGCTGTACTGTATCAGGATGTGTGCTGTACTGTATCAGGGTGTGTGCACTGTACTGTATCAGAGTGTGTGCTGCACTGTATCAGGGTGTGTGCGCTGTACTGTATCAGGGTGTGTGCTGTACTGTATCAGGGTGTGAACTGTACTGTATCAGGGTGTGTGCTGCATTGTATCAGGGTGTGTGCTGTACTGTATCAGGGTGTGTGCTGCATTGTATCAGGGTGTGTGCTGTACTGTATCAGGGTGTGTGCGCTGTACTGTATCAGGGTGTGTGCTGTACTTTAATAGGGTGTGTGCACTGTACTGTATCAGGGTGTGTGCTGCACTGTATCAGGGTGTGAACTGTACTGTGTCAGGGTGTGTGCTGTACGCTATCAGGGTGTGTGCTGTACTGTATCAGGGTGTGTTCAATGTACTGTATCAGGTTGTGTGCGTTGTACTGTATCAGGGTGTGTGCTGTTCTGTATCAGGGTGTGTGCACTGTACTGTATCAGGGTGTGTGCATTGTACTGTATCAGGGTGTGTGCGTTGTACTGTATCAGGGTGTGTGCTGTACTGTATCAGGGTGTGTGCACTGTACTGTATCAGGGTGTGTGCATTGTACTGTATCAGGGTGTGTGCACTGTACTGTATCACGGTGTGTGCGTTGTACTGTATCAGGGTGTGTTCAATGTACTGTATCAGGTTGTGTGCGTTGTACTGTATCAGGGTGTGTGCTGTACTGTATCAGGGTGTGTGCACTGTACTGTATCAGGGTGTGTGCATTGTACTGTATCAGGGTGTGTGCTGTACTGTATCAGGGTGTGTGCACTGTACTGTATCAGAGTGTGTGCACTGTACTGTATCAGGGTGTGTGCACTGTACTGTATCAGGGTGTGTGCTGTACTGTATCAGTGTGTGTGCTGTACTGTATCAGGGTGTGTGCACTGTACTGTATCAGAGTGTGTGCACTGTACTGTATCAGGGTGTGTGCTGTACTGTATCATGGTGTGTGCACTGTACTGTATCAGGGTGTGTGCACTGTACTGTATCACGGTGTGTGTGCTGTACTGTATCAGGGTGTGCGCTGTACTGTAACAGGGTGTGTGCTGTAATGTATCAGGGTGTGTGCACTGTACTGTATCAGGGTGTGTTCACTGTACAGTATCAGGGTGTGAACTGTACTGTATCAGGGTGTGTTCACTGTACTGTATCAGGGTGTGTGCACTGTACTGTATCAGGGTGTGGACTGTATTGTATCAGGGTGTGTGCTGTACTGTATCAGGGTGTGTGCGCTGTACTGTATCAGGGTGTGTGCACTGTACTGTGTCAGGGTGTGGACTGTACTGTGTCAGTGTGTGTGCACTGTACTGTATCAGGGTGTGTGCGCTGTAATGTATCAGGGTGTGTGCTGTACTGTATCAGGGTGTGTGCACTGTACTGTATCAGGGTGAGTGCTGTACTGTATCAGGGTGTGTGCGCTGTACTGTATCAGGGTGTGTGCTGTACTGTCTCAGGGTGTGTGCACTGTTCTGTATCATGGTGAGTGCTGTACTGTATCAGGGTGTGTGCTGTACTGTATCAGGGTGTGTGCTGTATTGTATCAGGGTGTGTGCTGTACTGTATCAGGTTGTGTGCTGTACTGTATCAGGGTGTGTGCACTGTACTGTGTCAGGGTGTGCACTGTACTGTATAAGGGTGAGTGCACTGTACTGTATCAGGATGTGTTCACTGTACTGTATCAGGGTGTGTTCACTGTACTGTATCAGGGTGTGTTCACTGTATTGTATCAGGGTGTGTGCTGTACTGTATCAGGGTGTGTTCACTGTACTGTATCAGGGTGTGTGCTGTACTGTATCAGGGTGTGTGCTGTACTGTATCAGGGTGTGTGCACTGTACTGTATCAGGGTGTGTGCTGTACTGTATCAGGGTGTGTTCACTGTACTGTATCAGGGTGTATTCACTGTACTGTATCAGGGTGTGTGCTGTACTGTATCAGGGTGTGTTCACTGTACTGTATCAGGGTGTGTGCTGTACTGTATCAGGGTGTGTGCTGTACTGTATCAGGGTGTGTGCACTGTACTGTATCAGGGTGTGTGCACTGTACTGTATCAGGGTGTGTGCTGTACTGTATCAGGGTATGTGCACTGCACTGTATCAGTGTGTGTGCTGTACTGTATCAGGGTGTGTGCACTGCTCTGTATCAGGGTGTGTGCACTGCACTGTATCAGGTTCAGTGTAGGTTCAGTCTGGGTTCAGTGTGGGTTCAGTGTAGGTTCAGTGTAGGTTCAGTGTGGGTTCAGTGTGGGTTCAGTGTAGGTTCAGTGTAGGTTCAGTGTGGGTTCAGTGCAGGTTCAGTGTAGGTTCAGTGTGGGTTCAGTGTAGGTTCAGTGTGGGTTCAGTGTGGGTTCAGTGTGGGTTCAGTGTGGGTTCAGTGTAGGTTCAGTGTAGGTTCAGTGTAGGTTCAGTGTGGGTTCAGTGTAGGTTCAGTGCAGATTCAGTGTAGGTTCAGTGTAGGTTCAGTGCAGGTTCAGTGCGGGTTCAGTGTAGGTTCAGTGTAGGTTCAGTGTAGGTTCAGTGTGGGTTCAGTGTAGGTTCAGTGTGGGTTCAGTGTAGGTTCAGTGCAGGTTCAGTGTGGGTTCAGTGTGGGTTCAGTGTAGGTTCAGTGTAGGTTCAGTGTAGGTTCAGTGTGGGTTCAGTGTAGGTTCAGTGCGGGTTCAGTGTGGGTTCAGTGTAGGTTCAGTGTAGGTTCAGTGTAGGTTCAGTGTAGGTTCAGTGTGGGTTCAGTGTAGGTTCAGTGCGGGTTCAGTGTGGGTTCAGTGTAGGTTCAGTGCGGGTTCAGTGTGGGTTCTGTGTGGGTTCAGTGTAGGTTCAGTGTGGGTTCAGTGTGGGTTCAGTGCAGGTTCAGTGTGGGTTCAGTGTGGGTTCAGTGTAGGTTCAGTGTGGGTTCAGTGTGGGTTCAGTGCGGGTTCAGTGTGGGTTCAGTGTGGGTTCAGTGTAGGTTCAGTGTAGGTTCAGTGTGGGTTCAGTGTAGGTTCAGTGCGGGTTCAGTATGGGTTCAGTGTAGGTTCAGTGTAGGTTCAGTGTAGGTTCAGTGTAGGTTCAGTGTGGGTTCAGTGTAGGTTCAGTGCGGGTTCAGTGTGGGTTCAGTGTAGGTTCAGTGCGGGTTCAGTGCGGGTTCTGTGTGGGTTCAGTGTAGGTTCAGTGTGGGTTCAGTGTGGGTTCAGTGCAGGTTCAGTGAGGGTTCAGTGCGGGTTCAGTGCAGGTTCAGTGTAGGTTCAGTGTAGGTTCAGTGTGGGTTCAGTGTAGGTTCAGTGTAGGTTCAGTGTAGGTTCAGTGTGGGGTCAGTGTGGGTTCAGTGTAGGTTCAGTGTAGGTTCAGTGTGGGTTCAGTGTAGGTTCAGTGTAAGTTCAGTGTAGGTTCAGTGTGGGTTCAGTGTAGGTTCAGTGTGGGTTCAGTGCAGGTTCAGTGCAGGTTCAGTGTAGGTTCAGTGTGGGGTCAGTGTGGGTTCAGTGTAGGTTCAGTGTAGGTTCAGTGTAGGTTCAGTATGGGTTCAGTGTGGGTTCAGTGTAGGTTCAGTGTAGGATCAGTGTGGGTTCAGTGTAGGTTTAGTGTAGGTTCAGTGCAGGTTCAGTGCGGGTTCAGTGCAGGTTCAGTGCAGGTTCAGTGTAGGTTCAGTGCAGGTTCAGTGTAGGTTCAGTGCAGGTTCAGTGTGGGTTCAGTGCAGGTTCAGTGCAGGTTCAGTGTAGGTTCAGTGCAGGTTCAGTGCAGGTTCAGTGTAGGTTCAGTGTGGGTTCAGTGTAGGTTCAGTGCGGGTTCAGTGTAGGTTCAGTGTAGGTTCAGTGCAGGTTCAGTGCAGGTTCAGTGTAGGTTCAGTGTAGGTTCAGTGCAGGTTCAGTGTAGGTTCAGTGTAGGTTCAGTGCAGGTTCAGTGTCGGTTCAGTGTGGGTTCAGTGTAGGTTCAGTGTAGGTTCAGTGTGGGTTCAGTGTAGGTTCAGTGTAGGTTCAGTGCGGGTTCAGTGTAGGTTCAGTGTAGGTTCAGTGCGGGTTCAGTGTAGGTTCAGTGCAGGTTCAGTGTAGGTTCAGTGTAGTTTCAGTGCAGGTTCAGTGTAGGTTCAGTGTAGGTTCAGTGTAGGTTCAGTGCGGGTTCAGTGTAGGTTCAGTGTAGGTTCAGTGCGGGTTCAGTGTAGGTTCAGTGTAGGTTCAGTGTGGGTTCAGTGTAGGTTCAGTGCGGGTTCAGTGCGGGTTCAGTGTGGGTTCAGTGTGGGTTCAGTGCGGGTTCAGTGTGGGTTCAGTGTAGGTTCAGTGTAGGTTCAGTGTAGGTTCAGTGTAGGTTCAGTGTGGGTTCAGTGTAGGTTCAGTGCGGGTTCAGTGTGGGTTCTGTGTGGGTTCAGTGTAGGTTCAGTGTGGGTTCAGTGTGGGTTCAGTGTGGGTTCAGTGTGGGTTCAGTGCAGGTTCAGTGCAGGTTCAGTGTAGGTTCAGTGTAGGTTCAGTGTGGGTTCAGTGTAGGTTCAGTGTAGGTTCAGTGTAGGTTCAGTGTGGGGTCAGTGTGGGTTCAGTGTAGGTTCAGTGTAGGTTCAGTGTGGGTTCAGTGTAGGTTCAGTGTGGGTTCAGTGTAGGTTTAGTGGAGGTTCAGTGCAGGTTCAGTGCGGGTTCAGTGCAGGTTCAGTGCAGGTTCAGTGTAGGTTCAGTGCAGGTTCAGTGTAGGTTCAGTGTAGGTTCAGTGTGGGTTCAGTGCAGGTTCAGTGCAGGTTCAGTGCAGGTTCAGTGTAGGTTCAGTGCAGGTTCAGTGCAGGTTCAGTGTGGGTTCAGTGTAGGTTCAGTGCGGGTTCAGTGTAGGTTCAGTGTAGGTTCAGTGCAGGTTCAGTGCAGGTTCAGTGTAGGTTCAGTGTAGGTTCAGTGCAGGTTCAGTGTAGGTTCAGTGCAGGTTCAGTGCAGGTTCAGTGTAGGTTCAGTGTGGGTTCAGTGTAGGTTCAGTGTAGGTTCAGTGTGGGTTCAGTGTAGGTTCAGTGTAGGTTCAGTGCGGGTTCAGTGTAGGTTCAGTGTAGGTTCAGTGCGGGTTCAGTGTAGGTTCAGTGCAGGTTCAGTGTAGGTTCAGTGTAGTTTCAGTGCAGGTTCAGTGTAGGTTCAGTGTATGTTCAGTGTGGGTTCAGTGTAGGTTCAGTGTGGGTTCAGTGCGGGTTCAGTGTAGGTTCAGTGCAGGTTCAGTGTAGGTTCAGTGTAGGTTCAGTGTAGGTTCAGTGTAGGTTCAGTGTGGGTTCAGTGTGGGTTCAGTGTAGGTTCAGTGTAGGTTCAGTGTGGGTTCAGTGTGGGTTCAGTGTAGGTTCAGTGTAGGTTCAGTGTGGGTTCAGTGTGGGTTCAGTGTAGGTTCAGTGTAGGTTCAGTGTGGGTTCAGTGCGGGTTCAGTGTAGGTTCAGTGTAGGTTCAGTGCAGGTTCAGTGAAGGTTCAGTGTGGGTTCAGTGTAGGTTCAGTGTAGGTTCAGTGTGGGTTCAGTGTGGGTTCAGTGTAGGTTCAGTGTAAGTTCAGGGCGGGTTCAGTGTGGGTTCAGTGTAGGTTCAGTGTAGGTTCAGTGTAGGTTCAGTGTGGGTTCAGTGTAGGTTCAGTGTAGGTTCAGTGTAGGTTCAGTGCAGGTTCAGTGTAGGTTCAGTGTAGGTTCAGTGTGGGTTCAGTGTAGGTTCAGTGTAAGTTCAGGGCGGGTTCAGTGTGGGTTCAGTGTGGGTTCAGTGTAGGTTCAGGGCGGGTTCAGTGTAGGTTCAGTGCAGGTTCAGTGTAGGTTCAGTGTAGGTTCAGTGTAAGTTCAGGGCGGGTTCAGTATGGGTTCAGTGTAAGTTCAGTGTGGGTTCAGTGTGGGTTCAGTGTAGGTTCAGTGTAGGTTCAGTGTGGGTTCAGTGTAGGTTCAGTGTAGGTTTAGTGTGGGTTCAGTGTAGGTTCAGTGTAGGTTCAGTGTAGGTTCAGTGTAGGTTCAGTGTAGGTTCAGTGTAGGTTCAGTGCAGGTTCAGTGTAGGTTCAGTGTGGGTTCAGTGTGGGTTCAGTGTGGGTTCAGTGTGGGTTCAGTGTGGGTTCAGTGTGGGTTCAGTGTAGGTTCAGTGTGGGTTCAGTGTGGCTTCTGTGTGGGTTCAGTGTGGGTTCAGTGTGGGTTCCGTGTGGGTTCAGTGCGGGTTCAGTGCGGGTTCAGTGTAGGTTCAGTGTGGGTTCAGTGTGGGTTCAGTGCAGGTTCAGTGTGGGTTCAGTGTAGGTTCAGTGTAAGTTCAGGGCGGGTTCAGTGTGGGTTCAGTGTAAGTTCAGTGTGGGTTCAGTGTAGGTTCAGTGTAGGTTCAGTGTGGGTTCAGTGTGGGTTCAGTGTAGGTTCAGTGTAGGTTCAGTGCAGGTTCAGTGTAGGTTCAGTGCAGGTTCAGTGAGGGTTCAGTGTGGGTTCAGTGTGGGTTCAGTGTGGGTTCAGTGTGGGTTCAGTGTAGGTTCAGTGCGGGTTCAGTGCAGGTTCAGTGCAGGTTCAGTGTAGGTTCAGTGCAGGTTCAGTGTAGGTTCAGTGTAGGTTCAGTGCAGGTTCAGTGTAGGTTCAGTGTAGGTTCAGTGTGGGTTCAGTGTAGGTTCAGTGTAGGTTCAGTGTGGGTTCAGTGTAGGTTCAGTGTAGGTTCAGTGCGGGTTCAGTGTAGGTTCAGTGTAGGTTCAGTGCGGGTTCAGTGTAGGTTCAGTGCAGGTTCAGTGTAGGTTCAGTGTAGTTTCAGTGCAAGTTCAGTGTAGGTTCAGTGTAGGTTCAGTGTGGGTTCAGTGTAGGTTCAGTGCGGGTTCAGTGCAGGTTCAGTGTAGGTTCAGTGTAGGTTCAGTGTAGGTTCAGTGCAGGTTCAGTGTAGGTTCAGTGTAGGTTCAGTGTGGGTTCAGTGTAGGTTCATTGTGGGTTCAGTGTAGGTTCAGTGTAGGTTCAGTGTGGGTTCAGTGTGGGTTCAGTGTAGGTTCAGTGTGGGTTCAGTGTAGGTTCAGTGCAGATTCATTGCGGGTTCAGTGCGGGTTCAGTGCGGGGTCAGTGTAGGTTCAGTGTAGGTTCAGTGTGGGTTCAGTGTAGGTTCAGTGTAGGTTCAGTGTGGGTTCAGTGCGGGTTCAGTGTAGGTTCAGTGCAGGTTCAGTGTAGGTTCAGTGTAGGTTCAGTGTGGGTTCAGTGTGGGTTCAGTGTAGGTTCAGTGTAGGTTCAGTGTAGGTTCAGTGTGGGTTCAGTGTGGGTTCAGTGTAGGTTCAGTGTAGGTTCAGTGTGGGTTCAGTGCGGGTTCAGTGTAGGTTCAGTGCAGGTTCAGTGTAGGTTCAGTGTGGGTTCAGTGTAGGTTCAGTGTAGGTTCAGTGTGGGTTCAGTGTGGGTTCAGTGTAGGTTCAGTGTAAGTTCAGGGCGGGTTCAGTGTGGGTTCAGTGTAGGTTCAGTGTAGGTTCAGTGTGGGTTCAGTGTAGGTTCAGTGTAGGTTCAGTGTAGGTTCAGTGCAGGTTCAGTGTAGGTTCAGTGTAGGTTCAGTGTGGGTTCAGTGTAGGTTCAGTGTAAGTTCAGGGCGGGTTCAGTGTGGGTTCAGTGTAGGTTCAGTGTAGGTTCAGGGCGGGTTCAGTGTATGTTCAGTGCAGGTTCAGTGTAGGTTCAGTGTAGGTTCAGTGTAAGTTCAGGGCGGGTTCAGTGTGGGTTCAGTGTAAGTTCAGTGTGGGTTCAGTGTGGGTTCAGTGTAGGTTCAGTGTAGGTTCAGTGTGGGTTCAGTGTAGGTTCAGTGTAAGTTCAGGGCGGGTTCAGTGTGGGTTCAGTGTAGGTTCAGTGTGGGTTCAGTGTAGGTTCAGTGTAGGTTCAGTGTAGGTTCAGTGCAGGTTCAGTGCAGGTTCAGTGTAGGTTCAGTGTGGGTTCAGTGTGGGTTCAGTGTGGGTTCAGTGTGGGTTCAGTGTGGGTTCAGTGGAGGTTCAGTGTGGGTTCAGTGTGGCTTCTGTGTGGGTTCAGTGTGGGTTCAGTGTGGGTTCCGTATGGGTTCAGTGCGGGTTCAGTGTAGGTTCAGTGTGGGTTCAGTGTGGGTTCAGTGCAGGTTCAGTGTGGGTTCAGTGTAGGTTCAGTGTAAGTTCAGTGCGGGTTCAGTGTGGGTTCAGTGTAAGTTCAGTGTGGGTTCAGTGTAGGTTCAGTGTAGGTTCAGTGTGGGTTCAGTGTGGGTTCAGTGTAGGTTCAGTGCAGGTTCAGTGTAGGTTCAGTGCAGGTTCAGTGAGGGTTCAGTGTGGGTTCAGTGTGGGTTCAGTGTGGGTTCAGTGTGGGTTCAGTGTGGGTTCAGTGTAGGTTCAGTGTGGGTTCAGTGTGGGTTCTGTGTGGGTTCAGTGTGGGTTCAGTGTGGGTTCCGTGTGGGTTCAGTGCGGGTTCTGTGTAGGTTCAGTGTGGGTTCAGTGTGGGTTCAGTGTGGGTTCAGTGTGGGTTCAGTGTGGGTTCAGTGTGGGTTCAGTGTGGGTTCAGTGTAGGTTCAGTGTGGGTTCAGTGTGGGTTCTGTGTGGGTTCAGTGTGGGTTCAGTGTGGGTTCCGTGTGGGTTCAGTGCGGGTTCTGTGTAGGTTCAGTGTGGGTTCAGTGTGGGTTCTGTGTGGGTTCAGTGTGGGTTCAGTCTGGGTTCCGTGTGGGTTCAGTGCAGGTTCAGTGTAGGTTCAGTGCAGGTTCAGTGAGGGTTCAGTGCAGGTTCAGTGTAGGTTCAGTGTGGGTTCAGTGCAGGTTCAGTGTAGGTTCAGTGCAGGTTCAGTGTGGGTTCAGTGTAGGTTCAGTGTAGGTTCAGTGTGGGTTCAGTGTGGGTTCAGTGTGGGTTCAGTGTGGGTTCAGTGTAGGTTCAGTGTGGGTTCAGTGTGGGTTCCGTGTGGGTTCAGTGTGGGTTCAGTGTGGGTTCCGTGTGGGTTCAGTGTGGGTTCAGTGCAGGTTCAGTGTAGTTTCAGTGCAGGTTCAGTGTGGGTTCAGTGTAGGTTCAGTGCAGGTTCAGTGCAGGTTCAGTGTGGGTTCAGTGTTGATTCAGTGTGGGTTCAGTGTGGGTTCAGTGCAGGTTCAGCGCAGATTCAGTGTAGGTTCAGTGTAGGTTCAGTGCAGGTTCAGTGTAGGTTCAGTGTAGGTTCAGTGTGGGTTCAGTGTAGGTTCAGTGTAAGTTCAGTGTGGGTTCAGTGTGGGTTCAGTGTAGGTTCAGTGTAGGTTCAGTGCAGGTTCAGTGCAGGTTCAGTGTAGGTTCAGTGTGGGTTCAGTGTAGGTTCAGTGTAGGTTCAGTGTGGGTTCAGTGTGGGTTCAGTGTGGGTTCAGTGTAGGTTCAGTGTGGGTTCAGTGTGGGTTCCGTGTGGGTTCAGTGTGGGTTCAGCGCAGATTCAGTGTAGGTTCAGTGTAGGTTCAGTGTGGGTTCAGTGTAGGTTCAGTGTAAGTTCAGTGTGGGTTCAGTGTGGGTTCAGTGTAGGTTCAGTGTAAGTTCAGTGTGGGTTCAGTGTAGGTTCAGTGTAAGTTCAGTGTGGGTTCAGTGTGGGTTCAGTGTGGGTTCAGTGTAGGTTCAGTGTGGGTTCAGTGTGGGTTCAGTGTGGGTTCAGTGTAGGTTCAGTGTGGGTTCAGTGTGGGTTCCGTGTGGGTTCAGTGTGGGTTCAGTGCAGGTTCAGTGTAGTTTCAGTGCAGGTTCAGTGTGGGTTCAGTGTAGGTTCAGTGCAGGTTCAGTGCAGGTTCAGTGTGGGTTCAGTGTTGATTCAGTGTGGGTTCAGTGTGGGTTCAGTGCAGGTTCAGCGCAGATTCAGTGTAGGTTCAGTGTGGGTTCAGTGTAGGTTCAGTGTGGGTTCAGTGTAGGTTCAGTGTGGGTTCAGTGTAGGTTCAGTGTGGGTTCAGTGTGGGTTCAGTGTAGGTTCAGTGTGGGTTCAGCGCAGATTCAGTGCAGGTTCAGCGCAGATTCAGTGTAGGTTCAGTGTGGGTTCAGTGTAGGTTCAGTGTGGGTTCAGTGTAGGTTCAGTGTGGGTTCAGTGTAGGTTCAGTGTGGGTTCAGTGTGGGTTCAGTGTAGGTTCAGTGTAGGTTCAGTGTGGGTTCAGTGTGGGTTCAGTGTAGGTTCAGTGTAGGTTCAGTGTGGGTTCAGTGTGGGTTCAGTGTGGGTTCAGTGTAGGTTCAGGGCGGGTTCAGTGTGTGTTCAGTGTAGGTTCAGTGTAGGTTCAGGGCGGGTTCAGTGCGGGTTCAGTGTAGGTTCAGTGTAGGTTCAGGGCGGGTTCAGTGCGGGTTCAGTGCGGGTTCAGTGTGGGTTCAGTGTGGGTTCAGTGTGGGTTCAGTGTGGGTTCAGTGTGGGTTCAGTGTAGGTTCAGTGTGGGTTCAGTGTGGGTTCTGTGTGGGTTCAGTGTGGGTTCAGTGTGGGTTCCGTGTGGGTTCAGTGTGGGTTCAGTGTAGGTTCAGGGCGGGTTCAGTGCGGGTTCAGTGTAGGTTCAGTGTAGGTTCAGTGCAGGTTCAGTGTAGGTTCAGTGTGGGTTCAGTGCGGTTTCAGTGTGGGTTCAGTGTAGGTTCAGTGTAAGTTCAGGGCGGGTTCAGTGTGGGTTCAGTGCAGGTTCAGTGTAGGTTCAGTGTGGGTTCTGTGTGGGTTCAGTGTGGGTTCAGTGTGGGTTCCGTGTGGGTTCAGTGTGGGTTCAGTGTAGGTTCAGGGCGGGTTCAGTGCGGGTTCAGTGTAGGTTCAGTGTAGGTTCAGTGCAGGTTCAGTGTAGGTTCAGTGTGGGTTCAGTGCGGTTTCAGTGTGGGTTCAGTGTAGGTTCAGTGTAAGTTCAGGGCGGGTTCAGTGTGGGTTCAGTGTAGGTTCAGTGTAGGTTCAGTGTGGGTTCAGTGTGGGTTCAGTGTAGGTTCAGTGTAAGTTCAGGGCGGGTTCAGTGTGGGTTCAGTGTAGGTTCAGTGTAGGTTCAGTGTAGGTTCAGTGTGGGTTCAGTGTAGGTTCAGTGTAGGTTCAGTGTAGGTTCAGTGCAGGTTCAGTGTAGGTTCAGTGTAGGTTCAGTGTAAGTTCAGTGTAAGTTCAGGGCGGGTTCAGTGTAGGTTCAGTGTAGGTTCAGTGTGGGTTCAGTGTAGGTTCAGTGTAGGTTCAGTGTAGGTTCATTGCAGGTACAGTGTAGGTTCAGTGCAGGTTCAGTGTAGGTTCAGTGTAAGTTCAGGGCGGGTTCAGTGTGGGTTCAGTGTAGGTTCAGTGTAGGTTCAGTGTGGGTTCAGTGTGGGTTCAGTGTAGGTTCAGTGTAAGTTCAGGGCGGGTTCAGTGTGGGTTCAGTGTAGGTTCAGTGTAGGTTCAGTGCAGGTTCAGTGTAGGTTCAGTGTGGGTTCAGTGTAGGTTCAGTGTAGGTTCAGTGCAGGTTCAGTGTAAGTTCAGGGCGGGTTCAGTGTGGGTTCAGTGTAGGTTCAGTGTGGGTTCAGTGTGGGTTCAGTGTGGGTCCAGTGTAGGTTCAGTGTAGGTTCAGTGTGGGTTCAGTGTGGGTTCAGTGTGGGTTCAGTGTGGGTTCAGTGTGGGTTCAGTGTGGGTTCAGTGTAGGTTCAGTGTGGGTTCAGTGTGGGTTCAGTGTGGGTTCAGTGTGGGTTCAGTGTGGGTTCAGTGTAGGTTCAGTGTAGTTTCAGTGCAGGTTCAGTGTGGGTTCAGTGTAGGTTCAGTGCAGGTTCAGTGCAGGTTCAGTGTGGGTTCAGTGTGGGTTCAGTGTTGATTCAGTGTGGGTTCAGTGTGGGTTCAGTGCAGGTTCAGCGCAGATTCAGTGTAGGTTCAGTGTAGGTTCAGTGTGGGTTCAGTGTAGGTTCAGTGTGGGTTCAGTGTGGGTTCAGTGTAGGTTCAGTGTAGGTTCAGTGTGGGTTCAGTGTGGGTTCAGTGTAGGTTCAGTGTAGGTTCAGTGTGGGTTCAGTGTAGGTTCAGTGTAGGTTCAGTGTGGGTTCAGTGTGGGTTCAGTGTAGGTTCAGGGCGGGTTCAGTGTGGGTTCAGTGTAGGTTCAGTGTAGGTTCAGGGCGGGTTCAGTGCGGGTTCAGTGTAGGTTCAGTGTAGGTTCAGGGCGGGTTCAGTGCGGGTTCAGTGCGGGTTCAGTGTGGGTTCAGTGTGGGTTCAGTGTGGGTTCAGTGTAGGTTCAGTGTGGGTTCAGTGTGGGTTCTGTGTGGGTTCAGTGTGGGTTCAGTGTGGGTTCCGTGTGGGTTCAGTGTGGGTTCAGTGTAGGTTCAGGGCGGGTTCAGTGCGGGTTCAGTGTAGGTTCAGTGTAGGTTCAGTGCAGGTTCAGTGTAGGTTCAGTGTGGGTTCAGTGCAGTTTCAGTGTGGGTTCAGTGTAGGTTCAGTGTAAGTTCAGGGCGGGTTCAGTGTGGGTTCAGTGTAGGTTCAGTGTAGGTTCAGTGTGGGTTCAGTGTGGGTTCAGTGTAGGTTCAGTGTAAGTTCAGGGCGGGTTCAGTGTGGGTTCAGTGTAGGTTCAGTGTAGGTTCAGTGTAGGTTCAGTGTGGGTTCAGTGTAGGTTCAGTGTAGGTTCAGTGTAAGTTCAGTGCAGGTTCAGTGTAGGTTCAGTGTAGGTTCAGTGTGGGTTCAGTGTAGGTTCAGTGTAAGTTCAGGGCGGGTTCAGTGTGGGTTCAGTGTAGGTTCAGTGTAGGTTCAGGGCGGATTCAGTGTAGGTTCAGTGCAGGTTCAGTGTAGGTTCAGTGTAGGTTCAGTGTAAGTTCAGGGCGGGTTCAGTGTGGGTTCAGTGTAAGTTCAGTGTGGGTTCAGTGTGGGTTCAGTGTAGGTTCAGTGTAGGTTCAGTATGGGTTCAGTGTAGGTTCAGTGTAAGTTCAGGGCGGGTTCAGTGTGGGTTCAGTGTAGGTTCAGTGTGGGTTCAGTGTAGGTTCAGTGTAGGTTCAGTGTAAGTTCAGGGCGGGTTCAGTGTAGGTTCAGTGTAGGTTCAGTGTGGGTTCAGTGTAGGTTCAGTGCAGGTTCAGTGTAGGTTCAGTGTAGGTTCAGTGTGGGTTCAGTGTAGGTTCAGTGCAGGTTCAGTGTAGGTTCAGTGTAGGTTCAGTGCAGGTTCAGTGCAGGTTCAGTGTAGGTTCAGTGCGGGTTCAGTGTAGGTTCAGTGCAGGTTCAGTGTAGGTTCAGTGTGGGTTCAGTGTAGGTTCAGTGCAGGTTCAGTGTAGCTTCAGTGTGGGTTCAGTGTAGGTTCAGTGCGGGTTCAGTGTAGGTTCAGTGCAGGTTCAGTGCAGGTTCAGTGTAGGTTCAGTGTAGGTTCAGGGCGGGTTCAGTGTGGGTTCAGTGTAGGTTCAGTGCAGGTTCAGTGTGGGTTCAGTGTGGGTTCAGTGTAGGTTCAGTGTGGGTTCAGTGTAGGTTCAGTGCAGGTTCAGTGTAGGTTCAGTGTAGGTTCAGTGTAGGTTCAGTGTGGGTTCAGTGTGGGTTCAGTGTGGGTTCAGTGTGGGTCCAGTGTAGGTTCAGTGTAGGTTCAGTGTGGGTTCAGTGTGGGTTCAGTTTGGGTTCAGTGTGGGTTCAGTGTGGGTTCAGTGTGGGTTCAGTGTAGGTTCAGTGTGGGTTCAGTGCGGGTTCAGTGTAGGTTCAGTGCAGGTTCAGTGTAGGTTCAGTGTGGGTTCAGTGTGGGTTCAGTGTGGGTTCAGTGTGGGTCCAGTGTAGGTTCAGTGTAGGTTCAGTGTGGGTTCAGTGTGGGTTCAGTGTGGGTTCAGTGTGGGTTCAGTGTGGGTTCAGTGTAGGTTCAGTGTGGGTTCAGTGTGGGTTCAGTGTGGGTTCAGTGTGGGTTCAGTGTGGGTTCAGTGTGGGTTCAGTGTGGGTTCAGTGCAGGTTCAGTGTAGGTTCAGTGCGGGTTCAGTGTGGGTTCAGTGTGGGTTCAGTGTGGGTTCAGTGTGGGTTCAGTGTGGGTTCAGTGTGGGTTCTGTGTGGGTTCAGTGTGGGTTCAGTGTGGGTTCCGTGTGGGTTCAGTGCGGGTTCAGTGTAGGTTCAGTGTGGGTTCAGTGCAGGTTCAGTGTAGGTTCAGTGCAGGTTCAGTGAGGGTTCAGTGTGGGTTCAGTGTGGGTTCAGTGTGGGTTCAGTGTGGGTTCAGTGTGGGTTCAGTGTGGGTTCAGTGTAGGTTCAGTGTGGGTTCAGTGTGGGTTCTGTGTGGGTTCAGTGTGGGTTCAGTGTGGGTTCCGTGTGGGTTCAGTGCGGGTTCAGTGTAGGTTCAGTGTGGGTTCAGTGTGGGTTCAGTGTAGGTTCAGTGTGGGTTCAGTGTGGGTTCAGTGCAGGTTCAGTGTAGGTTCAGTGTGGGTTCAGTGTGGGTTCAGTGTAGGTTCAGTGCGGGTTCAGTGCAGGTTCAGTGTGGGTTCAGTGCAGGTTCAGTGCAGGTTCAGTGCAGGTTCAGTGTGGGTTCAGTGTGGGTTCAGTGTGGGTTCAGTGTGGGTTCAGTGTGGGTTCAGTGTAGGTTCAGTGTGGGTTCAGTGTGGGTTCTGTGTGGGTTCAGTGTGGGTTCAGTGTGGGTTCCGTGTGGGTTCAGTGCGGGTTCAGTGTAGGTTCAGTGTGGGTTCAGTGTGGGTTCAGTGTAGGTTCAGTGTGGGTTCAGTGTGGGTTCAGTGCAGGTTCAGTGTAGGTTCAGTGTGGGTTCAGTGTGGGTTCAGTGTAGGTTCAGTGCGGGTTCAGTGCAGGTTCAGTGTGGGTTCAGTGTAGGTTCAGTGTAGGTTCAGTGTAGGTTCAGTGTGGGTTCAGTGTGGGTTCAGTGTAGGTTCAGTGTGGGTTCAGTGCAGGTTCAGTGTAGGTTCAGTGTGGGTTCAGTGTAGGTTCAGTGCGGGTTCAGTGTGGGTTCAGTGTGGGTTCAGTGCAGGTTCAGTGCGGGTTCAGTGTGGGTTCAGTGTAGGTTCAGTGTGGGTTCAGTGCGGGTTCAGTGTGGGTTCAGTGTGGGTTCAGTGCAGGTCCAGTGCAGGTTCAGGGCAGGTTCAGTGCAGGTTCAGTGTGGGTTCAGTGTGGGTTCAGTGCAGGTTCAGTGTAGGTTCAGTGTGGGTTCAGTGTGGGTTCAGTGTGGGTTCAGTGTAGGTTCAGTGTAGGTTCAGTGTGGGTTCAGTGTAGGTTCAGTGCAGGTTCAGTGCAGGTTCAGTGTAGGTTCAGTGTAGGTTCAGTGTGGGTTCAGTGTGGGTTCAGTGTAGGTTCAGTGAAGGTTCAGTGTGGGTTCAGTGTGGGTTCAGTGTGGGTTCAGTGTAGGTTCAGTGCAGGTTCAGTGCAGGTTCAGTGTGGGTTCAGTGTGGGTTCAGTGCAGGTTCAGTGTGGGTTCAGTGTAGGTTCAGTGTGGGTTCAGTGTGGGTTCAGTGTGGGTTCAGTGCAGGTTCAGTGTAGGTTCAGTGTGGGTTCAGTGTAGGTTCAGTGTGGGTTCAGTGCAGGTTCAGTGTGGGTTCAGTGTGGGTTCAGTGTACGTTCAGTGCAGGTTCAGTGTAGGTTCAGTGTAGGTTCAGTGCGGGTTCAGTGTAGGTTCAGTGTGGGTTCAGTGTAGGTTCAGTGTGGGTTCAGTGCAGGTTCAGTGTAGGTTCAGTGCGGGTTCAGTGTAGGTTCAGTGTGGGTTCAGTGTAGGTTCAGTGCAGGTTCAGTGCAGGTTCAGTGTGGGTTCAGTGCAGGTTCAGTGTAGTTTCAGTGCAGGTTCAGTGTAGGTTCAGTGCAGGTTCAGTGTGGGTTCAGTGTGGGTTCAGTGTGGGTTCAGTGTGGGTTCAGTGTGGGTTCAGTGTAGGTTCAGTGTGGGTTCAGTGTAGGTTCAGTGCAGGTTCAGTGTGGGTTCAGTGCAGGTTCAGTGCAGTTTCAGTGCAGGTTCAGTGTAGGTTCAGTGCAGGTTCAGTGTGGGTTCAGTGTGGGTTCAGTGTGGGTTCAGTGTAGGTTCAGTGTAGGTTCAGTGTAGGTTCAGTGTAGGTTCAGTGCAGGTTCAGTGCGGGTTCAGTGTGGGTTCAGTGTGGGTTCAGTGTGGGTTCAGTGTGGGTTCAGTGTAGGTTCAGTGCAGGTTCAGTGTGGGTTCAGTGTAGGTTCAGTGTAGGTTCAGTGTGGGTTCAGTGTGGGTTCAGTGTGGGTTCAGTGTAGGTTCAGTGCAGGTTCAGTGTAGGTTCAGTGCAGGTTCAGTGTAGGTTCAGTGTGGGTTCAGTGTAGGTTCAGTGCAGGTTCAGTGCAGGTTCAGTGTGGGTTCAGTGCAGGTTCAGTGTAGTTTCAGTGCAGGTTCAGTGTAGGTTCAGTGCAGGTTCAGTGTGGGTTCAGTGTGGGTTCAGTGTGGGTTCAGTGCAGGTTCAGTGCAGATTCAGTGTGGGTTTAGTGCAGGTTCAGTGTAGGTTCAGTGTAGGTTCAGTGTGGGTTCAGTGTGGGTTCAGTGTGGGTTCAGTGCAGGTTCAGTGTGGGTTCAGTGTGGGTTCAGTGTGGGTTCAGTGTAGGTTCAGTGTGGGTTCAGTGTGGGTTCCGTGTGGGTTCAGTGCGGGTTCAGTGTGGGTTCAGTGTGGGTTCAGTGTGGGTTCAGTGCGGGTTCAGTGCGGGTTCAGTGCGGGTTCCGTGTGGGTTCAGTGCGGGTTCAGTGTGGGTTCAGTGTGGGTTCAGTGTGGGTTCAGTGTGGGTTCAGTGTGGGTTCCGTGTGGGTTCAGTGCGGGTTCAGTGTAGGTTCAGTGTGGGTTCAGTGCAGGTTCAGTGTAGGTTCAGTGCAGGTTCAGTGAGGGTTCAGTGTGGGTTCAGTGTGGGTTCAGTGTGGGTTCAGTGTGGGTTCAGTGTGGGTTCAGTGTGGGTTCAGTGTAGGTTCAGTGTGGGTTCAGTGTGGGTTCTGTGTGGGTTCAGTGTGGGTTCAGTGTGGGTTCCGTGTGGGTTCAGTGCGGGTTCAGTGTAGGTTCAGTGTGGGTTCAGTGTGGGTTCAGTGTAGGTTCAGTGTGGGTTCAGTGTGGGTTCAGTGCAGGTTCAGTGTAGGTTCAGTGTGGGTTCAGTGTGGGTTCAGTGTAGGTTCAGTGCGGGTTCAGTGCAGGTTCAGTGTGGGTTCAGTGCAGGTTCAGTGCAGGTTCAGTGCAGGTTCAGTGTGGGTTCAGTGTGGGTTCAGTGTGGGTTCAGTGTGGGTTCAGTGTGGGTTCAGTGTAGGTTCAGTGTGGGTTCAGTGTGGGTTCTGTGTGGGTTCAGTGTGGGTTCAGTGTGGGTTCCGTGTGGGTTCAGTGCGGGTTCAGTGTAGGTTCAGTGTGGGTTCAGTGTGGGTTCAGTGCAGGTTCAGTGTAGGTTCAGTGTGGGTTCAGTGTGGGTTCAGTGTAGGTTCAGTGCGGGTTCAGTGCAGGTTCAGTGTGGGTTCAGTGTAGGTTCAGTGTAGGTTCAGTGTAGGTTCAGTGTGGGTTCAGTGTGGGTTCAGTGTAGGTTCAGTGTGGGTTCAGTGCAGGTTCAGTGTAGGTTCAGTGTGGGTTCAGTGTAGGTTCAGTGCGGGTTCAGTGTGGGTTCAGTGTGGGTTCAGTGCAGGTTCAGTGCGGGTTCAGTGTGGGTTCAGTGTAGGTTCAGTGTGGGTTCAGTGCGGGTTCAGTGTGGGTTCAGTGTGGGTTCAGTGCAGGTCCAGTGCAGGTTCAGGGCAGGTTCAGTGCAGGTTCAGTGTGGGTTCAGTGTGGGTTCAGTGCAGGTTCAGTGTAGGTTCAGTGTGGGTTCAGTGTGGGTTCAGTGTGGGTTCAGTGTAGGTTCAGTGTAGGTTCAGTGTGGGTTCAGTGTAGGTTCAGTGCAGGTTCAGTGCAGGTTCAGTGTAGGTTCAGTGTAGGTTCAGTGTGGGTTCAGTGTGGGTTCAGTGTAGGTTCAGTGAAGGTTCAGTGTGGGTTCAGTGTGGGTTCAGTGTGGGTTCAGTGTAGGTTCAGTGCAGGTTCAGTGCAGGTTCAGTGTGGGTTCAGTGTGGGTTCAGTGCAGGTTCAGTGTGGGTTCAGTGTAGGTTCAGTGTGGGTTCAGTGTGGGTTCAGTGTGGGTTCAGTGCAGGTTCAGTGTAGGTTCAGTGTGGGTTCAGTGTAGGTTCAGTGTGGGTTCAGTGCAGGTTCAGTGTGGGTTCAGTGTGGGTTCAGTGTACGTTCAGTGCAGGTTCAGTGTAGGTTCAGTGTAGGTTCAGTGCGGGTTCAGTGTAGGTTCAGTGTGGGTTCAGTGTAGGTTCAGTGTGGGTTCAGTGCAGGTTCAGTGTAGGTTCAGTGCGGGTTCAGTGTAGGTTCAGTGTGGGTTCAGTGTAGGTTCAGTGCAGGTTCAGTGCAGGTTCAGTGTGGGTTCAGTGCAGGTTCAGTGTAGTTTCAGTGCAGGTTCAGTGTAGGTTCAGTGCAGGTTCAGTGTGGGTTCAGTGTGGGTTCAGTGTGGGTTCAGTGTGGGTTCAGTGTGGGTTCAGTGTAGGTTCAGTGTGGGTTCAGTGTAGGTTCAGTGCAGGTTCAGTGTGGGTTCAGTGC
This sequence comes from Scyliorhinus torazame, assembly GCF_047496885.1. Taxonomy (NCBI): domain Eukaryota; kingdom Metazoa; phylum Chordata; class Chondrichthyes; order Carcharhiniformes; family Scyliorhinidae; genus Scyliorhinus; species Scyliorhinus torazame. The sequence goes on from NC_092728.1 coordinate 4,471,601, forward strand.
AGGTTCAGTGCAGTTTCAGTGCAGGTTCAGTGTAGGTTCAGTGCAGGTTCAGTGTGGGTTCAGTGTGGGTTCAGTGTGGGTTCAGTGTAGGTTCAGTGTAGGTTCAGTGTAGGTTCAGTGTAGGTTCAGTGCAGGTTCAGTGCGGGTTCAGTGTGGGTTCAGTGTGGGTTCAGTGTGGGTTCAGTGTGGGTTCAGTGTAGGTTCAGTGCAGGTTCAGTGTGGGTTCAGTGTAGGTTCAGTGTAGGTTCAGTGTGGGTTCAGTGTGGGTTCAGTGTGGGTTCAGTGTAGGTTCAGTGCAGGTTCAGTGTAGGTTCAGTGCAGGTTCAGTGTAGGTTCAGTGTGGGTTCAGTGTAGGTTCAGTGCAGGTTCAGTGCAGGTTCAGTGTGGGTTCAGTGCAGGTTCAGTGTAGTTTCAGTGCAGGTTCAGTGTAGGTTCAGTGCAGGTTCAGTGTGGGTTCAGTGTGGGTTCAGTGTGGGTTCAGTGCAGGTTCAGTGCAGATTCAGTGTGGGTTTAGTGCAGGTTCAGTGTAGGTTCAGTGTAGGTTCAGTGTGGGTTCAGTGTGGGTTCAGTGTGGGTTCAGTGCAGGTTCAGTGTGGGTTCAGTGTGGGTTCAGTGTGGGTTCAGTGTAGGTTCAGTGTGGGTTCAGTGTGGGTTCCGTGTGGGTTCAGTGCGGGTTCAGTGTGGGTTCAGTGTGGGTTCAGTGTGGGTTCAGTGCGGGTTCAGTGCGGGTTCAGTGCGGGTTCCGTGTGGGTTCAGTGCGGGTTCAGTGTGGGTTCAGTGTGGGTTCAGTGTGGGTTCAGTGTGGGTTCAGTGTGGGTTCTGTGTGGGTTCAGTGTGGTTTCAGTGTGGGTTCCGTGTGGGTTCAGTGCCGGTTCAGTGTGGGTTCAGTGTGGGTTCAGTGTAGGTTCAGTGTGGGTTCAGTGTGGGTTCAGTGTGGGTTCAGTGCAGGTTCAGTGTGGGTTCAGTGTGGGTTCAGTGTGGGTTCAGTGTAGGTTCAGTGTGGGTTCAGTGTGGGTTCCGTGTGGGTTCAGTGCGGGTTCAGTGTGGGTTCAGTGTGGGTTCAGTGTGGGTTCAGTGTGGGTTCAGTGTGGTTTCAGTGTGGGTTCAGTGTGGGTTCAGTGTGGGTTCTGTGTGGGTTCAGTGTGGGTTCAGTGTAGGTTCAGTGTGGGTTCAGTGCGGGTTCAGTGCAGGTTCAGTGTGGGTTCAGTGTAGGTTCAGTGTAGGTTCAGTGTAGGTTCAGTGCCGGTTCAGTGTAGGTTCAGTGTAGGTTCAGTGTAGGTTCAGTGTGGGTTCAGTGTGGGTTCAGTGTAGGTTCAGTGTGGGTTCAGTGCAGGTTCAGTGTAGGTTCAGTGTGGGTTCAGTGTAGGTTCAGTGTAGGTTCAGTGTAGGTTCAGTGTAGGTTCAGTGTGGGTTCAGTGCAGGTTCAGTGTAGGTTCAGTGCAGGTTCAGTGTGGGTTCAGTGTGGGTTCAGTGCGGGTTCAGTGCAGGTTCAGTGCAGATTCAGTGTAGGTTCAGTGTAGGTTCAGTGTGGGTTCAGTGTAGGTTCAGTGTGGGTTCAGTGTGGGTTCAGTGTAGGTTCAGTGTAGGTTCAGTGTGGGTTCAGTGTGGGTTCAGTGTAGGTTCAGTGTAGGTTCAGTGTGGGTTCAGTGTGGGTTCAGTGTAGGTTCAGTGTAGGTTCAGTGTGGGTTCAGTGCGGGTTCAGTGTAGGTTCAGTGTAGGTTCAGTGCAGGTTCAGTGCAGGTTCAGTGTGGGTTCAGTGTGGGTTCAGTGTAGGTTCAGTGTGGGTTCAGTGTGGGTTCAGTGTAGGTTCAGTGTGGGTTCAGTGCAGGTTCAGTGCAGATTCAGTGTAGGTTCAGTGTAGGTTCAGTGTGGGTTCAGTGTAGGTTCAGTGTGGGTTAAGTGTGGGTTCAGTGTAGGTTCAGTGTAGGTTCAGTGTGGGTTCAGTGTGGGTTCAGTGTAGGTTCAGTGTAGGTTCAGTGTGGGTTCAGTGTGGGTTCAGTGTAGGTTCAGTGTAGGTTCAGTGTGGGTTCAGTGCGGGTTCAGTGTAGGTTCAGTGTAGGTTCAGTGCAGGTTCAGTGTAGGTTCAGTGTGGGTTCAGTGCGGTTTCAGTGTGGGTTCAGTGTAGGTTCAGTGTAGGTTCAGTGTGGGTTCAGTGTGGGTTCAGTGTAGGTTCAGTGTAAGTTCAGGGCGGGTTCAGTGTGGGTTCAGTGTAGGTTCAGTGTAGGTTCAGTGTAGGTTCAGTGTGGGTTCAGTGTAGGTTCAGTGTAGGTTCAGTGTAGGTTCAGTGCAGGTTCAGTGTAGGTTCAGTGTAGGTTCAGTGTAGGTTCAGTGCAGGTTCAGTGTGGGTTCAGTGTAGGTTCAGTGTAAGTTCAGGGCGGGTTCAGTGTGGGTTCAGTGTAGGTTCAGTGTAGGTTCAGGGCGGGTTCAGTGTAGGTTCAGTGCAGGTTCAGTGTAGGTTCAGTGTAGATTCAGTGTAGGTTCAGGGCGGGTTCAGTGTGGGTTCAGTGTAAGTTCAGTGTGGGTTCAGTGTGGGTTCAGTGTAGGTTCAGTGTAGGTTCAGTGTGGGTTCAGTGTAAGTTCAGTGTGGGTTCAGTGTGGGTTCAGTGTAGGTTCAGTGTAGGTTCAGTGTGGGTTCAGTGTAGGTTCAGTGTAAGTTGAGGGCGGGTTCAGTGTGGGTTCAGTGTAGGTTCAGTGAGGGTTCAGTGTAGGTTCAGTGTAGGTTCAGTGTAAGTTCAGGGCGGGTTCAGTGTAGGTTCAGTGTAGGTTCAGTGTGGGTTCAGTGTAGGTTCAGTGTAGGTTCAGTGTAGGTTCAGTGTGGGTTCAGTGTAGGTTCAGTGCAGTTTCAGTGTAGGTTCAGTGTAGGTTCAGTGCAGGTTCAGTGCAGGTTCAGTGTAGGTTCAGTGTGGGTTCAGTGTAGGTTCAGTGTGGGTTCAGTGTGGGTTCAATGTGGGTTCAGTGTGGGTTCAGTGTAGGTTCAGTGTGGGTTCAGTGTGGGTTCTGTGTGGGTTCAGTGTGGGTTCAGTGTGGGTTCCGTGTGGGTTCAGTGCGGGTTCAGTGTAGGTTCAGTGTAGGTTCAGTGTGGGTTCAGTGTGGGTTCAGTGTGGGTTCAGTGCAGGTTCAGTGTGGGTTCAGTGCAGGTTCAGTGTAGGTTCAGTGCAGGTTCAGTGAGGGTTCAGTGTGGGTTCAGTGTGGGTTCAGTGTGGGTTCAGTGTGGGTTCAGTGTGGGTTCAGTGTAGGTTCAGTGTGGGTTCAGTGTAGGTTCAGTGTGGGTTCTGTGTGGGTTCAGTGCGGGTTCAGTGTGGGTTCAGTGTGGGTTCAGTGCAGGTTCAGTGTAGGTTCAGTGCAGGTTCAGTGAGGGTTCAGTGTGGGTTCAGTGTGGGTTCAGTGTGGGTTCAGTGTGGGTTCAGTGTAGGTTCAGTGTGGGTTCAGTGTGGGGTCTGTGTGGGTTCAGTGTGGGTTCAGTGTGGGTTCAGTGTATGTTCAGTGCAGGTTCAGTGTAGGTTCAGTGTAGGTTCAGTGCGGGTTCAGTGTAGGTTCAGTGTGGGTTCAGTGCAGGTTCAGTGTGGGTTCAGTGCAGGTTCAGTGTAGGTTCAGTGCGGGTTCAGTGTAGGTTCAGTGTGGGTTCAGTGCAGGTTCAGTGTAGGTTCAGTGTGGGTTCAGTGTAGGTTCAGTGTAGGTTCAGTGTGGGTTCAGTGCAGGTTCAGTGTAGGTTCAGTGTAGCTTCAGTGTAGGTTCAGTGTAGGTTCAGTGTGGGTTCAGTGTGGGTTCAGTGTAGGTTCAGTGCAGGTTCAGTGTAGGTTCAGTGTAGGTTCAGTGTGGGTTCAGTGTAGGTTCAGTGTGGGTTCAGTGTGGGTTCAGTGTAGGTTCAGTGTGGGTTCAGTGCAGGTTCAGTGTGGGTTCAGTGTACGTTCAGTGTAGGTTCAGTGTGGGTTCAGTGTGGGTTCAGTGTGGGTTCAGTGTGGGTTCAGTGTGGGTTCAGTGTGGGTTCAGTGTAAGTTCAGTGTGGGTTCAGTGTAGGTTCAGTGTGGGTTCAGTGCAGGTTCAGTGTAGGTTCAGTGTAGCTTCAGTGTAGGTTCAGTGTAGGTTCAGTGTAGGTTCAGTGTGGGTTCAGTGTGGGTTCAGTGTAGGTTCAGTGCAGGTTCAGTGTAGGTTCAGTGTAGGTTCAGTGTGGGTTCAGTGTAGGTTCAGTGTGGGTTCAGTGTGGGTTCAGTGTGGGTTCAGTGCAGGTTCAGTGTAGGTTCAGTGTGGGTTCAGTGTAGGTTCAGTGTGGGTTCAGTGCAGGTTCAGTGTGGGTTCAGTGTGGGTTCAGTGTACGTTCAGTGTAGGTTCAGTGCAGGTTCAGTGTAGGTTCAGTGTAGGTTCAGTGTGGGTTCAGTGTGGGTTCAGTGTAGGTTCAGTGTGGGTTCAGAGCAGGTTCAGTGTGGGTTCAGTGCGGGTTCAGTGTAGGTTCAGTGTGGGTTCAGTGTGGGTTCAGTGTGGGTTCAGTGCAGGTTCAGTGTAGGTTCAGTGTGGGTTCAGTGTAGGTTCAGTGTGGGTTCAGTGCAGGTTCAGTGTGGGTTCAGTGTGGGTTCAGTGTACGTTCAGTGTGGGTTCAGTGTAGGTTCAGTGTGGGTTCAGTGTGGGTTCAGTGTAGGTTCAGTGTGGGTTCAGTGTAGGTTCAGTGTGGGTTCAGTGTGGGGTCAGTGTGGGTTCCGTGTGGGTTCAGTGTGGGTTCAGTGTGGGTTCAGTGCAGGTTCAGTGTGGGTTCAGTGCAGGTTCAGTGTAGGTTCAGTGTAGGTTCAGTGCGGGTTCAGTGTAGGTTCAGTGTGGGTTCAGTGTAGGTTCAGTGCAGGTTCAGTGCAGGTTCAGTGTAGGTTCAGTGTGGGTTCAGTGTGGGTTCAGTGTGGGTTCAGTGCAGGTTCAGTGTGGGTTCAGTGCAGGTTCAGTGTAGGTTCAGTGTAGGTTCAGTGCGGGTTCAGTGTAGGTTCAGTGTGGGTTCAGTGTAGGTTCAGTGTGGGTTCAGTGCAGGTTCAGTGTAGGTTCAGTGCGGGTTCAGTGTAGGTTCAGTGTGTATTCAGTGCAGTTTCAGTGTAGGTTCAGTGTGGGTTCAGTGTAGGTTCAGTGTGGGTTCAGTGCAGGTTCAGTGCAGGTTCAGTGTAGGTTCAGTGTAGGTTCAGTGCAGGTTCAGTGCAGGTTCAGTGTAGTTTCAGTGCAGGTTCAGTGTAGGTTCAGTGCAGGTTCAGTGTGGGTTCAGTGCAGGTTCAGTGCAGGTTCAGTGTAGGTTCAGTGTAGGTTCAGTGTGGGTTCAGTGCAGGTTCAGTGTAGTTTCAGTGCAGGTTCAGTGTAGGTTCAGTGCAGGTTCAGTGTGGGTTCAGTGTGGGTTCAGTGTGGGTTCAGTGTGCGTTCAGTGTGGGTTCAGTGTAGATTCAGTGTAGTTTCAGTGCAGGTTCAGTGTGGGTTCAGTGCAGGTTCAGTGTAGTTTCAGTGCAGGTTCAGTGTAGGTTCAGTGCAGGTTCAGTGTGGGTTCAGTGTAGGTTCAGTGTAGGTTCAGTGTGGGTTCAGTGTGGGTTCAGTGTGGGTTCAGTGTAGGTTCAGTGCAGGTTCAGTGTGGGTTCAGTGTGGGTTCAGTGTGGGTTCAGTGTAGGTTCAGTGCAGGTTCAGTGTAGGTTCAGTGTAGGTTCAGTGTGGGTTCAGTGTAGGTTCAGTGTGGGTTCAGTGTGGGTTCTGTGTGGGTTCAGTGCGGGTTCAGTGTGGGTTCAGTGTAGGTTCAGTGCAGGTTCAGTGCAGGTTCAGTGTGGGTTCAGTGCAGGTTCAGTGCAGGTTCAGTGTAGGTTCAGTGTGGGTTCAGTGCAGGTTCAGTGTGGGTTCAGTGCAGGTTCAGTGTAGGTTCAGTGTAGGTTCAGTGTGGGTTCAGTGCAGGTTCAGTGTAGGTTCAGTGTGGGTTCAGTGCAGGTTCAGTGTAGGTTCAGTGCAGGTTCAGTGTGGGTTCAGTGCAGGTTCAGTGTAGGTTCAGTGTGGGTTCAGTGCAGGTTCAGTGTGGGTTCAGTGCAGGTTCAGTGTAGGTTCAGTGTAGGTTCAGTGCAGGTTCAGTGTGGGTTCAGTGTGGGTTCAGTGTGGGTTCAGTGCAGGTTCAGTGCAGATTCAGTGTGGGTTCAGTGCAGGTTCAGTGTGGGTTCAGTGTGGGTTCAGTGTGGGTTCAGTGTGGGTTCAGTGTGGGTTCAGTGCAGGTTCAGTGTAGGTTCAGTGTAGGTTCAGTGTAGGTTCAGTGTGGGTTCAGTGCGAGTTCAGTGTGGGTTCAGTGTGGGTTCAGGTTGGGTTCTGTGTGGGTTCAGTGTGGGTTCAGTGTGGGTTCCGTGTGGGTTCAGTGCGGGTTCAGTGTGGGTTCAGTGTGGGTTCAGTGTGGGTTCAGTGTGGGTTCAGTGTGGGTTCCGTGTGGGTTCAGTGCGGGTTCAGTGTGGGTTCAGTGTGGGTTCAGTGTGGGTTCAGTGTGGGTTCAGTGTGGGTTCAGGTTGGGTTCTGTGTGGGTTCAGTGTGGGTTCAGTGTGGGTTCCGTGTGGGTTCAGTGCGGGTTCAGTGCGGGTTCCGTGTGGGTTCAGTGCGGGTTCAGTGTGGGTTCAGTGTGGGTTCCGTGTGGGTTCAGTGCGGGTTCAGTGTGGGTTCAGTGTGGGTTCAGTGTGGGTTCAGTGTGGGTTCAGTGTGGGTTCAGGTTGGGTTCTGTGTGGGTTCAGTGTGGGTTCAGTGTGGGTTCCGTGTGGGTTCAGTGCGGGTTCAGTGCGGGTTCAGTGTAGGTTCATTGTGGGTTCAGTGTAGGTTCAGTGTAGGTTCAGTGTAGGTTCAGTGTGGGTTCAGTGTAGGTTCAGTGTGGGTTCAGTGTAGGTTCAGTGTGGGTTCAGTGTGGGTTCAGTGTAGGTTCAGTGTAGGTTCAGTGCAGGTTCAGGGCAGGTTCATTGTATGTTCAGTGTGGGTTCAGTGTAGGTTCAGTGTAGGTTCAGTGTAGGTTCAGTGAGGGTTCAGTGTGGGTTCAGTGTAGGTTCAGTGTGGGTTCAGTGTGGGTTCAGTGCAGGTTCAGTGTGGGTTCAGTGTGGGTTCAGTGCAGGTTCAGTGTAGGTTCAGTGTGGGTTCAGTGTAGGTTCAGTGTAGGTTCAGTGTAGGTTCAGTGTGGGTTCAGTGTAGGTTCAGTGTAGGTTCAGTGTAGGTTCAGTGTAGGTTCAGTGTGGGTTCAGTGTAGGTTCAGTGTGGGTTCAGTGTAGGTTCAGTGTGGGTTCAGTGTAGGTTCAGTGTAGGTTCAGTGTGGGTTCAGTGTAGGTTCAGTGTAGGTTCAGTGCAGGTTCAGTGCAGGTGCAGTGTAGGTTCAGTGTGGGTTCAGTGCAGGTTCAGGGCAGGTTCAGTGCAGGTTCAGTGTGGGTTCAGTGTGGGTTCAGTGCAGGTTCAGTGTAGGTTCAGTGTGGGTTCAGTGTGGGTTCAGTGTGGGTTCAGTGTAGGTTCAGTGTAGGTTCAGTGTGGGTTCAGTGTAGGTTCAGTGCGGGTTCAGTGTAGGTTCAGTGCGGGTTCAGTGCAGGTTCAGTGTGGGTTCAGTGCGGGTTCAGTGTAGGTTCAGTGTGGGTTCAGTGTAGGTTCAGTGCGGGTTCAGTGTAGGTTCAGTGCAGGTTCAGTGTAGGTTCAGTGTGGGTTCAGTGTGGGTTCAGTGTGGGTTCAGTGTAGGTTCAGTGTAGGTTCAGTGTGGGTTCAGTGTAGGTTCAGTGCGGGTTCAGTGTAGGTTCAGTGTAGGTTCAGTGTAGGTTCAGTGCGGGTTCAGTGCAGGTTCAGTGTAGGTTCAGTGTAGGTTCAGTGTAGGTTCAGTGCGGGTTCAGTGCAGGTTCAGTGTGGGTTCAGTGCAGGTTCAGTGCAGGTTCAGTGCAGGTTCAGTGTGGGTTCAGTGTAGGTTCAGTGTAGGTTCAGTGCGGGTTCAGTGTAGGTTCAGTGTAGGTTCAGTGTAGGTTCAGTGCGGGTTCAGTGCAGGTTCAGTGTGGGTTCAGTGCAGGTTCAGTGCAGGTTCAGTGCAGGTTCAGTGTGGGTTCAGTGTGGGTTCAGTGTAGGTTCAGTGTAGGTTCAGTGTAGGTTCAGTGCAGGTTCAGTGCAGGTTCAGTGTAGGTTCAGTGTAGGTTCAGTGTAGGTTCAGTGCGGGTTCAGTGCAGGTTCAGTGTGGGTTCAGTGCAGGTTCAGTGCAGGTTCAGTGCAGGTTCAGTGTGGGTTCAGTGTGGGTTCAGTGTAGGTTCAGTGTGGGTTCAGTGCAGGTTCAGTGCAGGTTCAGTGCAGGTTCAGTGTGGGTTCAGTGTGGGTTCAGTGCAGGTTCAGTGCGGGTTCAGTGTGGGTTCAGTGTGGGTTCAGTGCAGGTTCAGTGTAGGTTCAGTGTGGGTTCAGTGTGGGTTCAGTGTGGGTTCAGTGTAGGTTCAGTGTAGGTTCAGTGTGGGTTCAGTGTAGGTTCAGTGCAGGTTCAGGGCAGGTTCAGTGCAGGTTCAGTGTGGGTTCAGTGTGGGTTCAGTGCAGGTTCAGTGTAGGTTCAGTGTGGGTTCAGTGTGGGTTCAGTGTGGGTTCAGTGTAGGTTCAGTGTAGGTTCAGTGTGGGTTCAGTGTAGGTTCAGTGCAGGTTCAGTGCAGGTTCAGTGTAGGTTCAGTGTAGGTTCAGTGTGGGTTCAGTGTAGGTTCAGTGTAGGTTCAGTGTGGGTTCAGTGTGGGTTCAGTGTGGGTTCAGTGTAGGTTCAGTGCAGGTTCAGTGCAGGTTCAGTGTGGGTTCAGTGTAGGTTCAGTGTGGGTTCAGTGTGGGTTCAGTGTGGGTTCAGTGCAGGTTCAGTGTGGGTTCAGTGTGGGTTCAGTGTGGGTTCAGTGTAGGTTCAGTGTAGGTTCAGTGTGGGTTCAGTGTGGGTTCAGTGTAGGTTCAGTGTAGGTTCAGTGTGGGTTCAGTGTGGGTTCAGTGTGGGTTCAGTGTAGGTTCAGTGTAGGTTCAGTGTGGGTTCAGTGTAGGTTCAGTGTGGGTTCAGTGCAGGTTCAGTGTAGGTTCAGTGTAGCTTCAGTGTAGGTTCAGTGTAGGTTCAGTGTGGGTTCAGTGTGGGTTCAGTGTAGGTTCAGTGCAGGTTCAGTGTAGGTTCAGTGTAGGTTCAGTGTGGGTTCAGTGTAGGTTCAGTGTGGGTTCAGTGTGGGTTCAGTGTGGGTTCAGTGTGGGTTCAGTGTGGGTTCAGTGTGGGTTCAGTGTAGGTTCAGTGTGGGTTCAGTGTAGGTTCAGTGTGGGTTCAGTGCAGGTTCAGTGTAGGTTCAGTGTAGCTTCAGTGTAGGTTCAGTGTAGGTTCAGTGTGGGTTCAGTGTGGGTTCAGTGTAGGTTCAGTGCAGGTTCAGTGTAGGTTCAGTGTAGGTTCAGTGTGGGTTCAGTGTAGGTTCAGTGTGGGTTCAGTGTGGGTTCAGTGTGGGTTCAGTGCAGGTTCAGTGTAGGTTCAGTGTGGGTTCAGTGCAGGTTCAGTGTAGTTTCAGTGCAGGTTCAGTGTAGGTTCAGTGCAGGTTCAGTGTGGGTTCAGTGTGGGTTCAGTGTGGGTTCAGTGTGCGTTCATTGTGGGTTCAGTGTAGATTCAGTGTAGGTTCAGTGCAGGTTCAGTGTGGGTTCAGTGTGGGTTCAGTGTGGGTTCAGTGTAGGTTCAGTGCAGGTTCAGTGTAGGTTCAGTGTAGGTTCAGTGTGGGTTCAGTGTAGGTTCAGTGTGGGTTCAGTGTGGGTTCTGTGTGGGTTCAGTGCGGGTTCAGTGTGGGTTCAGTGTAGGTTCAGTGCAGGTTCAGTGCAGGTTCAGTGTGGGTTCAGTGCAGGTTCAGTGCAGGTTCAGTGTAGGTTCAGTGTGGGTTCAGTGCAGGTTCAGTGTGGGTTCAGTGTAGGTTCAGTGCAGGTTCAGTGTAGGTTCAGTGTAGGTTCAGTGTGGGTTCAGTGTAGGTTCAGTGTGGGTTCAGTGTGGGTTCTGTGTGGGTTCAGTGCGGGTTCAGTGTGGGTTCAGTGTAGGTTCAGTGCAGGTTCAGTGCAGGTTCAGTGTGGGTTCAGTGCAGGTTCAGTGCAGGTTCAGTGTAGGTTCAGTGTGGGTTCAGTGCAGGTTCAGTGCAGGTTCAGTGTAGGTTCAGTGTAGGTTCAGTGTAGGTTCAGTGTGGGTTCAGTGTGGGTTCAGTGTAGGTTCAGTGCAGGTTCAGTGTAGGTTCAGTGTAGGTTCAGTGCAGGTTCAGTGTGGGTTCAGTGCAGGTTCAGTGTAGGTTCAGTGTGGGTTCAGTGCAGGTTCAGTGTGGGTTCAGTGCAGGTTCAGTGTAGGTTCAGTGTAGGTTCAGTGCAGGTTCAGTGTGGGTTCAGTGTGGGTTCAGTGTGGGTTCAGTGCAGGTTCAGTGCAGATTCAGTGTGGGTTCAGTGCAGGTTCAGTGTGGGTTCAGTGTGGGTTCAGTGTGGGTTCAGTGTGGGTTCAGTGTGGGTTCAGTGCAGGTTCAGTGTAGGTTCAGTGTAGGTTCAGTGTAGGTTCAGTGTGGGTTCAGTGCGAGTTCAGTGTGGGTTCAGTGTGGGTTCAGGTTGGGTACTGTGTGGGTTCAGTGTGGGTTCAGTGTGGGTTCCGTGTGGGTTCAGTGTGGGTTCAGTGCGGGTTCAGTGTGGGTTCAGTGTGGGTTCAGTGTGGGTTCAGTGTGGGTTCAGTGTGGGTTCCGTGTGGGTTCAGTGCGGGTTCAGTGTGGGTTCAGTGTGGGTTCAGTGTGGGTTCAGTGTGGGTTCAGTGTGGGTTCAGGTTGGGTTCTGTGTGGGTTCAGTGTGGGTTCAGTGTGGGTTCCGTGTGGGTTCAGTGCGGGTTCAGTGCGGGTTCCGTGTGGGTTCAGTGCGGGTTCAGTGTGGGTTCAGTGTGGGTTCCGTGTGGGTTCAGTGCGGGTTCAGTGTGGGTTCAGTGTGGGTTCAGTGTGGGTTCAGTGTGGGTTCAGTGTGGGTTCAGGTTGGGTTCTGTGTGGGTTCAGTGTGGGTTCAGTGTGGGTTCCGTGTGGGTTCAGTGCGGGTTCAGTGCGGGTTCAGTGTAGGTTCATTGTGGGTTCAGTGTAGGTTCAGTGTAGGTTCAGTGTAGGTTCAGTGTGGGTTCAGTGTAGGTTCAGTGTGGGTTCAGTGTAGGTTCAGTGTGGGTTCAGTGTGGGTTCAGTGTAGGTTCAGTGTAGGTTCAGTGCAGGTTCAGGGCAGGTTCATTGTATGTTCAGTGTGGGTTCAGTGCAGGTTCAGTGTAGGTTCAGTGTGGGTTCAGTGTAGGTTCAGTGTAGGTTCAGTGTAGGTTCAGTGTGGGTTCAGTGTAGGTTCAGTGTAGGTTCAGTGTAGGTTCAGTGTGGGTTCAGTGTAGGTTCAGTGTGGGTTCAGTGTAGGTTCAGTGTGGGTTCAGTGTAGGTTCAGTGTAGGTTCAGTGTGGGTTCAGTGTAGGTTCAGTGTAGGTTCAGTGCAGGTTCAGTGCAGGTGCAGTGTAGGTTCAGTGTGGGTTCAGTGCAGGTTCAGGGCAGGTTCAGTGCAGGTTCAGTGTGGGTTCAGTGTGGGTTCAGTGCAGGTTCAGTGTAGGTTCAGTGTGGGTTCAGTGTGGGTTCAGTGTGGGTTCAGTGTAGGTTCAGTGTAGGTTCAGTGTGGGTTCAGTGTAGGTTCAGTGCAGGTTCAGTGCAGGTTCAGTGTAGGTTCAGTGTAGGTTCAGTGCGGGTTCAGTGCAGGTTCAGTGTGGGTTCAGTGCAGGTTCAGTGCAGGTTCAGTGCAGGTTCAGTGTGGGTTCAGTGTGGGTTCAGTGTAGGTTCAGTGTGGGTTCAGTGCAGGTTCAGTGCAGGTTCAGTGCAGGTTCAGTGTGGGTTCAGTGTGGGTTCAGTGCAGGTTCAGTGCGGGTTCAGTGTGGGTTCAGTGTGGGTTCAGTGCAGGTTCAGTGTAGGTTCAGTGTGGGTTCAGTGTGGGTTCAGTGTGGGTTCAGTGTAGGTTCAGTGTAGGTTCAGTGTGGGTTCAGTGTAGGTTCAGTGCAGGTTCAGGGCAGGTTCAGTGCAGGTTCAGTGTGGGTTCAGTGTGGGTTCAGTGCAGGTTCAGTGTAGGTTCAGTGTGGGTTCAGTGTGGGTTCAGTGTGGGTTCAGTGTAGGTTCAGTGTAGGTTCAGTGTGGGTTCAGTGTAGGTTCAGTGCAGGTTCAGTGCAGGTTCAGTGTAGGTTCAGTGTAGGTTCAGTGTGGGTTCAGTGTAGGTTCAGTGTAGGTTCAGTGTGGGTTCAGTGTGGGTTCAGTGTGGGTTCAGTGTAGGTTCAGTGCAGGTTCAGTGCAGGTTCAGTGTGGGTTCAGTGTAGGTTCAGTGTGGGTTCAGTGTGGGTTCAGTGTGGGTTCAGTGCAGGTTCAGTGTAGGTTCAGTGTGGGTTCAGTGTAGGTTCAGTGTGGGTTCAGTGCAGGTTCAATGTGGGTTCAGTGTGGGTTCAGTGTACGTTCAGTGTAGGTTCAGTGTGGGTTCAGTGCAGGTTCAGTGTAGGTTCAGTGTGGGTTCAGTGTAGGTTCAGTGTGGGTTCAGTGCAGGTTCAGTGTGGGTTCAGTGTGGGTTCAGTGTGGGTTCAGTGCAGGTTCAGTGTAGGTTCAGTGTGGGTTCAGTGTAGGTTCAGTGTGGGTTCAGTGCAGGTTCAGTGTAGGTTCAGTGTGGGTTCAGTGTGGGTTCAGTGCAGGTTCAGTGCGGGTTCAGTGGAGGTTCAGTGTGGGTTCAGTGTGGGTTCAGTGTAGGTTCAGTGTGGGTTCAGTGTAGGTTCAGTGTGGGTTCAGTGCAGGTTCAGTGTAGGTTCAGTGCGGGTTCAGTGTAGGTTCAGTGTGGGTTCAGTGCAGGTTCAGTGTAGGTTCAGTGTGGGTTCAGTGTAGGTTCAGTGCAGGTTCAGTGCGGGTTCAGTGTGGGTTCAGTGCAGGTTCAGTGTAGGTTCAGTGTGGGTTCAGTGTGGGTTCAGTGTAGGTTCAGTGCAGGTTCAGTGTGGGTTCAGTGTGGGTTCAGTGCAGGTTCAGTGCAGGTTCAGTGTAGGTTCAGTGTGGGTTCAGTGTGGGTTCAGTGTGGGTTCAGTGTAGGTTCAGTGTGGGTTCAGTGTAGGTTCAGTGTGGGTTCAGTGTAGGTTCAGTGTAGGTTCAGTGTGGGTTCAGTGTAGGTTCAGTGCAGGTTCAGTGCAGGTTCAGTGTCGGTTCAGTGTGGGTTCAGTGTGGGTTCAGTGTAGGTTCAGTGTAGGTTCAGTGTGGGTTCAGTGTAGGTTCAGTGTGGGTTCAGTGTAGGTTCAGTGTAGGTTCAGTGTGGGTTCAGTGTGGGTTCAGTGTAGGTTCAGTGTGGGTTCAGTGTAGGTTCAGTGTAGGTTCAGTGTGGGTTCAGTGCAGGTTCAGTGCAGGTTCAGTGCAGGTTCAGTGTAGGTTCAGGGCAGGTTCAGTGCGGGTTCAGTGTGGGTTCAGTGTAGGTTCAGTGTGGGTTCAGTGTGGGTTCAGTGTGGGTTCAGTGTAGGTTCAGTGTGGGTTCAGTGTGGGTTCAGTGTGGGTTCAGTGTAGGTTCAGTGTAGGTTCAGTGTGGGTTCAGTGTGGGTTCAGTGTAGGTTCAGTGTAGGTTCAGTGTGGGTTCAGTGTGGGTTCAGTGTGGGTTCAGTGTAGGTTCAGTGTAGGTTCAGTGTGGGTTCAGTGTAGGTTCAGTGTGGGTTCAGTGCAGGTTCAGTGTAGGTTCAGTGTAGCTTCAGTGTAGGTTCAGTGTAGGTTCAGTGTGGGTTCAGTGTGGGTTCAGTGTAGGTTCAGTGCAGGTTCAGTGTAGGTTCAGTGTAGGTTCAGTGTGGGTTCAGTGTAGGTTCAGTGTGGGTTCAGTGTGGGTTCAGTGTGGGTTCAGTGTGGGTTCAGTGTGGGTTCAGTGTGGGTTCAGTGTAGGTTCAGTGTGGGTTCAGTGTAGGTTCAGTGTGGGTTCAGTGCAGGTTCAGTGTAGGTTCAGTGTAGCTTCAGTGTAGGTTCAGTGTAGGTTCAGTGTAGGTTCAGTGTGGGTTCAGTGTGGGTTCAGTGTAGGTTCAGTGCAGGTTCAGTGTAGGTTCAGTGTAGGTTCAGTGTGGGTTCAGTGTAGGTTCAGTGCAGGTTCAGTGTAGGTTCAGTGCGGGTTCAGTGCAGGTTCAGTGTAGGTTCAGTGTGGGGTCAGTGTAGGTTCAGTGTAGGTTCAGTGTGTGTTCAGTGTGTGTTCAGTGCAGGTTCAGTGTGGGTTCAGTGTGGGGTCAGTGTAGGTTCAGTGCAGGTTCAGTGTGGGTTCAGTGTGGGTTCAGTGTGGGTTCAGTGCAGGTTCAGTGCAGGTTCAGTGTAGGTTCAGTGTGGGTTCAGTGTAGGTTCAGTGCAGGTTCAGTGTGGGTTCAGTGTGGGTTCAGTGTGTGTTCAGTGCAGGTTCAGTGTAGGTTCAGTGTGGGTTCAGTGTGGGTTCAGTGTGGGTTCAGTGCAGGTTCAGTGTAGGTTCAGTGTAGGTTCAGTGTGGGTTCAGTGCAGGTTCACTGTAGGTTCAGTGTGGGTTCAGTGTGGGTTCAGTGCACGTTCAGTGTAGGTTCAGTGCGGGTTCAGTGTAGGTTCAGTGCGGGTTCAGTGTGGGTTCAGTGTAGGTTCAGTGCGGGTTCAGTGTAGGTTCAGTGTAGGTTCAGTGCGGGTTCAGTGTGGGTTCAGTGTAGGTTCAGTGCGGGTTCACTGTAGGTTCAGTGTGGGTTCAGTGTAGGTTCAGTGTAGGTTCAGTGTGGGTTCAGTGCAGGTTCACTGTAGGTTCAGTGCGGGTTCAGTGTAGGTTCAGTGCGGGTTCAGTGCAGGTTCACTGTAGGTTCAGTGTGGGTTCAGTGTGGGTTCAGTGTAGGTTCAGTGTAGGTTCAGTGCAGGTTCAGTGTGGGTTCAGTGCAGATTCAGTGCAGATTCAGTGCAGGTTCAGTGTAGGTTCAGTGTGGGTTCAGTGTAGGTTCAGTGCAGGTTCAGTGTAGGTTCAGTGTAGGTTCAGTGTGGGTTCAGTGCAGGTTCAGTGTAGGTTCAGTGTAGGTTCAGTGCAGGTTCAGTGTAGGTTCAGTGTAGGTTCAGTGCAGGTTCAGTGTAGGTTCAGTGTAGGTTCAGTGCAGGTTCAGTGCAGGTTCAGTGTAGGTTCAGTGTGGGTTCAGTGTAGGTTCAGTGCAGGTTCAGTGTAGGTTCAGTGTAGGTTCAGTGTGGGTTCAGTGCAGGTTCAGTGTGGGTTCAGTGTAGGTTCAGTGTAGGTTCAGTGCGGGTTCAGTGTAGGTTCAGTGTAGGTTCAGTGTAGGTTCAGTGCAGGTTCAGTGCAGGTTCAGTGCGGGTTCAGTGTAGGTTCAGTGTAGGTTCAGTGTGGGTTCAGTGTGGGTTCAGTGCGGGTTCAGTGTAGGTTCAGTGTGGGTTCAGTGTGGGTTCAGTGCGGGTTCAGTGTAGGTTCAGTGTGGGTTCAGTGTGGGTTCAGTGCAGGTTCAGTGTAGGTTCAGTGTGGGTTCAGTGCAGGTTCAGTGTAGGTTCAGTGTGGGTTCAGTGTGGGTTCAGTGTAGGTTCAGTGTAGGTTCAGTGCAGGTTCAGTGTGGGTTCAGTGCAGGTTCAGTGTAGGTTCATGTAGGTTCAGTGTAGGTTCAGTGTGGGTTCAGTGTGGGTTCAGTGTAGGTTCAGTGTAGGTTCAGTGCAGGTTCAGTGTAGGTTCAGTGTAGGTTCATGTAGGTTCAGTGTAGGTTCAGTGTGGGTTCAGTGTGGGTTCAGTGCAGGTTCAGTGTAGGTTCAGTGTAGGTTCAGTGTGGGTTCAGTGCAGGTTCAGTGTAGGTTCATGTAGGTTCAGTGTGGGTTCAGTGTGGGTTCAGTGTAGGTTCAGTGTAGGTTCAGTGTGGGTTCAGTGCAGGTTCAGTGTAGGTTCATGTAGGTTCAGTGTAGGTTCAGTGTGGGTTCAGTGTGGGTTCAGTGTAGGTTCAGTGTAGGTTCAGTGTGGGTTCAGTGCAGGTTCAGTGTAGGTTCATGTAGGTTCAGTGTGGGTTCAGTGCAGGTTCAGTGTGGGTTCAGTGCAGGTTCAGTGTAGGTTCATGTAGGTTCAGTGTAGGTTCAGTGTGGGTTCAGTGTGGGTTCAGTGTAGGTTCAGTGTGAGTTCAGTGCAGGTTCAGTGCAGGTTCAGTGTGGGTTCAGTGTGGGTTCAGTGTAGGTTCAGTGTGGGTTCAGTGTGGGTTCAGTGTGGGTTCAGTGTGGGTTCAGTGTAGGTTCAGTGTAGGTTCAGAGTAGGTTCAGTGTGGGTTCAGTGCAGGTTCAGTGTAGGTTCAGTGTGGGTTCAGTGTAGGTTCAGTGTAGGTTCAGTGTAGGTTCAGTGTGGGTTCAGTGTGGGTTCAGTGTAGGTTCAGTGCAGATTCAGTGCAGGTTCAGTGTAGGTTCAGTGTGGGTTCAGTGCAGGTTCAGTGTAGGTTCAGTGTGGGTTCAGTGTGGGTTCAGTGTAGGTTCAGTGCAGGTTCAGTGTGGGTTCAGTGCAGGTTCAGTGTAGGTTCAGTGCGGGTTCAGTGTGGGTTCAGTGTAGGTTCAGTGTGGGGTCAGTGTGGGTTCAGTGCAGGTTCAGTGCGGGTTCAGTGTGGGTTCAGTGTGGGTTCAGTGTAGGTTCAGTGCAGGTTCAGTGCAGGTTCAGTGTGGGTTCAGTGTGGGTTCAGTGTAGGTTCAGTGCAGGTTCAGTGTGGGTTCAGTGCAGGTTCAGTGTGGGTTCAGTGTAGGTTCAGTGCAGGTTCAGTGCAGATTCAGTGCAGGTTCAGTGTGGGGTCAGTGTGGGTTCAGTGTGGGTTCAGTGTAGGTTCAGTGCAGGTTCAGTGCAGATTCAGTGCAGATTCAGTGCAGGTTCAGTGTGGGGTCAGTGTGGGTTCAGTGTGGGGTCAGTGTGGGTTCAGTGCAGGTTCAGTGCAGGTTCAGTGCGGGGTCAGTGTGGGTTCAGTGTGGGTTCAGTGTAGGTTCAGTGTAGGTTCAGTGCAGGTTCAGTGTAGGTTCAGTGTAGGTTCAGTGCAGGTTCAGTGCAGATTCAGTGCAGATTCAGTGCAGGTTCAGTGTAGGTTCAGTGTAGGTTCAGTGTGGGTTCAGTGTAGGTTCAGTGCAGATTCAGTGCAGGTTCAGTGTAGGTTCAGTGTAGGTTCAGTGTGGGTTCAGTGTGGGTTCAGTGTGGGTTCAGTGCAGGTTCAGTGTAGGTTCAGTGCAGGTTCAGTGCAGATTCAGTGCAGGTTCAGTGTAGGTTCAGTGTGGGTTCAGTGTGGGTTCAGTGCAGGTTCAGTGTAGGTTCAGTGCAGGTTCAGTGCAGATTCAGTGCAGATTCAGGGCAGGTTCAGTGCGGGTTCAGTGCAGGTTCAGTGTAGGTTCAGTGCAGGTTCAGTGCAGATTCAGTGCAGATTCAGTGCAGATTCAGTGCAGATTCAGTGCAGATTCAGTGCAGGTTCAGTGTAGGTTCAGTGTAGGTTCAGTGTAGGTTCAGTGTAGGTTCAGTGCAGATTCAGTGCAGGTTCAGTGCAGGTTCAGTGCGGGTTCAGTGTAGGTTCAGTGTAGATTCAGTGCAGGTTCAGTGCAGGTTCAGTGTAGGTTCAGTGTAGGTTCAGTGTGGGTTCAGTGTAGGTTCAGTGTAGATTCAGTGCAGATTCAGTGCAGGTTCAGTGTAGGTTCAGTGCAGGTTCAGTGTAGGTTCAGTGTGGGTTCAGTGTAGATTCAGTGCAGGTTCAGTGCAGGTTCAGTGCGGGTTCAGTGTAGGTTCAGTGTAGATTCAGTGCAGATTCAGTGCAGGTTCAGTGTAGGTTCAGTGTGGGTTCAGTGTAGGTTCAGTGTAGATTCAGTGCAGATTCAGTGCAGGTTCAGTGTAGGTTCAGTGCAGGTTCAGTGTAGGTTCAGTGTGGGTTCAGTGTAGATTCAGTGCAGGTTCAGTGCAGGTTCAGTGTAGGTTCAGTGTAGGTTCAGTGTGGGTTCAGTGTAGGTTCAGTGTAGATTCAGTGCAGATTCAGTGCAGGTTCAGTGTAGGTTCAGTGCAGGTTCAGTGTAGATTCAGTGCAGGTTCAGTGTAGGTTCAGTGTAGGTTCCGTGTGGGTTCAGTGCAGGTTCAGTGTAGGTTCAGTGTAGATTCAGTGTAGGTTCAGTGTGGGTTCAGTGTGGGTTCAGTGTGGGTTCAGTGTGGGTTAAGTGTGGGTTCAGTGCAGGTTCAGTGTAGGTTCAGTGTAGGTTCAGTGTGGGTTCAGTGTAGATTCAGTGTAGGTTCAGTGTGGGTTCAGTGTGGGTTCAGTGTGGGTTCAGTGCAGGTTCAGTGTAGGTTCAGTGTAGATTCAGTGTAGGTTCAGTGTGGGTTCAGTGTGGGTTCAGTGTGGGTTAAGTGTGGGTTCAGTGCAGGTTCAGTGTAGGTTCAGTGTAGGTTCAGTGTGGGTTCAGTGTAGATTTAGTGCAGGTTCAGTGCAGGTTCAGTGTAGGTTCAGTGTGGGTTCAGTGTAGGTTCAGTGCAGATTCAGTGTAGGTTCAGTGTAGGTTCAGTGCGGGTTCAGTGTAGGTTCAGTGTGGGTTCAGTGTAGGTTCAGTGCAGGTTCAGTGTGGGTTCAGTGTGGGTTCAGTGTAGGTTCAGTGTGGGGTCAGTGTGGGTTCAGTGCAGGTTCAGTGTGGGTTCAGTGTGGGGTCAGTGTGGGTTCAGTGTAGGTTCAGTGTAGGTTCAGTGTAGGTTCAGTGTGGGTTCAGTGTGGGGTCAGTGTGGGGTCAGTGTGGGGTCAGTGTGGGTTCAGTGTAGGTTCAGTGCAGGTTCAGTGTAGGTTCAGTGTAGGTTCAGTGTGGGTTCAGTGTGGGGTCAGTGTGGGGTCAGTGTGGGGTCAGTGTGGGTTCAGTGTAGGTTCAGTGCAGGTTCAGTGTAGGTTCAGTGTAGGTTCAGTGTGGGTTCAGTGTGGGGTCAGTGTGGGGTCAGTGTGGGGTCAGTGTGGGTTCAGTGCAGGTTCAGTGTAGGTTCAGTGTGGGTTCAGTGTAGGTTCAGTGTGGGTTCAGTGTGGGTTCAGTGTGGGGTCAGTGTGGGTTCAGTGTGGGGTCAGTGTGGGGTCAGTGTGGGTTCAGTGTGGGTTGAGTGTGGGTTCAGTGTGGGGTCAGTGTGGGTTCAGTGTGGGTTCAGTGTGGGGTCAGTGTGGGTTCAGTGTGGGTTCAGTGTGGGGTCAGTGTGGGTTCAGTGTGGGTTCAGTGTGGGGTCAGTGTGGGTTCAGTGTGGGGTCAGTGTGGGTTCAGTGTGGGGTCAGTGTGGGTTCAGTGTGGGTTCAGTGTAGGTTCAGTGTGGGTTCAGTGTGGGTTCAGTGTGGGTTCTGTGTGGGTTCAGTGTAGGTTCAGTGTAGGTTCAGTGTGGGTTCAGTGTGGGTTCAGTGTAGGTTGAGTGTAGTTTTGTTGGAGCAGACCCGATGGGCGAAAGACCTCTCCTGTGCGACTCTCAGAGAAGCCGTGTGTTGGGCCTGATACCTGCCAACTTTGCGACCTCGCAGCCGTTGGAATTCCACTTCATTCACCGTCCAAACGGAACCTTTCACATTCTCCACGCGATTAAAGCACTTGTGCAAACTCAGGTTGTGTCGGACGGCATTCTGCGACAGATAGAAGAGCAAAATGAGGAGACCGACCGAGAAAGATCAGATGGGCAGACACACACAACAATCCTTGCAGCAGCACCGCTCGGTCCGTCTGCTTACCTTCCACGTGGCAGTGTTGTAACGGAAAAAGGCAAAAGTGCGGGTGAACCAATGGTATATTTCGTTCAGTGTCAGCTGTCTCTCAGCGGCCTCCAGGATGGCCTGCGAATAATAAACTGGAATTAACAAATCAAAAACTATCCCCAGCCAATAAAACACAAGTACAAGAGGAGGATGAGCTGGGAGTGTCAGAGTGAGGGGTGTGGGTATATCAGTGTTACAGTGAGGGTTGTGGGTATATCAGTGTTACAGTGAGGGTTGTGGGGTATATCAGTGTTACAGTGAGGGGTGTGGGGTATATCCGAGTGTTACAGTGAGGGGTGTGGGGTATATCAGAGTGTTACAGTGAGGGGTGTGGGGTATATCAGAGTGTTACAGTGAGGGGTGTGGAGTATATCAGTGTTACAGTGAGGGGTGTGGGGTATATCAGTGTTACAGTGAGGGGTGTGGGGTATATCAGTGTTACAGTGAGGGGTGTGGTGTATATCAGTGTTACAGTGAAGGTGTGGGGTATATCAGTGTTACAGTGAGGTGTGTGGGGTATATCAGAGTGTTACAGTGAGGGGTGTGGGGTATATCAGTGTTACAGTGAGGGGTGTGGTGTATATCAGAGTGTTACAGTGAGGGGTGTGGGGTATATCAGAGTGTTACAGTGAGGGGTGTGGGGTATATCAGAGTGTTACAGTGAGGGGTGTGGGGTATATCAGAGTGTTACAGTGAGGGGTGTGGGATACATCAGAGTGTTACAGTGAGGGGTGTGGGGTATATCAGTGTTACAGTGGGGGTGTGGGGTATATCAGAGTGTTACAGTGAGGGGTGTGGGGTATATCAGAGTGTTACAGTGAGGGGTGTGGGGTATATCAGTGTTACAGTGAGGGGTGTGGGGTATATCAGTGTTACAGTGAGGGGTGTGGGGTATATCAGTTTTTCAGTGAGGGGTGTGGGGTATATCAGTGTCACAGTGAGGGGTGTGGGGTATATCAGTGTTACAGTGAGGGGTGTGGGGTATATCAGTGTCACAGTGAGGGGTGTGGGGTATATCAGTGTTACAGTGAGGGGTGTGGGGTATATCAGTGTCACAGTGAGGGGTGTGGGGTATATCAGTGTTACAGTGAGGGATGTGGGGTATATCAGTGTTACAGTGAGGGGTGTGGGGTGTATCAGGGTGTTACAGTGAGGGGTGTGGGATATATCAGAGTGTTACAGTGAGGGGTGTGGGGTATATCAGTGTTACAGTGAGGGGTGTGGGGTATATCAGAGTGTTACAGTGAGGGGTGTGGGGTATATCAGTGTTACAGTGAGGGTGTGGGGTATATCCGTGTTACAGTGAGGGGTGTGGGGTATATCAGTGTTACAGTGAGGGGTGTGGGGTATATCAGTGTTACAGTGAGGGGTGTGGGGTATATCAGAGTGTTACAGTGAGGGGTGTGGGGTATATCAGTGTTACAGTGAGGGGTGTGGGGTATATCAGTGTTACAGTGAGGGGTGTGGGATATATCAGTGTTACAGTGAGGGGTGTGGGGTATATCAGTGTTACAGTGAGGGGTGTGGGGTATGTCAGAGTGTTACAGTGAGTGGTGTGGGGTATATCAGTGTTACAGTGAGGGGTGTGTGGTATATCAGTGTTACAGTGAGGGGTATGGGGTATATCAGAGTGTTACAGTGAGGGGTGTGGGGTATATCAGTGTTACAGTGAGGGGTGTGGGGTATATCAGTGTTACAGTGAGGGGTGTGGGATATATCAGTGTTACAGTGAGGGGTGTGGGGTATATCAGTGTTACAGTGAGGGTTGTGGGGTATATCAGAGTGTTACAGTGAGGGGTGTGGGGTATATCATTGTTACAGTGAGGGTTGTGGGGTATATCAGAGTGTTACAGTGTGGGATATGGGGTATATCAGAGTGTTACAGTGAGGGGTGTGGGGTATATCAGTGTTACAGTGAGGGGTGTGGGGTATATCAGTGTTACATTGAGGGGTTTGGGGTATATCAGTGTTACAGTGAGGGTTGTGGGGTATATCAGAGTGTTACAGTGAGGGGTGTGGGGTATATCAGAGTGTTACAGTGAGGGGTGTGGGGTATATCAGTGTTACAGTGAGGGGTGTGGGTATATCAGTGTTACAGTGAGGGGTGTGGGGTATATCAGAGTGTTACAGTGCGGGGTGTGGGGTATCTCAGAGTGTTACAGTGAGGGGTGTGGGGTATATCAGAGTGTTACAGTGAGGGGTGTGGGGTATATCAGTGTTACAGTGAGGGGTGTGGGTATATCAGTGTTGCAGTGAGGGGTGTGGGGTATATCAGAGTGTTACAGTGAGGGGTGTGGGGTATATCAGAGTGTTACAGTGAGGGGTGTGGGGTATATCAGTGTTACAGTGAGGGGTGTGGGGTATATCAGTGTTACAGTGAGGGGTGTAGGGTATATCAGTGTTACAGTGAGGGGTGTGGGGTATATCAGAGTGTTACAGTGAGGGGTGTGGGGTATATCAGAGTGTTACAGTGAGGGGTGTGGGATATATCAGTGTTACAGTGAGGGGTGTGGGGTATATCAGTGTTACAGTGAGGGGTGTGGGGTATATCAGAGTTACAGTGAGGGGTGTGGGGTATATCAGAGTTACAGTGAGGGTTGTGGGGGAGATCAGAGTGTTACAGTGAGGGGTGTGGGGTATATCAGAGTGTTACAGTGTGGGGTGTGGGGTATATCAGTGTTACAGTGAGGGTTGTGGGGGAGATCAGAGTGTTACAGTGAGGGGTGTGGGGTATATCAGAGTGTTACAGTGAGGGGTGTGGGGTATATCAGAGTTACAGTGAGGGGTGTGGGGTATATCAGTGTTACAGTGAGGGTTGTGGGGGAGATCAGAGTGTTACAGTGAGGGGTGTGGGGTATATCAGTGTTACAGTGAGGGGTGTGGGGTATGTCAGTGTTACAGTGAGGGTTGTGGGGGAGATCAGAGTGTTACAGTGAGGGGTGTGGGGTATATCAGTGTTACAGTGAGGGGTGTGGGGTATATCAGTGTGTTACAGTGAGGGGTGTGAGGTATATCAGTGTTACAGTGAGGGTTGTGGGGGAGATCAGAGTGTTACAGTGAGGGGTGTGGGGTATATCAGAGTGTTACAGTGAGGGGTGTGCGGTATATCAGTGTTCCAGTGAGGGGTGTGGGGTATATCAGAGTGTTACAGTGAGGGGTGTGGGCCATATCAGTGTTACAGTGAGGGTTGTCGGGTATATCAGAGTGTTACAGTGAGGGGTGGGGGGTATATCAGAGTGTTACAGAGAGGGGTGTGGGATATATCAGTGTTACAGTGAGGGGTGTGGGGTATATCAGAGTGTTACAGTGAGGGGTGTGGGGTATATCAGTGTTACAGTGAGGGGTGTGGGGTATATCAGTGTTACAGTGAGGGATGTGGGGTATATAAGTGTTACAGTGAGGGGTGTGGGTATATCAGTGTTACAGTGAGGGGCGTGGGGTATATCAGTGTTACAGTGAGGGGTGTGGGGTATATCAGTGTTACAGTGAGGGGTGTGGGGTATATCAGAGTGTTAGAGTGAGGGGTGTGAGGTATATCAGTGTTACAGTGAGGGGTGTGGGGTATATCAGTGTTACAGTGAGGGGTGTGGGGTATATCAGAGTGTTAGAGTGAGGGGTGTGAGGTATATCAGTGTTACAGTGAGGGGTGTGGGGTATATCAGTGTTACAGTGAGGGGTGTGGGGTATATCAGAGTTACAGTGAGGGGTGTGGGGTATATCAGAGTGTTACAGTGAGGGGTGTGCGGTATATCAGAGTTACAGTGAGGGGTGTGGGGTATATCAGAGTGTTACAGTGAGGGGTGTGAGGTATATCAGTGTTACAGTGAGGGGTGTGGGGTATATCAGAGTGTTACAGTGAGGGGTGTGGGGTATATCAGAGTGTTACAGTGAGGGCTGTGGGATATATCAGAGTGTTACAGTGAGGGGTGTGGGGTATATCAGTGTTACAGTGAGGGGTGTGGGGTATATCAGTGTTACAGTGAGGGGTGCGGGGTATATCAGAGTGTTACAGTGAGGGGTGTGGGGTATATCAGTGTTACAGTGAGGGGTGTGGGGTATATCAGTGTTACAGTGAGGGGTGTGGGTATATCAGTGTTACAGTGAGGGGTGTGGGGTATATCAGTGTTACAGTGAGGGGTGTGGGGTGTATCAGTGTTACAGTGAGGGGTGTGGGGTATATCAGAGTGTTACAGTGAGGGGTGTGGGGTATATCAGTGTTACAGTGAGGGGTGTGGGATATATCAGAGTGTTACAGTGAGGGGTGTGGGGTATATCAGTGGTACAGTGAGGGGCGTGGGGTATATAAGTGTTACAGTGAGGGGTGTGGGGTATGTCAGAGTGTTACAGTGAGGGGTGTGGGGTATATCAGTGTTACAGTGAGGGGTGTGGGGTATATCAGTGTTAAAGTGAGGGGTGTGGGGTATATCAGTGTTATAGTGAGGGGTGTGGGTATATCAGTGTTACAGTGAGGGGTGTGGGGTATATCAGTGTTACAGTGAGGGGTGTGGGATATATCAGAGTGTTACAGTGAGGGGTGTGGGTATATCAGTGTTACAGTCAGGGGTGTGGGATATATCAGAGTGTTACAGTGAGGCGTGTGGGGTATATCAGTGTCACAGTGAGAGGTGTGGGATATATCAGAGTGTTACAGTGAGGGGTGTGGGGTATATCAGTGTTACAGTGAGGGGTGTGGGGTATATCAGAGTGTTACAGTGAGGGGTGTGGGGTATATCAGAGTATTACAGTGAGGGGTCTGAGGTATATCAGTGTTACAGTGAGGAGTGTGGGGTATATCAGTGTTACAGTGAGGGGTGTGGGGTATATCAGTGTTACAGTGAGGGGTGTGGGGTGTATCAGTGTTACAGTGAGGGGTGTGGAGTATATCAGAGTGTTACAGTGAGGGGTGTGGGGTATATCAGAGTGTTACAGTGAGGGGCGTGGAGTATATCAGTGTTACAGTGAGGGGTGTGGGGTATATCAGTGTTACAGTGAGGGGTGTGGGATACATCAGTGTTACAGTGAGGGGTGTGGGGTATATCAGTGGTACAGTGAGTGTTGTGGGGTATATCAGTGTTACAGTGAGGGGTGTGGGGTATATCAGAGTGTTACAGTGAGGGGTGTGGGGTATATCAGAGTGTTACAGTGAGGGGTGTGGGTTATATCAGAGTGTTACAGTGAGGGGTGTGGGGTATATCAGTGTTACAGTGAGGGGTGTGGGGTATATCATTGTTACAGTGATGGGATTGGGGTATATCAGTGTTACAGTGAGGGGTGTGGGGTATATCAGTGTTACAGTGAGGGGTGTGGGGTATATCAGTGTTACAGTGAGTGGTGTGGGGTATATCAGAGTGTTTCAGTGAGGGGTGTGGGGTATATCAGTGTTACAGTGAGGGGTGTGGGGTATATCAGTGTTACAGTGAGGGGTGTGGGGTATATCAGTGTTACATTGAGGGGTGTGGGGTATATCAGTGTTACAGTGAGGGGTGTGGGGTATATCAGTGTTAACAGTGAGGGGTGTGGGGTATATCCGAGTGTTACAGTGAGGGGTGTAGGGTATATCAGAGTGTTACAGTGAGGGGTGTGGGGTATATCAGTGTTACAGTGAGGGGTGTGCGGTATATCAGAGTGTTACAGTGAGGGGTGTGGGGTATATCAGTGTTACAGCGAGGGGTGTGGGGTATATCAGTGTTAAAGTGAGGGGTGTGGGGTATATCAGTGTTACAGTGAGGGGTGTGGGGTATATCAGTGTTACAGTGAGGGGTGTGGGGTATATCAGAGTTACAGTGAGGGGTGGGATATATCAGAATGTTACAGTGAGGGGTGTGGGGTATATCAGTGTTACAGTGAGGGGTGTGGGATATATCAGAGTGTTTCAGTGAGGGGTGTGGGGTATATCAGTGTTACAGTGAGGTGTGTGGGGTATATCAGTGTTACAGTGAGGGGTGTGGGGTATACCAGTGTTACAGTGAGGGGTGTGGGGTATATCAGAGTGTTACAGTGAGGGGTGTGGCGTATATCAGTGTTACAGTGAGGGGTGTGGGGTATATCAGTGTTACAGTGAGGGGTGTGGCATATATCAGTGTTACAGTGAGGGGTGTGGGGTATATCAGTGTTACAGTGAGGGGTGTGCGGTATATCAGTGTTACAGTGAGGGGTGAGGGGTATATCAGTGTTACAGTGAGGGGTGTGGCATATATCAGTGTTACAGTGAGGGGTGTGGGGTATATCAGTGTTACAGTGAGGGGTGTGGGGCATATCAGTGTTAACAGTGAGGGGTGTGGGGTATATGCGTGTGTTACAGTGAGGGGTGTAGGGTATATCAGAGTGTTACAGTGAGGGGTGTTGGGTATATCAGTGTTACAGCGAGGGGTGTGGGGTATATCAGTTTTAAAGTGAGGGGTGTGGGGTATATCAGTGTTACAGTGAGGGGTGTGGGGTATATCAGTGTTACAGTGAGGGGTGTGGGGTATATCAGAGTTACAGTGAGGGGTGGGATATATCAGAATGTTACAGTGAGGGGTGTGGGATATATCAGAGTGTTACAGTGAGGGGTGTGGGGTATATCAGTGTTACAGTGAGGTGTGTGGGGTATATCAGTGTTACAGTGAGGGGTGTGGGGTATACCAGTGTTACAGTGAGGGGTGTTGGGTATATCAGAGTGTTACAGTGAGGGGTGTGGGGGATATCAGTGTTACAGTGAGGGGTGTGGGGTATATCATTGTTACAGTGAGGGGTGTGGGATATATCAGAGTGTTACAGTGAGGGGTGTGAGGTATATCAGTGTTACAGTGAGGGGTGTGGGGTATATCAGTGTTACAGTGAGGGGTGTGGGGTATATCAGAGTTACAGTGAGGGGTGTGGGGTATATCAGAGTGTTACAGTGAGGGGTGTGCGGTATATCAGAGTTACAGTGAGGGGTGTGGGGTATATCAGAGTGTTACAGTGAGGGGTGTGAGGTATATCAGTGTTACAGTGAGGGGTGTGGGGTATATCAGAGTGTTACAGTGAGGGGTGTGGGGTATATCAGAGTGTTACAGTGAGGGCTGTGGGATATATCAGAGTGTTACAGTGAGGGGTGTGGGGTATATCAGTGTTACAGTGAGGGGTGTGGGGTATATCAGTGTTACAGTGAGGGGTGCGGGGTATATCAGAGTGTTACAGTGAGGGGTGTGGGGTATATCAGTGTTACAGTGAGGGGTGTGGGGTATATCAGTGTTACAGTGAGGGGTGTGGGTATATCAGTGTTACAGTGAGGGGTGTGGGGTATATCAGTGTTACAGTGAGGGGTGTGGGGTGTATCAGTGTTACAGTGAGGGGTGTGGGGTATATCAGAGTGTTACAGTGAGGGGTGTGGGGTATATCAGTGTTACAGTGAGGGGTGTGGGATATATCAGAGTGTTACAGTGAGGGGTGTGGGGTATATCAGTGGTACAGTGAGGGGCGTGGGGTATATAAGTGTTACAGTGAGGGGTGTGGGGTATGTCAGAGTGTTACAGTGAGGGGTGTGGGGTATATCAGTGTTACAGTGAGGGGTGTGGGGTATATCAGTGTTAAAGTGAGGGGTGTGGGGTATATCAGTGTTATAGTGAGGGGTGTGGGTATATCAGTGTTACAGTGAGGGGTGTGGGGTATATCAGTGTTACAGTGAGGGGTGTGGGATATATCAGAGTGTTACAGTGAGGGGTGTGGGTATATCAGTGTTACAGTCAGGGGTGTGGGATATATCAGAGTGTTACAGTGAGGCGTGTGGGGTATATCAGTGTCACAGTGAGAGGTGTGGGATATATCAGAGTGTTACAGTGAGGGGTGTGGGGTATATCAGTGTTACAGTGAGGGGTGTGGGGTATATCAGAGTGTTACAGTGAGGGGTGTGGGGTATATCAGAGTATTACAGTGAGGGGTCTGAGGTATATCAGTGTTACAGTGAGGAGTGTGGGGTATATCAGTGTTACAGTGAGGGGTGTGGGGTATATCAGTGTTACAGTGAGGGGTGTGGGGTGTATCAGTGTTACAGTGAGGGGTGTGGAGTATATCAGAGTGTTACAGTGAGGGGTGTGGGGTATATCAGAGTGTTACAGTGAGGGGCGTGGAGTATATCAGTGTTACAGTGAGGGGTGTGGGGTATATCAGTGTTACAGTGAGGGGTGTGGGATACATCAGTGTTACAGTGAGGGGTGTGGGGTATATCAGTGGTACAGTGAGTGTTGTGGGGTATATCAGTGTTACAGTGAGGGGTGTGGGGTATATCAGAGTGTTACAGTGAGGGGTGTGGGGTATATCAGAGTGTTACAGTGAGGGGTGTGGGTTATATCAGAGTGTTACAGTGAGGGGTGTGGGGTATATCAGTGTTACAGTGAGGGGTGTGGGGTATATCATTGTTACAGTGATGGGATTGGGGTATATCAGTGTTACAGTGAGGGGTGTGGGGTATATCAGTGTTACAGTGAGGGGTGTGGGGTATATCAGTGTTACAGTGAGTGGTGTGGGGTATATCAGAGTGTTTCAGTGAGGGGTGTGGGGTATATCAGTGTTACAGTGAGGGGTGTGGGGTATATCAGTGTTACAGTGAGGGGTGTGGGGTATATCAGTGTTACATTGAGGGGTGTGGGGTATATCAGTGTTACAGTGAGGGGTGTGGGGTATATCAGTGTTAACAGTGAGGGGTGTGGGGTATATCCGAGTGTTACAGTGAGGGGTGTAGGGTATATCAGAGTGTTACAGTGAGGGGTGTGGGGTATATCAGTGTTACAGTGAGGGGTGTGCGGTATATCAGAGTGTTACAGTGAGGGGTGTGGGGTATATCAGTGTTACAGCGAGGGGTGTGGGGTATATCAGTGTTAAAGTGAGGGGTGTGGGGTATATCAGTGTTACAGTGAGGGGTGTGGGGTATATCAGTGTTACAGTGAGGGGTGTGAGGTATATCAGAGTTACAGTGAGGGGTGGGATATATCAGAATGTTACAGTGAGGGGTGTGGGGTATATCAGTGTTACAGTGAGGGGTGTGGGATATATCAGAGTGTTTCAGTGAGGGGTGTGGGGTATATCAGTGTTACAGTGAGGTGTGTGGGGTATATCAGTGTTACAGTGAGGGGTGTGGGGTATACCAGTGTTACAGTGAGGGGTGTGGGGTATATCAGAGTGTTACAGTGAGGGGTGTGGCGTATATCAGTGTTACAGTGAGGGGTGTGGGGTATATCAGTGTTACAGTGAGGGGTGTGGCATATATCAGTGTTACAGTGAGGGGTGTGGGGTATATCAGTGTTACAGTGAGGGGTGTGCGGTATATCAGTGTTACAGTGAGGGGTGAGGGGTATATCAGTGTTACAGTGAGGGGTGTGGCATATATCAGTGTTACAGTGAGGGGTGTGGGGTATATCAGTGTTACAGTGAGGGGTGTGGGGCATATCAGTGTTAACAGTGAGGGGTGTGGGGTATATGCGTGTGTTACAGTGAGGGGTGTAGGGTATATCAGAGTGTTACAGTGAGGGGTGTTGGGTATATCAGTGTTACAGCGAGGGGTGTGGGGTATATCAGTTTTAAAGTGAGGGGTGTGGGGTATATCAGTGTTACAGTGAGGGGTGTGGGGTATATCAGTGTTACAGTGAGGGGTGTGGGGTATATCAGAGTTACAGTGAGGGGTGGGATATATCAGAATGTTACAGTGAGGGGTGTGGGATATATCAGAGTGTTACAGTGAGGGGTGTGGGGTATATCAGTGTTACAGTGAGGTGTGTGGGGTATATCAGTGTTACAGTGAGGGGTGTGGGGTATACCAGTGTTACAGTGAGGGGTGTTGGGTATATCAGAGTGTTACAGTGAGGGGTGTGGGGGATATCAGTGTTACAGTGAGGGGTGTGGGGTATATCATTGTTACAGTGAGGGGTGTGGGATATATCAGAGTGTTACAGTGAGGGGTGTGGGGTATATCAGTGTTACAGTGAGGTGTGTGGGGAATATCAGTGTTACAGTGAGGGGTGTGGGGTATACCAGTGTCACAGTGAGGGGTATGGGGTATATCAGTGTTACAGTGAGGGTGTGGGGTATATCAGAGTGTTACAGTGAGGTGTGTGGGGTATATCAGTGTTACAGTGAGGGGTGTGGGATATATCAATGTTACAGTGAGGGGTGTGGGATATATCAGAGTGTTACAGTGAGTGGTGTGTGTATATAAGTGTTAGAGTCAGGGGTGTGGGGTATATCAGTGTCACAGTGAGAGGTGTGGGATATATCAGTGTTACAGTGAGGGGTGTGGGGTATATCAGAGTGTTACAGTGAGAGGTGTGGGGTATATCAGAGTGTTACAGTGAGGGGTGTGGTGTATATCAGTGTGTTACAGTGAGGGGTGTGGGATATATCAGTGTTACAGTGAGGGGTGTGGGGTATATCAGAGTGTTACAGTGAGGGGTGTGGGGTATATCAGAGTATTACAGTGAGGGGTCTGAGGTATATCAGTGTTACAGTGAGGGGTGTGGGGTATATCAGTGTTACAGTGAGGGGTGTGGGGTATATCAGGGTTACAGTGAGGGGTGTGGGGTGTATCAGTGTTACAGTGAGGGGTGTGGAGTATATCAGAGTGTTACTGTGAGGGGTGTGGGGTATATCAGAGTGTTCCAGTGAGGGGTGTTGAGTATATCAGTGTTACAGTGAGGGGTGTGGGGTATATCAGTGTAACAGTGAGGGGTGTGGGATACATCAGTGTTACAGTGAGGGGTGTGGGGTATATCAGTGTTACAGTGAGGGGTGTGGGGTATATCAGTGTTACAGTGAGGGGTGTGGGGTATATCAGAGTGTTACAGTGAGGGATGTGGCGTATATCAGAGTGTTACAGTGAGGGGTGTGGGGTATATCAGAGTGTTACAGTGAGGGGTGTTGAGTATATCAGTGTTACAGTGAGGGGTGTGGGGTATATCAGTGTTACAGTGAGGGGTGTGGGATACATCAGTGTTACAGTGAGGGGTGTGGGGTATATCAGTGTTACAGTGAGGGGGGTGGGGTATATCAGTGTTACAGTGAGGGGTGTGGGGTATATCAGTGTTACAGTGAGGGGTGTGGGATACATCAGTGTTACAGTGAGGGGTGTGGGGTATATCAGCGTTACAGTGAGGGGTGTGGAGTATATCAGAGTGTTACTGTGAGGGGTGTGGGGTATATCAGAGTGTTACAGTGAGGGGTGTTGAGTATATCAGTGTTACAGTGAGGGGTGTGGGGTATATCAGTGTTACAGTGAGGGGTGTGGGATACATCAGTGTTACAGTGAGGGGTGTGGGGTATATCAGTGTTACAGTGAGGGGTGTGGGGTATATCAGTGTTACAGTGAGGGGTGTGGGGTATATCAGAGTGTTACAGTGAGGGATGTGGCGTATATCAGAGTGTTACAGTGAGGGGTGTGGGGTATATCAGAGTGTTACAGTGAGGGGTGTGGGGTATATCAGTGCTACAGTGAGGGGTGTGGGGTATATCAGTGTTACAGTGAGGGGATTGGGGTATATCAGAGTGTTACAGTGTGGGGTGTGGGGAATATCAGTGTTAAAGTGAGGGGTGTGGGGTACATTAGTGTTACAGTGAGTGGTGTGGGGTATATCAGAGTGTTACAGTGAGGGGTGTGAGGTATATCAGTGTTACAGTGAGGGGTGTGGGGTATATCAGTGTTACAGTGAGGGGTGTGGGGTATATCAGTGTTACAGTGAGGGGTGTGGGGTATATCAGTGTTAACAGTGAAGGGTGTGGGGTATATCCGAGTGTTACAGTGAGGGGTGTAGGGTATATCAGAGTGTTACAGTGAGGGGTGTGGGGTATATCAGTGTTACAGCGAGGGGTGTGGGGTATATCAGTGTTAAAGTGAGGGGTGTGGGGTATATCAGTGTTACAGTGAGGGTTGTGGGGTATATCAGTGTTACAGTGAGGGGTGTGGGGTATATCAGAGTTACAGTGAGGCGTGGGATATATCAGAATGTTACAGTGAGGGGTGTGGGGTATATCAGTGTTAAAGTGAGGGGTGTGGGGTATATCAGAGTTACAGTGAGGGGTGTGGGGTATATCAGTGTTACAGTGAGGGGTGTGGGGTATATCAGTGTTACAATGAGGGGTGTGGGGTATATCAGTGTTACAGTGAGGGGTGTGGGCTATATCAGTGTTACAGTGACGGGTGTGGGATATATCAGAGTGTTACAGTGAGGGGTGTGGGGTATATCAGTGTTACTGTGAGGTGTGTGGGGTATATCAGTGTTACAGTGAGGGGTGTGGGGTATACCAGTGTTACAGTGAGGGGTCTGGGGTATATCAGTGTGTTACAGTGAGGGGTGTGGGGTATATCAGTGTTACAGTGAGGTGTGTGGGGTATATCAGTGTTACAGTGAGGGGTGTGGGGTATATCAGAGTTACAGTGAGGGGTGGGATATATCAGAATGTTACAGTGAGGAGTGTGGGGTATATCAGTGTTACAGTGAGGGGTGTGGGATATGTCAGAGTGTTACAGTGAGGGGTGTGGGGTATATCAGTGTTACAGTGAGGTGTGTGGGGTATATCAGTGTTACAGTGAGGGGTGTGGGGTATACCAGTGTTACATTGAGGGGTGTGGGGTATATCAGAGTGTTACAGTGAGGGGTGTGGGGTATATCAGAGTGTTACAGTGAGGGGTGTGGGGTATATCAGAGTGTTACAGTGAGGGGTGTGGTGTATATCAGTGTGTTACAGTGAGGGGTCTGGTGTATATCAGTGTGTTACCGTGAGGGGTGTGGGGTATATCAGAGTGTTACAGTGAGGGGTGTTGAGTATATCAGTGTTACAGTGAGGGGTGTGGGGTATATCAGTGTTACAGTGAGGGGTGTGGGATACATCAGTGTTACAGTGAGGGGTGTGGGGTATATCAGTGTTACAGTGAGGGGGGTGGGGTATATCAGTGTTACAGTGAGGGGTGTGGGGTATATCAGTGTTACAGTGAGGGGTGTGGGATACATCAGTGTTACAGTGAGGGGTGTGGGGTATATCAGCGTTACAGTGAGGGGTGTGGAGTATATCAGAGTGTTACTGTGAGGGGTGTGGGGTATATCAGAGTGTTACAGTGAGGGGTGTTGAGTATATCAGTGTTACAGTGAGGGGTGTGGGGTATATCAGTGTTACAGTGAGGGGTGTGGGATACATCAGTGTTACAGTGAGGGGTGTGGGGTATATCAGTGTTACAGTGAGGGGTGTGGGGGATATCAGTGTTACAGTGAGGGGTGTGGGGTATATCAGAGTGTTACAGTGAGGGATGTGGCGTATATCAGAGTGTTACAGTGAGGGGTGTGGGGTATATCAGAGTGTTACAGTGAGGGGTGTGGGGTATATCAGTGCTACAGTGAGGGGTGTGGGGTATATCTGTGTTACAGTGAGGGGATTGGGGTATATCAGAGTGTTACAGTGTGGGGTGTGGGGAATATCAGTGTTAAAGTGAGGGGTGTGGGGTACATTAGTGTTACAGTGAGTGGTGTGGGGTATATCAGAGTGTTACAGTGAGGGGTGTGAGGTATATCAGTGTTACAGTGAGGGGTGTGGGGTATATCAGTGTTACAGTGAGGGGTGTGGGGTATATCAGTGTTACAGTGAGGGGTGTGGGGTATATCAGTGTTAACAGTGAAGGGTGTGGGGTATATCCGAGTGTTACAGTGAGGGGTGTAGGGTATATCAGAGTGTTACAGTGAGGGGTGTGGGGTATATCAGTGTTACAGCGAGGGGTGTGGGGTATATCAGTGTTAAAGTGAGGGGTGTGGGGTATATCAGTGTTACAGTGAGGGTTGTGGGGTATATCAGTGTTACAGTGAGGGGTGTGGGGTATATCAGAGTTACAGTGAGGCGTGGGATATATCAGAATGTTACAGTGAGGGGTGTGGGGTATATCAGTGTTAAAGTGAGGGGTGTGGGGTATATCAGAGTTACAGTGAGGGGTGTGGGGTATATCAGTGTTACAGTGAGGGGTGTGGGGTATATCAGTGTTACAATGAGGGGTGTGGGGTATATCAGTGTTACAGTGAGGGGTGTGGGCTATATCAGTGTTACAGTGACGGGTGTGGGATATATCAGAGTGTTACAGTGAGGGGTGTGGGGTATATCAGTGTTACTGTGAGGTGTGTGGGGTATATCAGTGTTACAGTGAGGGGTGTGGGGTATACCAGTGTTACAGTGAGGGGTCTGGGGTATATCAGTGTGTTACAGTGAGGGGTGTGGGGTATATCAGTGTTACAGTGAGGTGTGTGGGGTATATCAGTGTTACAGTGAGGGGTGTGGGGTATATCAGAGTTACAGTGAGGGGTGGGATATATCAGAATGTTACAGTGAGGAGTGTGGGGTATATCAGTGTTACAGTGAGGGGTGTGGGATATGTCAGAGTGTTACAGTGAGGGGTGTGGGGTATATCAGTGTTACAGTGAGGTGTGTGGGGTATATCAGTGTTACAGTGAGGGGTGTGGGGTATACCAGTGTTACATTGAGGGGTGTGGGGTATATCAGAGTGTTACAGTGAGGGGTGTGGGGTATATCAGAGTGTTACAGTGAGGGGTGTGGGGTATATCAGAGTGTTACAGTGAGGGGTGTGGTGTATATCAGTGTGTTACAGTGAGGGGTCTGGTGTATATCAGTGTGTTACCGTGAGGGGTGTGGGGTATATCAGTGTTACAGTGAGGGGTCTGGGGTATATCAGAGTGTTAAAGTGAGGGGTGTGGGGTATATCAGTGTTACAGTGAGAGGTGTGGGGTATATCAGTGTTACAGTGAGGGGTGTGGGGTATATCAGAGTGTTACAGTGAGGTGTGTGGGGTATATCAGAGTATTACAGTGAGGGGTGTGAGGTATATCAGTGTTACAGTGAGGGGTGTGGGGTATATCAGTGTTACAGTGAGGGGTGTGGGGTATATCAGAGTGTTACAGTGAGCTGTGAGGGGTATATCAGAGTGTTACAGTGAGGGGTGTGGGGTATATCAGAGTGTTACAGTGAGGGGTGTGGGGTATATCAGTGTTACA
The DNA here is from genome assembly GCF_047496885.1 of Scyliorhinus torazame. Taxonomy (NCBI): domain Eukaryota; kingdom Metazoa; phylum Chordata; class Chondrichthyes; order Carcharhiniformes; family Scyliorhinidae; genus Scyliorhinus; species Scyliorhinus torazame. The sequence continues at coordinate 4,506,245 of NC_092728.1, forward strand.
GTGAGTGGTGTGGGGTATATCAGAGTGTTTCAGTGAGGGGTGTGGGGTATATCAGTGTTACAGTGAGGGGTGTAGGGTATATCAGTGTTACAGTGAGGGGTGTGGGGTATATCAGTGTTGCAGTGAGGGGTGTGGGGTATATCAGTGTTGCAGTGAGGGGTGTGGTGTATATCAGTGTTACAGTGAGGGGTGTGGGGTATATCAGTGTGTTACAGTGAGGGGTGTGGGGTATATCAGTGTTACAGTGAGGGGTGTGGGGTATATCAGAGTGTTACAGTGAGGGGTGTGGAATATATCAGTGTTTCAGTTCGGGGTGTAGGGTAATTGAGTGTTACAGTGAGGGGTGTGGGGTATATCAGAGTGTTACAGTGAGGGGTGTGGGGTATATCAGTGTTACAGTGAGGGGTGTGGGGTATATCAGTGTTACAGTGAGGGGTGTGGGGTACATCAGAGTGTTACAGTGAGGGGTGTGGGGTATTTCAGAGTGTTGCTGTGAGGGATGTGGGGTATATCAGTGTTACAGTGAGGGGTGCGGGGTATATCAGTGTTACAGTGAGGGGTGTGGGATATATCAGTGTTTCAGTGAGGGGTGTAGGGTATATCAGAGTGTTACAGTGAGGGGTGTGGGGTATTTCAGAGTGTTACAGTGAGGGGTGTGGGGTATATCAGAGCGTTACAGTGAGGGATGTGGGGTATATCAGAGTGTTATAGTGAGGGGTGTGGGGTATATCAGAGTGTTACAGTGAGGGGTGTGGGGTATATCAGTGTTACAGCGAGGGGTGTGGGGTATATCAGAGTGTTACAGTGAGGGGTGTGGGGTATATCAGTGTTACAGTGAGGGGTGTGGGGTATATCAGTTTGTTACAGTGAGGGGTGTGGAGTATATCAGTGTTACAGTGAGGGATGTGGGGTATATCAGAGTGTTACAGTGAGGGGTGTGGGGTATGTCAGAGTTTTCCAGTGAGGGGTGTGGGGTATATCAGAATGTTACAGTGAGGGGTGTGGGGTATATCAATGTTACAGTGAGGGGTGTGGGGTATATCAGTGTTACAGTGAGGTGTGTGGGGTATATCAGTGTTACAGTGATGGGTGTGGGGTATATCAGTGTTATAGTGAGGGTTGTGGGTAATTAAGTGTTACAGTGAGGGGTGTAGTGTATATCAGTGTTACAGTGAGGGGTGAGGGGTATATCAGTGTTACAGTGAGGGGTGTGGGATATATCAGAGTGTTACAGTGAGGGGTGTGCGTATATCAGTGTTACAGTCAGGGGTGTGGGGTATATCAGTATCACAGTGAGAGGTGTGGGATATATCAGTGTTACAGTGAGGGGTGTGGGTTATATCAGAGTGTTACAGTGAGGGGTGTGGGGTATATCAGTGTTACAGTGAGGGGTGTGGGGTATATCAGAGTGTTACAGTGAGAGGTGTGGGGTATATCAGAGTGTAACAGTGAGGGGTGTGGTGTATATCAGTGTGTTACAGTGAGGGGTGTGGGGTATATCAGTGTTACAGTGAGGGGTCTGGTGTATATCAGTGTGTTACCGTGAGGGGTGTGGGGTATATCAGTGTTACAGTGAGGGGTCTGGGGTATATCAGAGTGTTAAAGTGAGGGGTGTGGGGTATATCAGTGTTACAGTGAGGGGTGTGGGGTATATCAGTGTTACAGTGAGGGGTGTGGGGTATATCAGTGTTGCAGTGAGGGGTGTGGGGTATATCAGTGTTGCAGTGAGGGGTGTGGTGTATATCAGTGTTACAGTGAGGGGTGTGGGGTATATCAGTGTGTTACAGTGAGGGGTGTGGGGTATATCAGTGTTACAGTGAGGGGTGTGGGGTATATCAGAGTGTTACAGTGAGGGGTGTGGGATATATCAGTGTTTCAGTTAGGGGTGTAGGGTAATTGAGTGTTACAGTGAGGGGTGTGGGGTATATCAGAGTGTTACAGTGAGGGGTGTGGGGTATATCAGTGTTACAGTGAGGGGAGTGGGGTATATCAGTGTTACAGTGAGGGGTGTGGGGTACATCAGAGTGTTACAGTGAATGGTGTGGGGTATTTCAGAGTGTTGCTGTGAGGGATGTGGGGTATATCAGTGTTACAGTGAGGGGTGCGGGGGATATCAGTGTTACAGTGAGGGGTGTGGGATATATCAGTGTTTCAGTGAGGGGTGTAGGGTATATCAGAGTGTTACAGTGAGGGGTGTGGGGTATTTCAGAGTGTTACAGTGAGGGGTGTGGGGTATATCAGAGCGTTACAGTGAGGGATGTGGGGTATATCAGAGTGTTATAGTGAGGGGTGTGGGGTATATCAGAGTGTTACAGTGAGGGGTGTGGGGTATATCAGTGTTACAGTGAGGGGTGTGGGGTATATCAGAGTGTTACAGTGAGGGCTGTGGGGTATATCAGTGTTACAGTGAGGGGTGTGGGGTATATCAGTTTGTTACAGTGAGGGGTGTGGAGTATATCAGTGTTACAGTGAGGGATGTGGGGTATATCAGAGTGTTACAGTGAGGGGTGTGGGGTATATCAGAGTTTTCCAGTGAGGGGTGTGGGGTATATCAGAATGTTACAGTGAGGGGTGTGGGGTATATCAATGTTACAGTGAGGGGTGTGGGGTATATCAGTGTTACAGTGAGGTGTGTGGGGTATATCAGTGTTACAGTGATGGGTGTGGGGTATATCAGTGTTATAGTGAGGGTTGTGGGTAATTAAGTGTTACAGTGAGGGGTGTAGTGTATATCAGTGTTACAGTGAGGGGTGAGGGGTATATCAGTGTTACAGTGAGGGGTGTGGGATATATCAGAGTGTTACAGTGAGGGGTGTGCGTATATCAGTGTTACAGTCAGGGGTGTGGGGTATATCAGTATCACAGTGAGAGGTGTGGGATATATCAGTGTTACAGTGAGGGGTGTGGGGTATATCAGAGTGTTACAGTGAGGGGTGTGGGGTATATCAGTGTTACAGTGAGGGGTGTGGGGTATATCAGAGTGTTACAGTGAGAGGTGTGGGGTATATCAGAGTGTAACAGTGAGGGGTGTGGTGTATATCAGTGTGTTACAGTGAGGCGTGTGGGGTATATCAGTGTTACAGTGAGGGGTGTGGGGTATATCAGTGTTACAGTGAGGGGTGTGGGGTATATCAGAGTTACAGTGAGGGGTGGGATATATCAGAATGTTACAGTGAGGGGTGTGGGGTATATCAGTGTTACAGTGAGGGGTGTGGGATATATCAGAGTGTTACAGTGAGGGGTGTGGGGTATATCAGTGTTACAGTGAGGTGTGTGGGGTATATCAGTGTTACAGTGAGGGGTGTGGGGTATACCAGTGTTACAGTGAGGGGTGTGGGGTATATCAGAGTGTTACAGTGAGGGGTGTGGCGTATATCAGTGTTACAGTGAGGGGTGTGGGGTATATCAGTGTTACAGTGAGGGGTGTGGCGTATATCAGTGTTACAGTGAGGGGTGTGGGGTATATCAGTGTTACCGTGAGGGGTGTGGGGCATATCAGTGTTAACAGTGAGGGGTGTGGGGTATATCCGAGTGTTACAGTGAGGGGTGTAGGGTATATCAGAGTGTTACAGTGAGGGGTGTTGGGTATATCAGTGTTACAGCGAGGGGTGTGAGGTATATCAGTTTTAAAGTGAGGGGTGTGGGGTATATCAGTGTTACAGTGAGGGGTGTGGGGTATATCAGTGTTACAGTGAGGGGTGTGGGGTATATCAGTGTTACAGTGAGGTGTGTGGGGTATATCAGTGTTACAGTGAGGGGTGTGGGGTATACCAGTGTTACAGTGAGGGGTGTGGGGTATATCAGAGTGATACAGTGAGGGGTGTGGGGGATCTCAGTGTTACAGTGAGGGGTGTGGGGTATATCATTGTTACAGTGAGGGGTGTGGGGTATATCAGTGTTACAGTGAGGTGTGTGGGGAATATCAGTGTTACAGTGAGGGGTGTGGGGTATACCAGTGTCACAGTGAGGGGTGTGGGGTATATCAGAGTGTTACAGTGAGGGGTGTGGGGTATATCAGTGTTACAGTGAGGGGTGTGGGGTATATCAGAGTGTTACAGTGAGGGGTGTGGGGTATATCAGTGTTACAGTGAGGGGTGTGGGATATATCAGTGTTACAGTGAGGGGTGTGGGATATATCAGAGTGTTACAGTGAGGGGTGTGGTTATATCAGTGTTACAGTCAGGGGTGTGGGGTATATCAGTGTCACAGTGAGAGGTGTGGGATATATCAGTCTTACAGTGAGGGGTGTGGGGTATATCAGAGTGTTACAGTGAGAGGTGTGGGGTATATCAGAGTGTTACAGTGAGGGGTGTGGGATATATCAGTGTTACAGTGAGGGGTGTGGGGTATATCAGAGTGTTACAGTGAGAGGTGTGGGGTATATCAGAGTGTTACAGTGAGGGGTGTGGGATATATCAGTGTTACAGTGAGGGGTGTGGGATATATCAGAGTGTTACAGTGAGTGGTGTGGGTATATAAGTGTTAGAGTGAGGGGTGTGGGGTATATCAGTGTCACAGTGAGAGGTGTGGGATATATCAGTGTTACAGTGAGGGGTGTGGGGTATATCAGAGTGTTACAGTGAGAGGTGTGGTGTATATCAGAGTGTTACAAAGAGGGGTGTGGTGTATATCAGTGTGTTACAGTGAGGGGTGTGGGGTATATCAGTGTTACAGTGAGGGGTGTGGGGTATATCAGAGTGTTACAGTGAGGGGTGTGGGGTATATCAGAGTATTACAGTGAGGGGTCTTAGGTATATCAGTGTTACAGTGAGGGGTGTGGGGTATATCAGTGTTACAGTGAGGGGTGTGGGGTATATCAGTGTTACAGTGAGGGGTGTGGGGTGTATCAGTGTTACCGTGAGGGGTGTGGAGTATATCAGAGTGTTACTGTGAGGGGTGTGGGGTATATCAGAGTGTTACAGTGAGGGGTGTTCAGTATATCAGTGTTACAGTGAGGGGTGTGGGGTATATCAGTGTTACAGTGAGGGGTGTGGGATACATCAGTGTTACAGTGAGGGGTGTGGGGCATATCAGTGTTACAGTGAGGGGTGTGGGGTATATCAGTGTTACAGTGAGGGGTGTGGGGTATATCAGAGTGTTACAGTGAGGGATGTGGGGTATATCAGAGTGTTACAGTGCGGGGTGTGGGGTATATCAGAGTGTTACAGTGAGGGGTGTGGGGTATATCAGTGTTACAGTGAGGGGTGTGGGGTATCTCAGTGTTACAGTGAGGGGATTGGGGTATATCAGAGTGTTACAGTGGGAGGTGTGGGGTATATCAGTGTTACAGTGAGGGGTGTGGGGTATATTAGTGTTACAGTGAGTGGTGTGGGGTATATCAGAGTGTTACAGTGAGGGGTGTGAGGTATATCAGTGTTACAGTGAGGGGTGTGGGGTATATCAGTGTTACAGTGAGGGGTGTGGGGTATATCAGTGTTACAGTGAGGGGTGTGGGGTATTTCAGTGTTACAGTGAGGGGTGTGGGGTATATCAGTGTTAACAGTGAAGGGTGTGGGATATATCCGAGTGTTACAGTGAGGGGTGTAGGGTATATCAGAGTGTTACAGTGAGGGGTGTGGGGTATATCACTGTTACAGCGAGGGGTGTGGGGTATATCAGTGTTAAAGTGAGGGGTGTGGGGTATATCAGTGTTACAGTGAGGGGTGTGGGGTATATCAGTGTTACAGTGAGGGGTGTGGGGTATATCAGAGTTACAGTGAGGCGTGGGATATATCAGAATGTTACAGTGAGGGGTGTGGGGTATATCAGAGTTACAGTGAGGGGTGTGGGATATATCAGAGTGTTACAGTGAGGGGTGTGGGCTATATCAGTGTTACTGTGAGGGGTGTGGGGTATATCAGTGTTACAGTGAGGGGTGTGGGGTATACCAGTGTTACAGTGAGGGGTGTGGGGTATATCAGAGTGTTCCAGTGAGGGGTGTGGGGTATATCAGTGTTACAGTGAGGGGTGTGGGGTATATCAGTGTTACAGTGAGGGGTGTGGGGTATATCAGAGTTACAGTGAGGGGTGGGATATATCAGAATGTTACAGTGAGGGGTGTGGGGTATATCTGTGTTATAGTGAGGGGTGTGGGATATATCAGAGTGTTACAGTGAGGGGTGTGGGGTATATCAGTGTTACAGTGAGGTGTGTGGGGTATATCAGTGTTACAGTGAGGGGTGTGGGGTATACCAGTGTTACATTGAGGGGTGTGGGGTATATCAGAGTGTTACAGTGAGGGGTGTGGTGTATATCAGAGTGTTACAGTGAGGGGTGTGGGGTATATCAGAGTGTTACAGTGAGGGGTGTGGTGTATATCAGTGTGTTACAGTGAGGGTTGTGGGGTATATCAGTGTTAGAGTGAGGGGTCTGGTGTATATCAGTGTGTTACCGTGAGGGGTGTGGGGTATATCAGTGTTACAGTGAGGGGTCTGGGGTATATCAGAGTGTTAAAGTGATGGGTGTGGGGTATATCAGTGTTACAGTGAGAGGTGTGGGGTATATCAGTGTTACAGTGAGGGGTGTGGGGTATATCAGAGTGTTACAGTGAAGTGTGTGGGGTATATCAGAGTATTACAGTGAGGAGTGTGAGGTATATCAGTGTTACAGTGAGGGGTGTGGGGTATATCAGTGTTACAGTGAGGGGTGTGGGGTATATCAGAGTGTTACAGTGAGCTGTGAGGGGTATATCAGAGTGTTGCAGTGAGTGGTGTGGTGTATATCAGTGTGTTACAGTGAGGGGTGTGGGGTATATCAGAGTGTTACAGTGAGGGGTGTGGGATATATCAGTGTTTCAGTTAGGGGTGTAGGGTAATTCAGTGTTACAGTGAGGGGTGTGGGGTATATCAGTGTTGCAGTGAGTGGTGTGGTGTATATCAGTGTTACAGAGAGGGGTGTGGGGTATATCAGTGTGTTACAGTGAGGAGTGTTACAGTGAGGGGTGTGGGATATATCAGTGTTTCAGTTAGGGGTGTAGGGTAATTCAGTGTTACAGTGAGGGGTGTGGGTTATATCAGTGTTACAGTGAGGAGTGTCGGGTACATCAGAGTGTTGCTGTGAGGGATGTGGGGTATATCAGTGTTACAGTGAGGGTTGCGGGGTATATCAGTGTTACAGTGAGGGGTGTGGGGTATATCAGTGTTACAGTGAGGGGTGTGGGGTATATCAGTGTTACAGTGAGGGGTGTGGGGTATATCAGTGTTACAGTGAGGGGTGTGGGGTATATCAGAGTGTTACAGTGAGGGGTGTGGGGTATATCAGTGTTACAGTGAGGGTTGCGGGGTATATCAGTGTTACAGTGAGGGGTGTGGGATATACCAGTGTTTCAGTGAGGGGTGTAGGGTATATCAGAGTGTTACAGTGAGGGGTGTGGGGTATACCAGAGCGTTACAGTGAGGGATGTGGGGTATATCAGAGTGTTACAGTGAGGGGTGTGGGGTATATCAGAGTGTTACAGTGAGGGGTGTGGGGTATATCAGTGTTACAGTGAGGGGTGTGGGGTATATCAGAGTGTTACAGTGAGGGGTGTGGGGTATATCAGTGTTACAGTGAGGGGTGTGGGGTATATCAGTTTGTTACAGTGAGGGGTGTGGAGTATATCAGTGTTACAGTGAGGGATGTGGGGTATATCAGAGTGTTACAGTGAGGGGTGTGGGGTATATCAGAGTTTTCCAGTGAGGGGTGTGGGGTATATCAGAATGTTACAGTGAGGGGTGTGGGGTATATCAGTGTTACAGTGAGGGGTGTGGGGTATATCAGTGTTACAGTGAGGGGTGTGGGGTATATCAGAGTTACAGTGAGGGGTGTGGGGTATATCAATGTTACAGTGAGGGGTGTGGGGTATATCAGTGTTACAGTGAGGTGTGTGGGGTATATCAGTGTTACAGTGATGGGTGTGGGGTATATCAGTGTTATAGTGAGGGGTGTGGGTAATTAAGTGTTACAGTGAGGGGTGTAGTGTATATCAGTGTTACAGTGAGGGGTGTGGGGTATATCAGTGTTACAGTGAGGGGTGTGGGATATATCAGAGTGTTACAGTGAGGGGTGTGGGTATATCAGTGTTACAGTCAGGGGTGTGGGGTATATCAGTATCACAGTGAGAGGTGTGGGATATATCAGTGTTACAGTGAGGGGTGTGGGGTATATCAGAGTTTTACAGTGAGGGGTGTGGGGTATATCAGTGTTACAGTGAGGGGTGTGGAGTATATCAGAGTGTTACAGTGAGAGGTGTGGGGTATATCAGAGTGTAACAGTGAGGGGTGTGGTGTATATCAGTGTGTTACAGTGAGGGGTGTGGGGTATATCAGTGTTACAGTGAGGAGTCTGGTGTATATCAGTGTGTTACCGTGAGGGGTGTGGGGTATATCAGTGTTACAGTGAGGGGTCTGGGGTATATCAGTGTTAAAGTGAGGGGTGTGGGGTATATCAGTGTTACAGTGAGGGGTGTGGGGTATATCAGTGTTACAGTGAGGGGTGTGGGGTATATCAGAGTGTTACTGTGAGGTGTGTGGGGTATATCGGAGTATTACAGTGAGGTGTGTGAGGTATATCAGTGTTAAAGTGAGTGGTGTGGGGTATATCAGTGTTACAGTGAGGGGTGTGGGGTATATCAGTGTTACAGTGAGGGGTGTGGGGTATATCAGTGTTACAGTGAGGGGTGTGGGGTATATCAGAGTTACAGTGAGGGGTGGGATATATCAGAATGTTACAGTGAGGGGTGTGGGGTATATCAGTGTTACAGTGAGGGGTGTGGGATATATCAGAGTGTTACAGTGAGGGGTGTGGGGTATATCAGTGTTACAGTGATGTGTGTGGGGTATATCAGTGTTACAGTGAGGGGTGTGGGGTATACCAGTGTTACATTGAGGGGTGTGGGGTATATCAGAGTGTTACAGTGAGGGGTGTGGGGTATATCAGAGTGTTACAGTGAGGGGTGTGGGGTATATCAGAGTGTTACAGTGAGGGGTGTGGTGTATATCAGTGTGTTACAGTGAGGGTTGTGGGGTATATCAGTGTTACAGTGAGGGGTGTGGGGTATATCAGAGTTTTACAGTGAGGGGTGTGGGGTATATCAGTGTTACAGTGAGGGGTGTGGAGTATATCAGAGTGTTACAGTGAGAGGTGTGGGGTATATCAGTGTTACAGTGAGGGGTGTGGGGTATATCAGTTTGTTACAGTGAGGGGTGTGGAGTATATCAGTGTTACAGTGAGGGATGTGGGGTATATCAGAGTGTTACAGTGAGGGGTGTGGGGTATATCAGAGTTTTCCAGTGAGGGGTGTGGGGTATATCAGAATGTTACAGTGAGGGGTGTGGGGTATATCAGTGTTACAGTGAGGGGTGTGGGGTATATCAGTGTTACAGTGAGGGGTGTGGGGTATATCAGAGTTACAGTGAGGGGTGTGGGGTATATCAGTGTTACAGTGAGGGGTGTGGGGTATATCAGTGTTACAGTGAGGTGTGTGGGGTATATCAGTGTTACAGTGATGGGTGTGGGGTATATCAGTGTTATAGTGAGGGGTGTGGGTAATTAAGTGTTACAGTGAGGGGTGTAGTGTATATCAGTGTTACAGTGAGAGGTGAGTGTTATATCAGTGTTACAGTGAGGGGTGTGGGATATATCAGAGTGTTACAGTGAGGGGTGTGGGTATATCAGTGTTACAGTCAGGGGTGTGGGGTATATCAGTATCACAGTGAGAGGTGTGGGATATATCAGTGTTACAGTGAGGGGTGTGGGGTATATCAGAGTGTTACAGTGAGGGGTGTGGGGTATATCAGTGTTACAGTGAGGGGTGTGGGGTATATCAGTGTTACAGAGAGGGGTGTGGGGTATATCAGTGTGTTACAGTGAGGGGTGTGGGGTATATCAGTGTTACAGTGAGGGGTGTGGGGTATATCAGAGTGTTACAGTGAGGGGTGTGGGATATATCAGTGTTTCAGTTAGGGGTGTAGGGTAATTCAGTGTTACAATGAGTGGTGTGGGGTATATCAGTGTTACAGTGAGGAGTGTCGGGTACATCAGAGTGTTGCTGTGAGGGATGTGGGGTATATCAGTGTTACAGTGAGGGTTGCGGGGTATATCAGTGTTACAGTGAGGGGTGTGGGGTATATCAGTGTTACAGTGAGGGGTGTGAGGTATATCAGTGTTACAGTGAGGGGTGTGGGGTATATCAGTGTTACAGTGAGGGGTGTGAGGTATATCAGTGTTACAGTGAGGGGTGTGGGATATATCAGTGTTTCAGTGAGGGGTGTAGGGTAATACAGAGTGTTTCAGTGAGGGGTGTGGGGGATATCAGAGCGTTACAGTGAGGGATGTGGGGTATATCAGAGTGTTACAGTGAGGGGTGTGGGGTATATCAGAGTGTTACAGTGAGGGGTGTGGGGTATATCAGTGTTACAGTGAGGGGTGTGGGGTATATCAGAGTGTTACAGTGAGGGGTGTGGGGTATATCAGTGTTACAGTGAGGGGTGTGGGGTATATCAGTTTGTTACAGTGAGGGGTGTGGAGTATATCAGTGTTACAGTGAGGGATGTGGGGTATATCAGAGTGTTACAGTGAGGGGTGTGGGGTATATCAGAGTTTTCCAGTGAGGGGTGTGGGGTATATCAGAATGTTACAGTGAGGGGTGTGGGGTATATCAGTGTTACAGTGAGGAGTGTGGTGTATATCAGAGTGTTACAGTGAGGGGTGTGGGGTATATCAGAGTGTTACAGTGAGGGGTGTGGGGTATATCAGTGTTACAGTGAGGGGTGTGGGGTATATCAGAGTGTTACAGTGAGGGGTGTGGGGTATATCAGTGTTACAGTGAGGGGTGTGGGGTATATCAGTTTGTTACAGTGAGGGGTGTGGAGTATATCAGTGTTACAGTGAGGGATGTGGGGTATATCAGAGTGTTACAGTGAGGGGTGTGGGGTATATCAGAGTTTTCCAGTGAGGGGTGTGGGGTATATCAGAATGTTACAGTGAGGGGTGTGGGGTATATCAGTGTTACAGTGAGGGGTGTGGGGTATATCAGTGTTACAGTGAGGGGTGTGGGGTATATCAGAGTGTTACAGTGAGGGGTGTGGGGTATATCAGTGTTACAGTGAGGGGTGTGGGGTATATCAGAGTTACAGTGAGGGGTGTGGGGTATATCAATGTTACAGTGAGGGGTGTGGGGTATATCAATGTTACAGTGAGGGGTGTGCGGTATATCAGTGTTACAGTGATGGGTGTGGGGTATATCAGTGTTATAGTGAGGGGTGTGGGTAATTAAGTGTTACAGTGAGGGGTGTAGTGTATATCAGTGTTACAGTGAGAGGTGAGTGTTATATCAGTGTTACAGTGAGGGGTGTGGGATATATCAGAGTGTTACAGTGAGGGGTGTGGGTATATCAGTGTTACAGTCAGGGGTGTGGGGTATATCAGTATCACAGTGAGAGGTGTGGGATATATCAGTGTTACAGTGAGGGGTGTGGGGTATATCAGAGTGTTACAGTGAGGGGTGTGGGGTATATCAGTGTTACAGTGAGGGGTGTGGGGTATATCAGAGTGTTACAGTGAGAGTTTGGGGTATATCAGAGTGTAACAGTGAGGGGTGTGGTGTATATCAGTGTGTTACAGTGAGGGGTGTGGGGTATATCAGTGTTACAGTGAGGGGTCTGGTGTATATCAGTGTGTTACCGTGAGGGGTGTGGGGTATATCAGTGTTACAGTGAGGGGTCTGGGGTATATCAGTGTTACAATGAGGGGTGTGGGGTATATCAGTGTTACAGTGGGGGTGTGGGGTATATCAGAGTGTTAGAGTGAGGGGTGTGGGGGATATCAGTGTTACAGTGAGGGGTGTGGGGTATATCAGTGTAACAGTGAGGGGTATGGGGTATATCAGAGTGTTACAGTGAGGGGTGTAGGGTATATCGGAGTGTTACTGTGAAGGGTGTGGGGTATATCAGTGTTACAGCGAGGGGTGTGGGGTATATCAGTGTTACAGTGAGGGGTGAGGGGTATATCAGTGTTACAATGAGGTGTGTAGGGTATATGACAGTGTTAGTGATGGGTGTGGGGTATATCAGTGTTACAGTGATGGGTGTGGTGTATATCAGTGTTACATTGCAGGGCGTGGCATATATCAGAATGTTACACTGAGGGGTGTGGGGTATATCAGAGTGTTACAGTGAGGGGTGTGGGGTATATCAGTGTTACAGTGAGGGGTGTGGGATATATCAGTGTTACAGTGAGGGGTGTAGGGTATATCAGTGTTACAGTGAGGGGTGTGGGGTATATCAGAGTGTTACATTGAGGGGTGTGGGATATATCAGTGTATCTGTTAGGGGTGTAGGGTATTTCAGTGTTACAGTGAGGGGTGTGGGGTATATCAGTGTTACAGTGAGGAGTGTGGGGTACATCAGAGTGTTGCTGTGAGGGAGGTGGGGTATATCAGTGTTACAGTGAGGGGTGTGTGGTATATCAGTGTTACAGTGAGGGATGTGGGATATATCAGTTTTTCAGTGAGGGGTGTAGCGTATATCAGAGTGTTACAGTGAGGGGTGTAGGATATATCAGTGTTACAGTGAGGGGTGTGGGGTATATCAGACTGTCACAGTGAGGGGTGTGGGATATTTCAGAGTGTCACAGAGAGGGGTGTGGGGTATATCAGTGTTACAGTGAGGGGTGTGGGGTATATCAGAGTGTTACAGTGAGGGGTGTGGGCTATATCCGTGTGTTACAGTGAGGGGTGTGGGATATACCAGCGTTACAGTGAGGCATGGGGGTATGCCAGAGTGCTACAGTGAGGGGTGTGGGGGATATCAGTGTTACAGTGAGGGGTGTGGGTTATATCAGAGTGTTACAGTGAGGGGTGTGGGGTATATCAGTGTTACACTGAGGGGTGTGGGGTATATCAGAGTGTTACAGTGAGGGGTGTGGGGTATATCAGTGTTACAGTGTGGGGTGTGGCGTATATCAGAGTGTTACAGTGAGGGGTGTGGGGTATATCAGAGTGTTACAGTGAGGGGAGTGGGATATATCAGAGTGTTACAGTGAGGGGTGTGGGGTCTATCAGTGTTACAGTGAGGGGTGTGGGGTATATCAGTGTTACAGTGAGGGGTGTGGGGTATATCAGAGTGTTACAGTGAGAGGTGTGGGTTATATCAGTGTTACAGTGAGGGGTGTGGGGTATATCAGTGTTACGGTGAGGGTGTGGGATATATCAGTGTTACAGTGAGGGGTGTGGGATATATCAGTGTTACAGTGAGGGGTGTGGGGTATATCAGAGTGTTACAGTGAGGGGTGTGGGGTATATCAGTGTTACAATGAGGGGTGTGGGGTATATCAGTGTTACAGTGAGGGGTGTGGGGTATATCAGTGTTACAGTGGGGGTGTGGGGTATATCAGAGTGTTAGAGTGAGGGGTGTGGGGTATATCAGTGTTACAGTGAGGGGTGTGGGGTATATCAGTGTTACAGTGAGGTGTGTGGGTTATATAAGTGTTACAGTGAGGGGTTTGTGATATATCAGAGTGTTACAGTGAGGGGTGTGTGGTATATCAGAGTGTTTCAGTGAGGGGTGTGGGGTATATCAGTGTTACAGTGAGGGGTGTGGGCTATAGCAGAGTGTTTCAGTGAGGGGTATGGGGTATATCAGTGTTACAGTGAGTGGAGTGGGGTATATCAGTGTTACAGTGAGGGGTGTGGGGTATATCAGTATTACAGTGACGGGTGTGGGGTATATCAGAGTGTTACAGTGAGAGGTGTGGTGTATATCAGAGTGTTACCGTGACGGGTGTGGGGTATATCAGTGTTACAGTGAGGGGTGTGGGGTATATCAGTGTTACAGTGAGGGGTGTGGGGTATATCAGTGTTACAGTGAGGAGTGTGGGGTACATCAGAGTGTTGCTGTGAGGGAGGTGGGGTATATCAGTGTTACAGTGAGGGGTGTGTGGTATATCAGTGTTACAGTGAGGGGTGTGGGATATATCAGTGTTTCAGTGAGGGGTGTAGCGTATATCAGAGTGTTACAGTGAGGGGTGTGGGGTATATCAGTGTTACAGTGAGGGGTGTGGGGTATATCAGTGTTACACTGAGGGGTGTGGGGGATATCAGAGTGTTACAGTGAGGGGTGTGGGGTATATCAGTGTTACAGTGAGGGGTGTGGCGTATATCAGAGTGTTACAGTGAGGGGTGTGGGGTATATCAGAGTGTTACAGTGAGGGGAGTGGGGTCTATCAGTGTTACAGTGAGGGGTGTGGGGTATATCAGTGTTACAGTGAGGGGTGTGGGGTATATCGGAGTGTTACAGTGAGAGGTGTGGGTTATATCAGTGTTACAGTGAGGGGTGTGGGATATATCAGTGTTACGGTGAGGGGTGTGGGATATATCAGTGTTACAGTGAGGGGTGTGGGATATATCAGTGTTACAGTGAGGGGTGTGGGGTATATCAGAGTGTTACAGTGAGGGGTGTGGGGTATATCAGTGTTACAATGAGGGCTGTGGGGTATATCAGTGTTACAGTGAGGGGTGTGGGGTATATCAGTGTTACAGTGGGGGTGTGGGGTATATCAGAGTGTTAGAGTGAGGGGTGTGGGGTATATCAGTGTTACAGTGAGGGGTGTGGGGTATATCAGTGTTACAGTGAGGTGTGTGGGTTATATAAGTGTTACAGGGAGGGGTTTGGGATATATCAGAGTGTTACAGTGAGGGGTGTGTGGTATATCAGAGTGTTTCAGTGAGGGGTGTGGGGTATATCAGTGTTACAGTGAGGGGTGTGGGCTATAGCACAGTGTTTCAGTGAGGGGTATGGGGTATATCAGTGTTACAGTGAGTGGAGTGGGGTATATCAGTGTTACAGTGAGGGGTGTGGGGTATATCAGTATTACAGTGACGGGTGTGGGGTATATCAGGGTGTTACAGTGAGAGGTGTGGTGTATATCAGAGTGTTACAGTGAGGGGTGTGGGGTATATCAGTGTTACAGTGAGGGGTGTGGTATATATCAGTGTTACAGTGAGGGGTGTAGGGTATATCAGTGTTACAGTGAGGGGTGTGGGGTATATCAGAGTGTTACAGTGAGGGGTGTGGGATATATCAGTGTTTCTGTTAGGGGTGTAGGGTATTTCAGTGTTACAGTGAGGGGTGTGGGGTATATCAGTGTTACAGTGAGGAGTGTGTGGTATATCAGTGTTACAGTGAGGGGTGTGGGATATATCAGTGTTTCAGTGAGGGGTGTGTGGTATATCAGTGTTACAGTGAGGGGTGTGGGATATATCAGTGTTTCAGTGAGGGGTGTAGCGTATATCAGAGTGTTACAGTGAGGGGTGTGGGGTATATCAGTGTTACAGTGAGGGGTGTGGGGTATATCAGACTGTCACAGTGAGGGGTGTGGGGTATGTCAGAGTGTTACAGTGAGGGGTGTGGGATATTTCAGAGTGTCACAGTGAGGGGTGTGGGGTATATCAGTGTTACAGTGAGGGTGTGGGGAATATCAGAGTGTTACAGTGAGGGGTGTGGGGTATATCCGTGTGTTACAGTGAGGGGTGTGGGATATACCAGCGTTACAGTGAGGGGTGTGGGGTATATCAGTGTTACAGTGAGGGGTGTGGGGTATATCAGGGTGTTACAGTGAGGGGTGTGGGGTATATCAGTGTTACAGTGAGGGGTGTGGGGTATATCAGAGTGTTACAGTGAGGGGTGTGGGGTATATTAGAGTGTTACAGTGAGGGGTGTGGGATATATCAGAGTGTTACAGTGAGGGGTGTGGGGTATATCAGTGTTACAGTGAGGGGTGTGGGGTATATCAGTGTTACAGTGAGGGGTGTGGGGTATATCAGAGTGTTACAGTGAGGGGTGTGGGTTATATCAGTGTTACAGTGAGGGGTGTGGGGTATATCAGTGTTACGGTGAGGGGTGTGGGATATATCAGTGTTACAGTGAGGGGTGTGGGATATATCAGTGTTACAGTGAGGGGTGTGGGGTATATCAGACTGTTACAGTGAGGGTTGTGGGGTATATCAGTGTTACAGTGAGGGGTGTGGGGTATATTAGTGTTACAGTGAGGCGTGTGGGGTATATCAGTGTTACAGTGGGGGTGTGGGGTATATCAGAGTGTTAGAGTGAGGGGTGTGGGGTATATCAGTGTTACAGTGAGGGGTGTGGGGTATATCAGTGTTACAGTGAGGTGTGTGGGTTATATCAGTGTTACAGTGAGGGGTTTGGGATATATCAGAGTGTTACAGTGAGGGGTGTGTGGTATATCAGAGTGTTTCAATGTGGGGCATATCAGTGTTAGAGTGAGGGGTGTGGGGTATATCAGAGTGTTTCAGTGAGGGGTATGGGGTATATCAGTGTTACAGTGAGTGGTGTGGGGTATATCAGTGTTACAGTGAGGGGTGTGGGGTATATCAGTATTAGAGTGAGGTGTGTGGAGTATATCAGAGTGTTACAGTGAGGGGTGTGGTGTATATCAGAGTGTTACAGTGAGGGGTGTGGGGTATATCAGTGTTACAGTGAGAGGTGTGGGATATATCAGAGTGTTACAGTGAGGGGTGTGGGGTATATCAGAGTGTTTCAGTGAGGGGTGTGGGGCATATCACTGTTACAGTGAGGGGTGTGGGGTATATCAGTGTTACAGTGAGGTGTGTGGGTTATATCAGTGTTACAGTGAGGGGTTTGGGATATATCAGAGTGTTACAGTGAGGGGTGTGTGGTATATCAGAGTGTTTCAGTGTGGGGTATATCAGTGTTAGAGTGAGGGGTGTGGGGTATATCAGAGTGTTTCAGTGAGGGGTATGGGGTATATCAGTGTTACAGTGAGTGGTGTGGGGTATATCAGTGTTACAGTGAGGGGTGTGGGGTATATCAGTATTAGAGTGAGGTGTGTGGAGTATATCAGAGTGTTACAGTGAGGGGTGTGGTGTATATCAGAGTGTTACAGTGAGGGGTGTGGGGTATATCAGTGTTACAGTGAGGGGTGTGGGATATATCAGAGTGTTACAGTGAGGGGTGTGGGGTATATCAGAGTGTTTCAGTGAGGGGTGTGGGTCATATCACTGTTACAGTGAGGGGTGTGGGGTATATCAGAGTGTTTCAGTGAGGGGTGTGGGGTATATCAGAGTGTTTCAGTGAGGGGTGTGGGGTATATCAGTGTTACTGTGAGGGGTGTGGGGTATATCAGTGTTACAGTGAGGGGTGTGGGGTATATCAGAGTGTAACAGTGAGGGGTGTGGGGTATATCAGTGTTACAGTGAGGGGTGTTGGGTATATCAGTGTTACAGTGAGGGGTGTGGGGTATATCAGTGTTACAGTGAGGGGCGTGGGGTATATCAGTGTTACAGTGAGGGGTGTGGGATATATCAGTGTTACAGTGAGGGGTGGAGGGTATATCAGTGTCACAGTGAGGGGTGTGAGATATATCAGTGTTACAGTGAGGGGTGTGGGATATATCAGTGTTACAGTGAGGGGTGTGGGGTATATCAGAGTGTTACAGTGAGGGGTGTGGGGTATATCAGTGTTACAGTGAGGGGTGTGGAGTATATCAGTGTTACAGTGAGGGGTGTGGGGTATATCAGTGTTACAGTGGGGGTGTGGGGTATATCAGAGTGTTAGAGTGAGGGGTGTGGGGTATATCAGTGTTACAGTGAGGGGTGTGTGGTATATCAGTATTACAGTGAGGTGTGTGTGTTATATAAGTGTTACAGTGAGGAGTTTGGGATATATCAGAGTGTTACAGTGAGGGGTGTGTGGTATATCAGAGTGTTTCAGTGAGGGGTGTGGGGTATATCAGTGTTACAGTGAGGGGTGTGGGGTATATCAGAGTGTTTCAGTGAGGGGTATGGGATATATCAGTGTTACAGTGAGTGGTGTGGGGTATATCAGTGTTACAGTGAGGGGTGTGGGGTATATCAGTATTACAGTGAGGGGTGTGGGGTATATCAGAGTGTTACAGTGAGAGGTGTGGTGTATATCAGAGTATTACAGTGAGGGGTGTGGGGTATATCAGTGTTACAGTGAGGGTTGTGGGGTATATCAGAGTGTTACAGTGAGGGGTGTGGGATATATCAGTGTTTCTGTTAGGGGTGTAGGGTATTTCAGTGTTACAGTGAGGGGTGTGGGGTATATCAGTGTTACAGTGAGGGGTGTGGGGTATATCAGTGTTACAGTGAGGGGTGTGGGATATATCAGTGTTACAGTGAGGGTTGTAGGGTATATCAGTGTTACAGTGAGGGGTGTGGGGTATATCAGAGTGTTACAGTGAGGGGTGTGGGATATATCAGTGTTTCTGTTAGGGGTGTAGGGTATTTCAGTGTTACAGTGAGGGGTGTGGGGTATATCAGTGTTACAGTGAGGAGTGTGGGGTACATCAGTGTTACAGTGAGGGGTGTGGGATATATCAGTGTTTCAGTGAGGGGTGTAGCGTATATCAGAGTGTTACAGTGAGGGGTGTGGGATATTTCAGAGTGTCACAGTGAGGGGTGTGGGGTATATCAGTGTTACAGTGAGGGGTGTGGGGTATATCAGAGTGTTACAGTGAGGGGTGTGGGATATATCAGAGTGTTACAGTGAGGGGTGTAGCGTATATCAGAGTGTTACAGTGAGGGGTGTGGGATATATCAGTGTTTCAGTGAGGGGTGTAGCGTATATCAGAGTGTTACAGTGAGGGGTGTGGGATATTTCAGAGTGTCACATTGAGGGGTGTGGGGTATATCAGTGTTACAGTGAGGGGTGTGGGGTATATCAGTGTTACAGTGAGGGGTGTGGGGTATATCAGTGTTACAGTGAGGGGTGTGGGGTATATCAGACTGTCACAGTGAGCGGTGTGGGATATTTCAGAGTGTCACAGTGAGGGGTGTGGGGTATATCAGTGTTACAGTGAGGGGTGTGGGGTATATCAGTGTTACAGTGAAGGTGTGGGGTATATCAGAGTGTTACAGTGAGAGGTGTGGGGTATATCCGTGTGTTACAGTGAGGGGTGTGGGATATACCAGCGTTACAGTGAGGGGTGTGGGGTATATCAGTGTTACAGTGAGGGGTGTGGGGTATATCAGAGTGTTACAGTGACGGGTGTGGGGTATATCAGTGTTACAGTGAGGGGTGTGGGGTATATCAGAGTGTTACAGTGAGGGGTGTGGGGTATATTAGAGTGTTACAGTGAGGGGTTTGGGATATATCAGAGTGTTACAGTGAGGGGTGTGGGGTATATCAGTGTTACAGTGAGGGGTGTGGGGTATATCAGTGTTACAGTGAGGGGTGTGGGGTATATCAGAGTGTTACAGTGAGGGGTGTGGGTTATATCAGTGTTACAGTGAGGGGTGTGGGGTATATCAGTGTTACGGTGAGGGGTGTGGGATATATAAGTGTTACAGTGAGGGGTGTGGGATATATCAGTGTTACAGTGAGGGGTGTGGGGTATATCAGAGTGTTACAGTGAGGGGTGTGGGGTATATCAGTGTTACAGTGAGGGGTGTGGGGTATAGCAGTGTTATGTGAGGGGTGTGGGGTATATCAGTGTTACAGTGGGGATGTGGGGTATATCAGAGTGTTAGAGTGAGGGGTGTGGGGTATATCAGTGTTACAGTGAGGGGTGTGGTGTATATCAGTGTTACAGTGAGGTGTGTGGGTTATATCAGTGTTACAGTGAGGGGTTTGGGATATATCAGAGTGTTACAGTGAGGGGTGTGTGGTATATCAGAGTGTTTCAGTGAGGGGTGTGGGGTATATCAGTGTTAGAGTGAGGGGTGTGGGGTATATCAGAGTGTTTCAGTGAGGGGTATGGGGTATATCAGTGTTACAGTGAGTGGTGTGGGGTATTTCAGTGTTACAGTGAGGGGTGTGGGGTATATCAGTATTACAGTGAGGTATGTGGGGTATATCAGAGTGTTACAGTGAGGGGTGTGGTGTATATCAGAGTGTTACAGTGAGGGGTGTGGGGTATATCAGTGTTACAGTGAGGGGTGTGGGATATATCAGAGTGTTACAGTGAGGGGTGTGGGGTATATCAGAGTGTTTCAGTGAGGGGTGTGGGGTATATCACTGTTACAGTGAGGGGTGTGGGGTATATCAGAGTGTTTCAGTGAGGGGTGTGGGGTATATCAGAGTGTTTCAGTGAGGGGTGTGGGGTATATCAGTGTTACAGTGAGGGGTGTGGGGTATATCAGTGTTACAGTGAGGGGTGTGGGGTATATCAGTGTTACAGTGAGGGGTGTGGGGTATATCAGTGTTACAGTGAGGGGCGTGGGGTATGTCAGTGTTACAGTGAGGGGTGTGGGATATATCAGTGTTACAGTGAGGTGTGTAGGGTATATCAGTGTTTAAGTGAGGGGTGTGGGGTATATCAGAGTGTTACAGTGAGGGGTGTGGGATATATCAGTGTTTCTGTTAGGGGTGTAGGGTATTTCAGTGTTACAGTGAGGGGTGTGGGGTATATCAGTGTTACAGTGAGGAGTGTGGGGTACATCAGAGTGTTGCTGTGAGGGAGGTGGGGTATATCAGTGTAACAGTGAGGGGTGTGTGGTATATCAGTGTTACAGTGAGGGGTGTGGGATATATCAGTGTTTCAGTGAGGGGTGTGGGGTGTGTCAGTGTTACAGTGAGGGGTGTGGGGTATATCAGAGTGTTACAGTGAGGGGTGTGGGGTATATCAGTGTTACAGTGAGGGGTGTGGGGTATATCAGTGTTACAGTGAGGGGTGTGGGGTATATCAGAGTGTTACAGTGAGGGGTGTAGCGTATATCAGAGTGTTACAGTGAGGGGTGTGGGGTATATCAGTGTTACAGTGAGGGGTGTGGGGTATATCAGTGTTACAGTGAGGGGTGTGGAGTATATCAGTGTTACAGTGAGGGGTGTGGGGTATATCAGTGTTACAGTGAGGGGTGTGGAGTATATCAGTGTTACAGTGAGGGGTGTGGGGTATATCCGTGTCTTACAGTGAGGGGTGTGGGATATACCAGCGTTACAGTGGGGCATGGGGGTATACCAGAGTGCTACAGTGAGGGGTGTGGGGTATATCAGTGTTACAGTGAGGGATGTGGGTTATATCAGAGTGTTACAGTGAGGGGTGTGGGGTATATCAGTGTTACAGTGAGGGGTGTGGGGTATATCAGAGTGTTACAGTGAGGGGTGTGGGGTATATCAGTGTTACAGTGAGGGGTGTGGGGTATATCAGAGTGTTACACTGAGGGGTGTGGGGTATATTAGAGTGTTACAGTGAGGGGTGTGGGATATATCAGAGTGTTACAGTGAGGGGTGTGGGGTATATCAGTGTTACAGTGAGGGGTGTGGGGTATATCAGTGTTACAGTGAGGGTTGTGGGGTATATCAGAGTGTTACAGTGAGGGGTGTGGGTTATATCAGTGTTACAGTGAGGGGTGTGGGGTATATCAGTGTTACGCTGAGGGGTGTGGGATATATCAGTGTTACAGTGAGGGGTGTGGGATATATCAGTGTTACAGTGAGGGGTGAGGGGTTTATCAGAGTGTAACAGTGAGGGGTGTGGGGTATATCAGTGTTACAGTGAGGGGTGTGGGGTATATCAGTGTTACAGTGAGGGGTGTGGGGTATATCAGTGTTACAGTGGGGGTGTGGGGTATATCAGAATGTTAGAGTGAGGGGTGTGGGGTATATCAGTGTTACAGTGAGGGGTGTGGGGTATATCAGTGTTACAGTGAGGTGTGTGGGTTATATCAGTGTTACAGTGAGGGGTTTGGGATATATCAGAGTGTTACAGTGAGGGGTGTGTGGTATATCAGAGTGTTTCAGTGAGGGGTGTGGGGTATATCAGTGTTACAGTGAGGGGTGTGGGGTATATCAGAGTGTTTCAGTGAGGGGTATGGGGTATATCAGTGTTACAGTGAGTGATGTGGGGTATATCAGTGTTACAGTGAGGGGTGTGGGGTATATCAGTATTACAGTGAGGGGTGTGGGGTATATCAGAGTGTTACAGTGAGGGGTGTGGTGTATATCAGAGTGTTACAGTGAGGGGTGTGGGGTATATCAGTGTTACAGTGAGGGGTGTGGGATATATCAGAGTGTTACAGTGAGGGGTGTGGGGTATATCAGAGTGTTTCAGTGAGGGGTGTGGGGTATATCACTGTTAAAGTGAGGGGTGTGGGGTATATCAGAGTGTTTCAGTGAGGGATGTGGGGTATATCAGAGTGTTTCAGTGAAGGGTGTGGGGTATATCAGTGTTACAGTGAGGGGTGTGGGGTATATCAGTGTTACAGTGAGGGGTGTGGGGTATATCAGAGTGTTACAGTGAGGGGTGTGGGGTATATCAGTGTTACAGTGAGGGGTGTGGGGTATATCAGTGTTACAGTGAGGGGTGTGGGGTATATCAGTGTTACAGTGAGGGGTGTGGGGTATATCAGTGTTACAGTGAGGGGTGTGGGGTATATCAAAGTGTTACAGTGAGGGGTGTGGGGTATATCAGAGTGTCACAGTGAGGGGTGTGGGGTATATCAGTGTTACAGTGAGGGGTGTGGGCTATATCAGAGTGTTACAGTGAGGGTTGTGGGATATATCCGTGTGTTACAGTGAGGGATGTGGGATATATCAGTGTTACAGTGAGGGGTGTGG
The DNA here is from genome assembly GCF_047496885.1 of Scyliorhinus torazame. Classification (NCBI taxonomy): domain Eukaryota; kingdom Metazoa; phylum Chordata; class Chondrichthyes; order Carcharhiniformes; family Scyliorhinidae; genus Scyliorhinus; species Scyliorhinus torazame. Next base: position 4,528,783 of record NC_092728.1, read on the forward strand.
GGTATATCAGAGTGTCACAGAGAGGGGTGTGGGATATATCAGAGTGTCACAGTGAGGGGTGTGGTGTATATCAGAGTGTTACAGTGAGGGGTGTGGGGTATATCAGAGTGTCACAGAGAGGGGTGTGGGGTATATCAGAGTGTCACAGTGAGGGGTGTGGGTATATCAGTGTCACAGTGAGGGGTGTGGGGTATATCAGTGTTACAGTGAGGGGTGTGGGGTATATCAGAGTGTTGCAGTGAGGGGTGTGGGATATATCAGAATGTTACAGTGAGGGGCGTGGGGTATATCAGTGTAACAGTGAGGGGTGTGGGGTATATCAGTGTTACAGTGAGGGGTGTGGGATATATCAGTGTTACAGTGAGGGGTGTGGGGTATATAAGGATGTTACAGTGAGGGGTGTGGGATATATCAGAGTTACAGTGAGGGGTGTGGGGTGTATCAGAGTTACAGTGAGGGATGTGGGGTATATCAGAGTGTTACAGTGAGGGGTGTGGGGTATATCAGAGTGTTACAGTGACGGGTGTGGGATATATCAGTGTGTTACAGTGAGGGGTGTGGGATATATCAGAGTTACAGTGAGTGGTGTGGGGTATATCAGTGTTACAGTGAGGGATGTGGGGTATATCAGAGTGTTACAGTGAGGGGTGTGGGGTATATCAGAGTGTTACAGTGAGGGGTGTGGGGTATATCAGTGTTACAGTGAGGGGTGTGGGGTATATCCGAGTGTTACAGTGAGGGGTGTGGGGTATATCAGTGTTACAGTGAGGGGTGTGGGGTATATCAGATTGTTACAGTGAGGGGTGTGGAGTATATCAGTGTTATAGTGAGGGATGTGGGGTATATCCGAGTGTTACAGTGAAGGGTGTGGGGTATATCAGAGTTTTCCAGTGAGGGGTGTGGGGTATATCAGAATGTTACAGTGAGGGGTGTGGGGTATATCAATGTTACAGTGAGGGGTGTGGGGTATATCAGAGTGTTACAGTGAGGGGTGTGGGGTATATCAGAGTGTTACAGTGAGGGGTGTGGGGTATATCAGAGTGTTACAGTGAGGGGTGTGGGGTATATCAGTGTTACAGTGAGGGGTGTGGGGTATATCAGTGTTACAGTGAGGGGTGTGGGGTATATCAGTGTTACAGTGAGGGGTGTGGGGTATATCAGTGTTACAGTGAGGGGTGTGGGGTATATCAGTGTTACAGTGAGGGGCGTGGAGTATATCAGTGTTACAGTGAGGGATGTGGGGTATATCAAAGTGTTACAGTGAGGGGTGTGGGGTATATCAGTGTTACAGTGAGGGGTGTGGGCTATATCAGAGTGTTACAGTGAGGGGTGTGGGATATATCCGTGTGTTACAGTGAGGGGTGTGGGATATATCAGCGTTACAGTGAGGGATGGGGGGCATATCAGAGTGTTACAGTGAGGGGTGTGGGGTATATCAGAGTGTCACAGAGAGGGGTGTGGGGTATATCAGAGTGTCACAGTGAGGGGTGTGGGGTATATCAGAGTGTTACAGTGAGGGATGTGGGGTATATCAGAGTGTCACAGAGAGGGGTGTGGGGTATATCAGAGTGTCACAGTGAGGGGTGTGGGTATATCAGTGTCACAGTGAGGGGTGTGGGGTATATCAGTGTTACAGTGAGGGGTGTGGGGTATATCAGAGTGTTGCAATGAGGGGTGTGGGATATATCAGAATGTTACAGTGAGGGGCGTGGGGTATATCAGTGTAACAGTGAGGGGTGTGGGGTATATCAGTGTTACAGTGAGGGGTGTGGGATATATCAGTGTTACAGTGAGGGGTGTGGGGTATATAAGGATGTTACAGTGAGGGGTGTGGGATATATCAGAGTTACAGTGAGGGGTGTGGGGTGTATCAGAGTGTTACAGTGAGGGGTGTGGGATATATCAGAGTTAAAGTGAGTGGTGTGGGGTATATCAGTCTTACAGTGAGGGGTGTGGGGTATATCAGAGTGTTACAGTGAGGGGTGTGGGGTATATCAGAGTGTTACAGTGAGGGGTGTGGGGTATATCAGTGTTACAGTGAGGGGTGTGGGGTATATCAGAGTGTTACAGTGAGGGGTGTGGGGTATATCAGTGTTACAGTGAGGGGTGTGGGGTATATCAGATTGTTACAGTGAGGGGTGTGGAGTATATCAGTGTTATAGTGAGGGATGTGGGGTATATCCGAGTGTTACAGTGAGGGGTGTGGGGTATATCAGAGTTTTCCAGTGAGGGGTGTGGTGTATATCAGAATGTTACAGTGAGGGGTGTGGGGTATATCAATGTTACAGTGAGGGGTGTGGGGTATATCAGAGTGTTACAGTGAGGGGTGTGGGTATATCAGAGTTACAGTGAGGGGTGTGGGGTATATCAGTGTTACAGTGAGGGGTGTGGGGTATATCAGTGTTACAGTGAGGGGTGTGGGATATATCAGAGTGTTACAGTGAGGGGTGTGGGGTATATCAGTGTTACAGTGAGGGGTGTGGGGTATATCAATGTTACAGTGAGAGGTGTGGGGTATATCAGAGTTTTCCAGTGAGGGGTGTGGGGTATATCAGAATGTTACAGTGAGGGGTGTGGGGTATATCAATGTTACAGTGAGGGGTGTGGGGTATATCAGAATGTTACAGTGAGGGGTGTGGAGTATATCAATGTTACAGTGAGGGGTATGGGGTATATCAGAGTGTTACAGTGAGGGGTGTGGGGTATATCACAGTGTTACAGTGAGGGGTGTGGGGTATAGTAGTGTTGCAGTGAGGGGTGTGGGGTATATCAATGTTGCAGTGAGGGGTGTGGGGTATATCAGTGTTACAGTGAGGGGTGTGCGGTATATCAGTGTTACAGTGAGGGGTGTGGGATATATCAGTGTTACAGTGAGGTGTGTGGGGTATATCAGAGTGTTACAGTGAGGGGTGTGGGGTATATCAGTGTCACAGTGAGGGGTGTGGGGTATATCAGAGTGTTACAGTGAGGGGTGTGGGGTATATCAGAGTGTTACAGTGAGGGGTGTGGGGTATATCAGAGTGTTACAGTGAGGAGTGTGGGGTATATCAGAGTGTTACAGTGAGGGGTGTGTGGTATATCAGTGTTAGAGTGAGGGGTGTGGGATATATCAGTGTTACAGAGAGGGGTGTGGGGTATATCAGAGTGTTACAGTGAGGGGTGTGGGGTATATCAGTGTCACAGTGAGGGATGTGGGGTATATCAGAGTGCTACAGTGAGGGGTGTGGGCTATATCAGAGTGTTACAGTGAGGGGTGTGGGGTATATCAGAGTGTTACAGTGAGGGGTGTGGGATATATCAGTGTTACAGTGAGTGGTGTGGGGTATATCAGAGTGTTACAGTGAGGGGTGTGGGGTATATCAGAGTGTTACAGTGAGGGGTGTGGGTATATCAGAGTGTTACAGTGAGTGGTGTGGGGTATATCAGAGTGTTACAGTGAGGGGTGTGGGGTATATCAGAGTGTTACAGTGAGGGGTGTGGGATATATCAGTGTTACAGTGAGTGGTGTGGGGTATATCAGAGTGTCACAGTGAGGGGTGTGGGGTATATCAGTGTTACAGTGAGGGGTGTGGGGTATATCAGTGTTACAGTGAGGGGTGTGGGGTATATCAGAGTGTTACAGTGAGGGGTGTGGGGTATATCAGAGTGTTACAGTGAGGGGTGTGGGGTATATCAGTGTTACAGTGAGGGGTGTGGGGTATATCACTGTTACAGTGAGTGGTGTGGGGTATATCAGAGTGTTACAATGAGGGGTGTGGGGTATATCAGTGTTACAGTGAGGGGTGTGGGTATATCAGAGTGTTACAGTGAGGGGTGTGGGGTATATCAGTGTTACAGTGAGGGGTGTGGGGTATATCAGAGTGTTACAGTGAGGGGTGTGGGATATATCAGTGTTACAGTGAGTGGTGTGGGGTATATCAGAGTGTCACAGTGAGGGGTGTGGGGTATATCAGTGTTACAGTGAGGGGTGTGGGGTATATCAGTGTTACAGTGAGGGGTGTGGGGTATATCAGAGTTACAGTGAGTGGTGTGGGGTATATCAGTGTTACAGTGAGGGGTGTGGGGTATATCAGTGTTACAGTGAGGGGTGTGGGGTATATCAGAGTGTCACAGTGAGGGGTGTGGGGTATATCAGTGTTACAGTGAGGGGTGTGGGGTATATCAGTGTTACAGTGAGGGGTGTGGGGTATATCAGAGTTACAGTGAGTGGTGTGGGGTATATCAGTGTTACAGTGAGGGGTGTGGGGTATATCAGTGTTACAGTGAGGGGTGTGGGGTATATCAGCGTTACAGTGAGGGGTTTGGGGTATATCAGAGTGTTACAGTGAGGGGTGTGGGGTATATCAGAGTGTAAGTCTATATATCCAGCGAGGGGCAGATTCAGTCCTCGTATTTTTTTTCCTTTTAAATCTCTTTCGGAATTCAGATCGGAGCGTTTGGAGGTTAGGGCCGTTGCATGCTCCTCCTGTACGATGTGGGAGGTAGGGGACGCCACTCGTGAGGGGTGAAGGTTATATCAGAACGTTACATTGATAGGAATGGGGTATATCAGCATGTTACTGTGAGGGGTGAGGGTTATATCAGAACGTTACAGTTGTAAGTGCCCTTCCTGTTGAGTCCTTTATTTTGCCTGTCTTTTATTTTGCTGTTATTATTTTTGATCCGTGGAAGATTAATGGAAATGCATCTTTAAATCAAGCAGCAGGATTCAGAAGTTATCAGGGAGAATTCTGGTTCCTGCGGGTTTGAGCAGGAGGCTTCAGAAGTGTTGCCACCAAGGAGAAAGAGATGGGCTGGGTCTCGCTTTGATTCATTCACTGGTGGCTGAAGAATGGGCTTCAACGGCCATGCTCTAAATGATAACGTGTGGAGATTGCATCCTATTCCAGTAGAATGTTTTTCAGAGTCCCAGGGAGATTCCTGGCAGATGTGAGTGGAGATCCTACTCTGACTCCTCAGTCTTTCTCGCCATAAAGCCTGTGGGTGCTGTTTTCCCAGCCCGCAGAATTCTTGGGTGAATCTATCGCCAGGGAAACCAGTAGAGGCAACAAACAAAGACCAGAACTTGCTCCGCTCTCTCCGGAAAGGCTGTGGCTGCTGTACATCTGAAGTGGCCGAGAACCTGGATGAATGAATCTACAGAAGGGCCGTTGCAGGCTGTGGACAGAGACTTAACCTGCAGGCTTGATGTGAAGGAAAGTGTGCTGAAAACCATCATCTGAAACACAATCTCTTTTCCTTTTGCTTCTCATTTTAACCAATTGCACCCCTGTGTGTTTCTCTGTCCTGTGTGTGTTTGTGTGTGTGTGTGTGTAGAGAGAGGGTGGGGGCAAGATCAAGTGGGGAGTTAGGAATTAATTAATAGTTAATCAGTTGTATTTGCTACATATTACATTATAATTCTTGTTATAAGTAAACAGTAACTGTTCAAATTTACAAACCTGGTGACTAATTATTGGGCAGCCAAGGGCAATGATTTCAGGTATTTTCAAAGAATTATTGGTTATGGCACAGGGGCACAGTGGTTAGCACTGCTGCCTCACAGCGCCAGGGACCTGGGTTCGATTCCCGGCTTGGGTCACTGTCTGTGCGGAGTCTGCACGTTCTCCCCGTGTCTGCGTGGGTTTCCTCCGGGTGCTCCGGTTTCCTCCCACTGTCCAAAGTTGTGCAGGTTAGGTGGATTGGCCGTGATCAATTGTCCAAAGGGTTAGGTGGAATTACGGGGTTACGGGGATGGGGTGGAGGCATAAGGTTAAGTAGGTGCTCTTTCCAAGGGACAGTGCAGAGTCGATGAGCTGACTCCTTCTGCACTGTAAATTCTATGAACTCATTTGTGTTCTGATTCTGGGGTGTCGTAACATAATTTGGGGGCACGTCCGGAACTTTTGGAACAGTAAATGGCGATATTTGGGTTACAGTATAAATTAAACAGAGATACCAGATTTGTAGCGATATAACAGGATGGTTCTGGAAGCTACTGAGTGTTTCCTTCAGGTGGATGATTTGTCTCTGGTTTATTTAAAAGAGCTTCGAAAAGGCAAAAGAAATTAAAAATAGGGATACAAGCTCGTGCTTGGGAGGTGGAGATAACCGACACCATGGTGTCAACGTTTAAATTTGAAAGAGATGTTGGAACCCGGGAGAGACTGCGAGGTAGGACAGCATGAAAATTATTATCTGGTGGGGAAGTTGAGTTGGAGAGAATTTGGTTGGAGTTTGAGCCTGAAGGGGAATTAAAAAGAAAAGAAAAAGAAATGGAGATGGAAATGAGGAGGTTAGAATTAGAGAGAGCTCCGGATTAAGCACTGGAGAAAGCTTTGACAAAGAGTCATCGGACTCGAAACGTTAACTCTTTTCTCTCCCTACAGACGCTGCCAGACTTGCTGAGATTTTCCAGCATTTTCTCCTTCGTTTCAGATTCCAGCATCCGCAGTAATTTGCTTTTATCCGGTGGACATTACCCCTGCAGAGTAAACTAACAGGACCGGCACAGGAAGGCTATGCTTCCCTGTCAGAGCAGAGTGAGGTGTGCGTGACAGACATCCCACCATTTATATTAATATTCTAAACACGCATGTGACAGTTTGATTGAAGTGGGTGTAAAATCCTTACCCATCTGATTAACGCTGCGTATGTTAGTGGGGGGCGAACATTGTAAATTCTATAATATTCCAGTGTAGGATTAATATCTGAAGAGGAAAGAGGAATATTCAGTCAGTGAATATGTCATATTTCATACAGATCTAACTGAACTTGCACATCCCGTGTTGGAATAAACGCTGTCAGATTGAAGTCTCCCCCTCCCTCCGCAGTCAGTGACCCCCCCCTCCTGAAATTTCAACCCATCTAATTTATTTGAAGTGATGGTGATGAAATCAAACAAGCCCCAAAGTATTAAACCTGGATTGATCACAGAATAATACAGCACAGAGGAAGCCCTTCGGCCCATCGAGTCTGCACCAATGCATGAAAAACAGCTGACCTGTACCTAATCCCATTGGCCAGCCCCTGTCCCATAGCCTTGAATGTTCTGACGAGCCAAGTACTCATCCAGGTACCTTTTTAAAGGATGTGAGGCATCCCGCCTGTACCCCCCTCCCAGGCAGCACGTTCCAGACCCTCACCACCCTCCCAGGCAGCGCGTTCCAGACCCTCACCACCCTCCCAGGCAGCACGTTCCAGACCCTCACCACCCTCCCAGGCAGCGCATTCCAGACCCTCACCACCCTCTGGGTAAAAAAGTTTTCCCTCAAATCCCCCCCAAACCTCCTGCTCCTCACCTTAAACTTGTGTCCTCTCGTAACCGACCCTTCAACTAAGGGGACCAGCTGCTCCCTGTCGACCCTGTCCGTGCCCCTCATAATCCTGTCCACCTCGATCAGGTCGCCCCTCAGTCCTCTCTGCTCCAACAAAAACAACCCAAACTTATCCAAACTCCAGGCACCATCCTGGTGAATCTCCTCTGCACCCCCTCCAGTGCAATCACATCCTTCCTATAATGTGGCGACCAGAATTGCACACAGTGCTCCAGCTGTGGCCTCACCAATGTTCTATACAACTCCAACATGACCTCCCTGCTTTTGAATTCTCTGCCCAGATTGATGACAGTGCGTGTCCCATATGCCTTTTTCACTACCCTATTAACCTGCCCTTCTGCTTTCAGAGATCTATGGACAAACATGCCACGGTCCCTTTGCTACTCAGAACTTCCCAGTGTCAGACAATTCAGTGAATACTTCCTTGTTAAACTACTCTTTCCAATGTCTCACACTTGTCCGGGTTAAATTCCATCTGCCACTTCTCCGCCCATTTGACCATCCCCGTCTGTATCTTCCTGTAACTCAAGACACTCAGCCTCACTGTTACCCACCCGGACAATCTGTGTGTCATCCGCAAACGTACTGATCCTACCCCCCCCCCCCCCCCCCCCACCCCCACCCACATAGTCATCTATGTTGTTTATACAATATGTGGTACATCACTGGATACTGGCTCAGTCACTAAAGCAGCCGTCTGTCATAAGACATAAGCCATTGGAGCAGAATTAGAATTAGACCACTCGGCCCATCGAGTCTGCTCCGCCATTCGATCATGCCTGATATTTTTCTCATCCCCATTCTCCTGCCTCCTCCCCATAACCCCTGATCCCCTTATTGATCAAGAACCTGTCTATCTCTGTCTTAAAAACACTCAGTGATTTGGCCTCCACAGCCTTCTGCGGCAAAGAGTTCCACAGAGTCACCACCCTCTGGCTGAAGAAATTCCTCCTCATCTCTGTTTTAAAGGATCGTCTCTTTAGTCTGAGATTGTGTCCTCTGGTTCTAGTTTTTCCTACAAGTGGAAACATTCTCTCCATGTCCTCTCTATCCAGACCTCGCAGTAGCCTGTAAGTTTCAATAAGCTCCCCCCTCATCCTTCTAAACTCCAACGAGTACAGACCCAGAGTCCTCGACCGTTCCTCATACGACAAGTTCTTCATTCCAAGGATCATTCTTGTGAACCTCCTCTGGACCCTTTCCAAGACCAGCACATCCTTCCTTAGATACGGGGCCCAAAACTGCTCACAATACTCCAAATGGGGTCTGACCAGAGCCTTATACAGCCTCAGAGGTACATCCTTGGTCTTGTATTCTAGCCCTCTTGACATGAATGCTAACATTGCATTTGCCTTAACTGCCGACTGAACCTGCACGTTAACCTTAAGAGAATCGTGAACAAGGACTCCCAAGTCCCTTTCTGCTTCTGATTTCCTAAGCACTTCCCCATTTAGAAAATAGTCTATGCCTAAATTACTCCTTCCAAAGTGCATAACCTCACACAATTCCACATTGTATTCCATCTGCCACTTCATTGCTCACTCTCCTAGCTTGTCCAAATCCTTCTGTAGGCCCCTTGCTTCCTCAATACTACCTGTCCCTCTACAGATCTTTGTATCATCTGCAAACTTAGCAACAGAGGCTTCAGTGCCTTCTTCCAGATCATATTGTGAAAAGTTGTGGTCCCAGTACAGACCCCTGAGGCACACCACTAGTCACCGGCTGCCATCCTGAAAAAGACCCCTTTATCCCCACTCTCTGCCAGTCAGCCAATCCTCTATCCATACCAGGATCTTACCCTGAACACCATGGGCTCTTAACTTATTTAACAGCCTCCTATGCGGCACTTTGTAAAAGGCCTTCTGGGAATCTAAATAAATCACGTCCACTGGTTCTCTTTTGTCTAACTTCCTTGTTACTTCCTCAAATAACAGATTTGTCAGACGTGACCTCCCCTTGACGAAGCCGTGCTGACTCAGTCCTATTTTTGCACTTCCAAGTACTCCGCAATCTCATCTTTAATAACGGACTCTAAAATCTTACCAATGACCGAAGTCAGGCTAACCGGCCGATAATTTCCCGTCTTCTGCCTCCCTCCCTTCTTAAACAGGGGTGTTACATTAGCCACCTTCCAGTCCTCTGGGACCCTTCCTGCCTCCAGTGATTCCTGAAAGATCATCACCAATGCCTCCACAATTTCCTCAGCTATCTCTTTTAGAACCCTGGGGTGTAGTCCATCCGGTCCAGGTGACTTATCCACCTTCAGACCTTTCAGTTTCCCCAGAACCTTCTCCTTAGTAATGGTCACTGCACTCACCTCTGCCCCCTGGCTCTCCTGGAGCTCTGGCATCCCACTGGTGTCTCCCACCGTGAAGACTGATGCAAAGTAACTATTCAGTTCGTCTGCCATTTCTTTGTTTCCTATTATTACTTCTCCAGCTACATTTTCCAGTGGTCCAATGTCTATTTTTGCCTCTCTCTTACCTTTTATATATTGAAAAAATCTCTTCCTATCTTCCTTTATATTACTAGCTAGCTTGCACTCATACTTCATCTTCTCCCCCCTTATTGCTTTTTTAGTTGTCCTCTGCTCGCTTTTAAAGGCTTCCCAATCCTCTGGTTTCCCACTAATTCTCGCCATTTTGTATGCTTTTTCTTTAGCCTTTATGTTGTCCTTGACATCCCTCGTCAGCCATGGATGCCTTGTCCTCCCCTTAGCATGTTTCCTCCTCCTTGGGATGAATTTCTGTTGTGCCTCCCTAATAACCCCCAAAAACTCAGCCATTGCTGTTCCACTGTCTTCCCTGCTAGGCTCCTTTTCCAATCAACACTGGCCAGCTCTTCCCTCATGTCTTTGTAGTTACCCTTATTTAATTGTAATACCGTTACATCTGATTGCAGCTTCTCCCTCTCAAACTGCAGGGTAAATTCTATCATATTGTGGTCACTGCTCCCTAAGGGATCCTTCACCTTAAGTTCCCGAATCAAGTCTGCCTCATTACACATCACCAAATCCAGAATTGCCTGTTCCCTAGTCGGCTCTGTCACAAGCTGCTCCAAAAAACCTTCTCTTAGACATTCCACAAATTCGTTTTCTTTGGATCCACTACCAACCTGATTTTCCCAGTCCACCTGCATATTGAAGTCCCCCATGATTATTGTAATATTGCCTTTTTTACAGCCTTTTCTGTCTCCTGATTTATTTTCTGCCCCACATCCTGACCTGGCTAGGGGGCCTGTACATAACTCCCATCAGGGTCTTTTTACCTTTGCTATTCCTCAACTCTACCCACACAGATTCTATGCCTTCTGATCCTATATCGCTCCTGGCTATCGATTTAACTTCATTCCTTACTGACAATGCAACCCCGCCCCCTTTGCCCATCTGCCTGTCCTTTCGATAGGACACATATCCTTGGATATTTAGATCCCAGCCCTGACCCCCTTGCAGCCACGTCTCTCTGGTGCCAACAACTTCGTACCGGCCAATTTCAATGTGCGCAACAAGCTCATTTACCTTGTTCCATACTGCGCGCATTTAGGTACAACACCCTCAATCCTGCATTGACCACCTCCCTTTTCACACTCTCCTCAGTCACTGTACCGTGTACTGTGGCCCTTTTTGATTTTTGACTATGGCTTCTCCGCCTTACACTTTCCCCCTTACTGCTTTTTGTTTCTGGCCCCGTTTTACTTCCCTCCGACTTCCTGCATCGGTTCCCATCCCCCTACCACATTAGTTTAAACCCTCCCCAAAAGCACTAGCAACCCCCCCCCCCTGCCGTGGACATTGGTTCCAGTCCTGCCCAGGTGCAGACCGTCCAGTTTGTACTGGTCCCACCTCCCCCAGAACCGGTTCCATTGCCCCAGGAATTTGAATCCCTCCTTCATCACCCTCTGTCTCCTACAGCTCAGCCAGCTTTGAATCCACCTTATCAAGTTCCCGGGTATCCCATGTGCATTTGCATTCTTTATAAGTCTCTCATGTGAGACCTTGTCAAAGGCTTTGCTGAAATCCATGTAAACTACATCAACTGCACTACCCTCATCTACACACCTGATCACCACCTCACAAAATTCAATCAAATTTGTTTGGCATGACCTCCCCCTGACAAAGCCATGCTGACAATCCCTGATCAAACCTTCCCTCTTCAAGTGGAGATAGATTCTCTCCTTGAGAATTTTTTCCAGTAGTTTCCCCACCACTGACGTGAGACTGTAGTTCCCTGGCTTATCTCTACAACCTTTCTTAAATAGTGGTCATTAACTGTTCCCAACTGAAATATCCCTCCTGACCTCCACCAGCAGCCTGGGACTCAATTCATCTGGACCTGGAGACTTGTCCACTTTTAAGCCCGCGAACATCTCCAATACCTCAACATTCCCTCTGACAATTTGATCAAGAATCTCAGTCTCTCTCTCTCCGGGTTCCATAATTACCTCCTCATTCTTTTGAGTGAAGACATGTGAAATATTCGTTTAACGCCCTACCAATGTCTTCTGGCTCCACCCACAGATTTCCCCCTTGGTCCCTAATGGGCACCACTCTTTCCCTAATTATCCTCTTCCCATTGATACACTTCTAGAATATCTTGGAATATTCCCTACTTTTATCAGCCGGAGATTTCTCACATCCCTCTTTGCTCTCCTAATTGATTTCTTAAGCTCCATCCTGCACTTTCTTGTACTCCAATAATGCCGCTGTTGATTTCTCCCCTTGTACCTGGTAAAAGCCTCTTTTCCTTCCCAGCGTTCCCTGAATGTCTCTGGTGACAGTGAACTCTAACCTCAATCAGGAAGTTTGAACTTCACTAACAATGACTAGCATTAGCTACACCACCCCGATTGTTGCTATATCTGATCGCAGGAGAGCTCGGTTTCAAGTCAGGGTTTGGTTTAGGGTTAGGGGTTCAGAGGGTTGAGGGTTTACTGGGTCAGGTTTCAGTTTGGAGTTAGAGGGTTAGGGATTTGTGTCTGGTTAGAATGACGGTTTTATCTTAGGGTCAGAGTTGAGGATTAGATTTAGGGTTAGGGTTGACGATGAGGATTTGGTAAGAGAGTATCTCTTTTAGGGTTGAAGTTAGGGTTGAGATTAGTGCTGAGGATTACAGTTGGGTTAAGGTTAGGGTTGAGGGATAATGTTAGAGTTAGTGTTGAGGATTCGGGTTAGGGTGACGCTTTTAGAGTTGAGGTTTGGGTTCAGGATTCGGGGTTAGGGTTAGGGCTTAGGGTTAGAGTTACGGTTTTGGATTAGGGTTAGGGTTAGGGTTAGGGTTTTGGATTAGGGTTAGGGTTAGGGTTAGGGTTAGGGTTATGGTTAGGGTGACGGTTTTATGGTTGAGGTTTGAGTTAAGTGTTAGGGTTAGGGTTGAGGATTAGGTGTAGGGATAGGGGTAGGGTTAGTGTTAGGGTAAGGGTTAGGGTTAAGGTTAGGGTAGGGTTAGGGTTAGGGTGACTGTTGTAGAGTTAGGGTTACGGTTAGGGTTGAGGTTGGGTTAGGGTTAGGGTTGAGGTTAGGGATGGGGTGACTGTTTTCGGGTTACGGTTAAGGGTTAGGGTTAGGGTTAGGGTTAAGGGTTAGGGTTAGGGTTAGGGTTAAGGGTTAGGGTTATCCCGAATGTTTTACCTGAAACGAGGATGCTATTTTTCTGCCTGAGATGATTGTGGGTCAGTGATAGGTTCTGGCGGTTCCCATCCACAGAGGAAGTTGCAAAGTCGGGTAAATCAGTGAGAAATGACGCCGCAGGGGATTTCGGAACATCCTTCCGCGAACTATCGAAAACTTTCTGAGAGTCAATGAGAGAGGGTGCAAGAGTGACTGAGTGAGGCAACTCAATGCTACATTTTGTCAAGAATTACCCAAATGGAACAACGAGATATTGATATATGAAGCCCCCAACTGTCGATGAGCTGCACACCAGCCCCCTTCTGACTGTCCCCAGTGAGTAAAAGAGGCTTCAAATATCAGCAGTTGATGAACGTGGGAAAATCTATATTTGCGAAGGTCAACTCCCCCACCCCGCCCCCCCCACCCTGGCCCCCACCCCTCCCCCACACTGCCCCCCATCCCGCCCCAACCCCGACCCCCCACCCTGCACCCCACCCCTCCCCCACCCTGCCCCCCATCCCACCCCCACCCCTCCCCACACTGCCCCCCATCCCGCCCCCACCCCGACCCCCCACCCCGCCTTCCCCCACCCTGGCCCCCACCCCTCCCCCACCCTGCCCCCCATCCCACCCCAACCCCGACCCCCCCACCCTGCACCCCACCCCTCCCCCACCCTGCCCCCCATCCCACCCCCACCCCTCCCCACACTGCCCCCCATCCCGCCCCAACCCCGACTCCCCATCCCTCCCCCACCCTGCCCCCCCATCCCGCCCCCACCCCGGCCCCCCACCCTGCACCCCACCCCTCCCCCACACTGCCCCCCATCCCACCCCCACCCCTCCCCACACTGCCCCCCATCCCGCCCCCACCCCGACCCCCCACCCTGCACCCCATCCCTCCCCCACCCCTCCCGATCCCGATCCCCCCTGCCCCCCACTCTGCTTCCCAACCCCACCCCCCCACCCACTCTTCCCCCCACCCATTCTGACCCCCCCCCCCATCCCACCCACCCCACCTGGCCCCCTCCACCCTGCCCCTCCCTCGCTCAGCCACATGCTCACTGCAGTATAAGGTTCCGACTCCTCTACCTGCAGCTGGGTCTGCATCGCCCGGAGCCTCTCCTTCTCAAACTGCAGCTGTGGAGACAAGATTCAAACTCAGGATCTGGGCAAATTCCGATCTCAGCAGCTCCAACCCAGAGTCAACAACCAAGAGCCCGGTCCCTGGGAAAGAGGGGCAGACTCCCCCTCCCTCACGGGGAACAAGCCACATTTCGTACCCAGTATAGCAGGTCCCGGTTAGCTGCCTCCCCCCCACCCCCAGGAAACAGCCCACCCCCCCACCCCCCAGGAAACAGCCCACCCCCCCACCCCCAGGAAACAACCCCCCCCCACCCCCCAGGAAACAGCCCACCCCCCCACCCCCCAGGAAACAGCCCACCCCCCCACCCCCCAGGAAACAGCCCACCCCCCACCCCCCAGGAAACAGCCCACCCCCCACCCCCCAGGAAACAGCCCACCCCCCCACCCCCCAGGAAACAGCCCACCCCCCATCCCCCAGTAAACAGCCCACCCCCCAGGAAACAACCCCCCCCACCCCCCAGGAAACAACCCCCCCACCCCCCAGGAAACAGCCCACCCCCCCACCCCCCAGGAAACAGCCCCCCCCATGCCCCAGGAAACAGCCCACCCCCCCACCCCCCAGGAAACAGCCCACCCCCCCCACCCCCCAGGAAACAGCCCCCCCCATGCCCCAGGAAACAGCCCACCCCCCCACCCCCCAGGAAACAGCCCACCCCCCCACCCCCAGGAAACAACCCCCCCCCACCCCCCAGGAAACAGCCCACCCCCCATCCCCCAGGAAACAGCCCACCCCCCCACCCCAGGAAACAGCCCACCCCCACCCCCAGGAAACAACCCCCCCACCCCCCAGGAAACAGCCCACCCCCCACCCCAGGAAACAGCCCCCCCCCATCCCCCGGGAAACAGCCCACCCCCCCACCCCCCAGGAAACAGCCCACCCCCCCCGCCCCCCAGGAAACAGCCCACCCCCCATCCCCCAGGAAACAGCCCACCCCCCCACCCCCCAGGAAACCCCCCCCCCCCCCACCCCCCAGGAAACAACCCCCCCCACCTCTCAGGAAACAGCCCACCCCCCCCACCCCCCAGGAAACAGCCCCCCCCATCCCCCAGGAAACAGCCCACCCCCCATCCCCCCAGGAAACAGCCCACCCCCCCACCCCCAGGAAACAGCCCACCCCCACCCCCCAGGAAACAGCCCACCCCCCACCCCCCAGGAAACAGCCCACCCCCCATCCCCCAGGAAACAGCCCACCCCCCCACCCCCCAGGAAACAGCCCACCCCCCACCCCCCAGGAATCAACCCCCCCCCCACCCCCCAGGAAACAACCCCCCCCACCCCCCAGGAAACAGCCCAGCCCCTCCCACCCCCCACCCCCCAGGAAACAGCCCCCCCCACCCTCCAGGAAACAGCCCAGCCCCCCACCCCCCAGGAAACAGCCCCCCCCCACCCCCCAGGAAACAGCCCACCCCCCATCCCCAGGAAACAGCCCAGCCCCTCCCCCCACCCCCCAGGAAACAGCCCACCCCCCACCCCCAGGAAACAGCCCACCCCCCATCCCCCAGGAAACAACTCCCCCCCATCCCCCAGGAAACAACCCCCCCCCATCCCCCAGGAAATAGCCCAGCCCCTCCCACCCCCTACCCCCAGGAAACAGCCCACCCCCCCACCCTCCAGGAAACAGCCCACCCCCCATCCCCCAGGAAACAGCCCAGCACCCCCCCACACCCTCACCCCCAGGAAATAGCCTGCCCCTCCCACCCCCCACCCCCAGGAAATAGCCCAGCCCCTCCCACTCCCCCACCCCCCAGGAAACAGCCCACCCCCCCCACCTCCCAGGAAACAACCCCCCCACCCCCCCAGGAAACAGCCCAGCACCCCACCCCCCAGGAAACAACCCCCCCCCACCCCTAGGAAATAGCCCAGCCCCTCCCACCCCCCCACCCCCAGGAAATAGCCCAGCCCCTCCCCTCAGAAACCACCCCTGCCTCGTCCCCACCAACACCGACCCCCTACAGAAAAAAGCCCAGCCCCTCCCCCTCCAACACAGACCCCCCCAAGAAATCACCCCACTCCCGCAGAACCCTCCCCGCCCCTCCCCCACCAACATCCCCAGAAATAACCCGAGCCCCTCCCTCCAGAAACATCCCCAAGGTGGATGGCGAGTTAGTTAATTTTGAGACCAGGTTCCTGAACCTCAATACAGGTAACTATGATGGTGTGAGGCACGAGCTGGCAATGACGGACTGGGAAACATTACTGAAAGGAAGGACAGCGGACAGGCAGTACCAGCATTCAAGGAGCGAATAGGTGACCTCCATTAGTTGTTTATTCCTATTTGGCGCAAGAGTAAAAAGGGAACTGTGACCAAACCAAGGCTTACAGGGAAATTAGAGATAGAATTAGATTCAAAGAACAGGCAGGTAAATTAGAAAAAGCAATAGACCTGAGGATTGGGAATTCAAATTCAGCAAAGGCGGAGCAAGGGATTGATTAAGAAGGGAAAATACAATTTGAAAGTAAACTAGCGGGGACCATAAAAACTGACTGTAACATTTTCTCTAGGTATGTAAAGTGAAAAAGATTAATAAAAACTAATGTCGGCCCCTTACAGTCAGAAACAGGTAAATTCATAACAGGGAACAAAGAAATGGCTGAGGAGCTAAATTCGTACTTTGCTTCTGCCTCCACAAAGGGAGACATGAATAATGTAGCGGACCCTCTGAGAAAGACAACTTTCAGTGAAGAGCTGAAGGAAATTAGTATTCGTAGAGGCTTTGGGGAAATTAATGGGATTGAAGGTGGATAAATCTCCAGGGCCGGATAATCTTCATCCCAGAGTACTTAAGGAAGTGGCCCTAGGAATAGTAGATCCATTGGTGGTCATTTTCCAAAACGCTTTGGTCGCTGGAATGGTTCCTACAGATTGGAGCGTAGTGAATGTAACCCCGCCATTCAAAAAGGGAGGCAGAGAGAAAACAGGGAACTATAGACCAGAGAGCCTAACGTCGGTAGTAGGGAAGTTGCTGGAGTCCATTATCAAGGATTTCATAGCACAACATTTGGAAAGAAGTGGCGTAATCAGACAGTCAGCATGGATTTACTGAAGGGAAATCACGCTTGCTAAATCTACTAGAATTCTTTGAAGATGTAACCAGTAGAGTTGACCAGGGAGAACCAGTGGACGTGGTTTATTTAGACTTTCAGAAGGCTTTTGACAAGGTCTCACAAAGCAGATTAATATGTAAAGTTAAAACGTATGGGATTACGGGTCGTGTCTTGAGATGGATAGAAAGCTGGTTAGCAGACAGGAAGCAAAACATTGGAATAAATGGGTCTTTTTCCGATCGGCAGGCAGTGTCTAGTCCGGTACCGCAGGGATCTATGTTAGGACATAACTGTTCACATTATATATTAATGATTTGGACAAGGGAACTAAATGTATTATCTCCAAATTTGCGGATGATACAAAGTTGGGTGGGAGGGTGAGCTGTGAGGAGGATGCAGAGATGCTTCAGTGGGATTTGGAGTGCGGCTGAGGGAGTGGGTACATGCATGGCAGATGCAGCATAATGTGGATCAACGTGAGGTTATCCGCTTTGGTAGCAAAAATAGGAAAGCAGATTATTATTTGAATGGGTGTAAATTGAGGAGGTGGATACTCAGCGAGACCTTGGTGTCCTCGTGCATCAGTCTCTGAAAGTAAGCGCGCAGGTACAGCAGGTGGTAAAGAAGGCAAATGGTATGTTGGTCTTCATAGCGAGAGGATTTGAGGAATAGGGATGTTTCACTGCAATTGTATCTGGCATTGGTGAGGCCACAGCTGGAGTATTGTGGGCAGTTTTGGTGTCCTGATCTGAGGGAGGATGTTCTTGCTCTCGAGTGAGAGCAGCGAAGGTTTACCAGACTGATTCCTGGGATGGCGGGACTGTCATATGAGGAGAGACTAATTCGGCTAGGATTATATTGACTGGAGTTTAGAAGAGAGAGAGAGGATCTGATAGAAACTTACACAATTCTAACAGGGTTAGGCAGGGTTCAGAAAGAATGTTCCCGATGGTGGGGGGTCCAGAACCTGGGGTCATAGTTTGAGGATAAGGGGTAAACCTTTTAGGACTGAGGTGAGGGGGAATGTCTTCGCCCAGAGAGCGGTGAATCTGTGGAATTCACTCCCACAGAAAGTAGTTGAGGCCAAAACGTTTTGTAATTTCAAGAAGGAATTCGATCCAGCTCTTGGGGCAAAAGGGATCGAGGGATATGGGGGGGAGGCGGGATCAGGGTATTGAACTTGATGATGAGCCTTGGTTATAATCACTGGCGGAGCAGGCTCGAAGGGCCGAATGGCCGCCTGCTGCTTCTGTTTTCTATGTTTCTAAACAACCCCTCCCCCAGAATAAACCCCAACCCCCCCCCCACAAATTCCTCCCGAAACAACCCTCCCTCCCTCACCCTCCACATCCTCACCCTCCACATCCTCACCCTCCACATCCTCACCCTCCACATCCTCACCCTCCACATCCTCACCCTCCACATCCTCACCCTCCACATCCTCACCCTCCACATCCTCACCCTCCACATCCTCACCCTCCACATCCTCACCCTCCCTCCCTCACCCTCCACATCCTCACCCTCCACATCCTCACCCTCCACATCCTCACCCTCCACATCCTCACCCTCCACATCCTCACCCTCCACATCCTCACCCTCCACATCCTCACCCTCCACATCCTCACCCTCCACATCCTCACCCTCCACATCCTCACCCTCCCTCCCTCACCCTCCACATCCTCACCCGCCACATCCTCACCCTCCCTCCCTCACCGTCCACATCCTCACCCTCCACATCCTCACCCTCCCTCCCTCACCCTCCACATCCTCACCCTCCCTCCCTCACCCTCCCTCCCTCACCCTCCCTCCCTCACCCTCCCTCCCTCACCCTCCCTCCCTCACCCTCCACATCCTCACCCTCCACATCCTCACCCTCCACATCCTCACCCTCCCTCCCTCACCCTCCACATCCCTCACCCTCTCCCTCCCTCACCCTCCACATCCTCACCCTCCACATCCTCACCCTCCAAATCCTCACCCTCCACATCCCTCACCCTCTCCCTCCCTCACCCTCCACATCCTCACCCTCCCTCCCTCACCCTCCACATCCTCACCCTCCCTCCCTCACCCTCCACATCCTCACCCTCCAAATCCTCACCCTCCACATCCTCACCTCCACATCCTCACCCTCCACATCCTCACCCTCCCTCCCTCACCCTCCACATCCTCACCCTCCACATCCTCACCCTCCACATCCTCACCCTCCACATCCTCACCCTCCAAATCCTCACCCTCCACATCCTCACCCTCTCCCTCCCTCACCCTCCACATCCTCACCCTCTCCCTCCCTCACCCTCTCCCTCCCTCACCCTCCACATCCTCACCCTCCACATCCTCACCCTCTCCCTCCCTCACCCTCTCCCTCCCTCACCCTCCACATCCTCACCCTCCACATCCTCACCCTCCACATCCTCACCCTCCACATCCTCACCCTCCAAATCCTCACCCTCCACATCCTCACCCTCCACATCCTCACCCTCCCTCCCTCACCCTCCACATCCTCACCCTCCACATCCTCACCCTCTCCCTCCCTCACCCTCTCCCTCCCTCACCCTCCACATCCTCACCCTCCACATCCTCACCCTCTCCCTCCCTCACCCTCTCCCTCCCTCACCCTCCACATCCTCACCCTCCACATCCTCACCCTCCACATCCTCACCCTCCACATCCTCACCCTCCCCATCCTCACCCTCCACATCCCTCACCCTCTCCCTCCCTCACCCTCTCCCTCCCTCAGCCTCCACATCCTCACCCTCCACATCCTCACCCTCCACATCCTCACCCTCCATGTCCCTCACCCTCTCCCTCCCTCACCCTCCACATCCTCACCCTCCACATCCTCACCCTCCACATCCCTCACCCTCTCCCTCCCTCACCCTCCACATCCTCACCCTCCACATCCCTCACCCTCTCCCTCCCTCACCCTCCACATCCTCACCCTCCACATCCTCACCCTCCAATCCCTCAGCCTCCACATCCCTCACCCTCTCTCTCCCTCACCCTCCACATCCTCACCCTCCATGTCCCTCACCCTCTCCCTCCCTCACCCTCCACATCCTCACCCTCCACATCCTCACCCTCCACATCCTCACCCTCCACATCCTCACCCTCTCCCTCCCTCACCCTCTCCCTCCCTCACCCTCTCGCTCCCTCACCTTCCACATCCTCACCCTCCACATCCTCACCCTCTCCCTCCCTCACCCTCTCCCTCCCTCACCCTCCACATCCTCACCCTCCACATCCCTCACCCTCTCCCTCCCTCTCCCTCCCTCACCCTCCACATCCTCACTATCTCCCTCCCTCAATCTAACAATAATTCAAGTGTTTATTTTCAATTAATTAATAAGTGCTTAAATGTCACTCAGCGGGGCGCAGTGCTCCAACTGAGAGATGTGGCAGGTCCGGGAGGCTTCCAGCGTTCCGGTCGACTACATCTGCAGCAAGTGTAACCAATGGCAGCTCCTCACAGACCACGTTCGGTTGGAGCAGCAATTGGATGCACTTAGGAGCATGCAGGTGGCGGAAAGCGTCATAGATCGCAGTTATATAAATGTGGTCACACCCAAGGTGCAGGCAGAGAAATGGGTGACTACCAGAAAGGGCAGGCAGTCAGTGCAGGAATCCCCTGTGGTTGTCCCCCTCTCGAACAGATATACCCCTTTGGATACTGTCGGGGGGGATAGCCTATCAGGGGAAAACAGCAGCAGCCAGAGCAGTGGCACCACGGCTGGCTCTGATGTTCAGAAGGGAGGGTCAAAGCGCAGAAGAGCAATAGTAATAGGGGACTCTAGAGTCAGGGGCACAGATAGGCGCTTCTGTGGACGTGAAAGAGACTCCAGGATGGTATGTTGCCTCCCTGGTGCCAGGGTCCAGGATGTCTCCGAACGGGTAGAGGGCATCCTGAAGGGGGAGGGCAAACAGGCAGAGGTCGTTGTACATATTGGTTCTAACGACATAGGCAGGAAGGGGCATGAGGTCCTGCAGCAGGAATTCAGGGAGCTAGGCAGAAAGTTAAAAGACAGGACCTCGAGGGTTGTAATCTCGGGATTACTCCCTGTGCCACGTGCCAGTGAGACTAGAAATAGGAAGATAGAGCAGACAAACACATGGCTAAACAGCTGGTGTAGGAGGGAGGGTTTCCATTATCTGGACCACTGGGAGCTCTTCTGGGGCAGGTGTGACCTATATAAGAAGGACGGGTTGCATCTAAACTGGAGAGGCATAAATATCCTGGCCGCGAAGTTTGCTAGTGTCACACGGGAGGGTTTAAACTAGTATGGCAGGGGGGTGGGCATGGGAGCAATAGGTCAGAAGGTGAAAGCATTGAGGGAGAACTAGGGAATAGGGACAGTGTGACTCTGAGGCAGAGCAGACAGGGAGACGTTGCTGAACACAGCGGGTCTGGTGGCCTGAAGTGCATATGTTTTAATGCAAGAAGTATTACGGGTAAGGCAGATGAACTTAGAGCTTGGATTAGTACTTGGAACTATGATGTTGTTGCCATTACAGAGACCTGGTTGAGGGAAGGGCAGGATTGGCAGCTAAACGTTCCAGGATTTAGATGTTTCAGGCGGGATAGAGGGGGATGTAAAAGGGGTGGCGGAGTTGCACTACTGGTTAGGGAGGATATCACAGCTATACTGCGAGAGGACACCTCAGAGGGCAGTGAGGCTATATGGGTAGAGATCAGGAATAAGAAGGGTGCAGTCACAATGTTGGGGGTATACTACAGGCCTCCCAACAGCCAGCGGGAGATAGAGGAGCAGATAGGTAGACAGATTTTGGAAAGGAGTAAAAGCAACAGGGTTGTTGTGATGGAAGATTTTAACTTCCCCAATATTGGCTGGAACTCACTTAGTGCCAGGGGCTTGGACGGGGCAGAGTTTGTAAGGAGCATCCAGGAGGGCTTCTTAAAACAATACGTAGACAGTCCAACTAGGGAAGGGGCGGTACTGGACCTGGTATTGGGGAATGAGCCCGGTCAGGTGGTAGGCATTTCAGTAGCGGAGCATTTTGGGAACAGTGACCACAATTCAGTAAGTTTTAAAGTGCTGGTGGACAAGGATAAGAGTGGTCCTAGGATGAATGTGCTAAATTGGGGGAAGGCTAATTATAACAATATTAGGCAGGAACTGAAGAACATAGATTGGGGGCGGATGTTTGAGGGTAAATCAACATCTGACATGTGGGAGGCTTTCAATTGTCAGTTGAAAGGAATTCAGGACCGGCATGTTCCTGTGAGGAAGAAAGATAAATACGGCAAATTTCGGGAACCTTGGATAACGAGAGATATTGTAGGCCTCGTCAAAAAGAAAAAGGAGGCATTTGTCAGGACTAGAAGGCTGGGAACAGACAAAGCCTGTGTGGAATATAAGGAAAGTAGGAAGGAACTTAAGCAAGGAGTCAGGAGGGCTAAAAGGGGTCACGAAAAGTTATTGGCAAATAGGGTTAAGGAAAATCCCAAGGCTTTTTACACGTACATAAAAAACAAGAGGGTAGCCAGGGAAAGGGTTGGCCCACTGAAGGATAGGCAAGGGAATCTATGTGTGGAGCCAGAGGAAATGGGCGAGGTACTAAATGAATACTTTGCATCAGTATTCACCAAAGAGAAGGAATTGGTAGATGTTGAGTCTGGAGAAGGGGGTGTAGATAGCCTGGGTCACATTGAGATCCAAAAAGACGAGGTGTTGGGTGTCTTGAAAAATATTAAGGTAGATAAGTCCCCAGGGCCTGATGGGATCTACCTCAGAATACTGAGGGAGGCTTGAGAGGAAATTGCTGAGGCCTTGACAGAAATCTTTGGATCCTCACTGTCTTCAGGTGATGTCCCGGAGGACTGGAGAATAGCCAATGTTGTTCCTCTGTTTAAGAAGGGTAGCAAGGATAATCCAGGGAACTACAGGCCGGTGAGCCTTACTTCAGTGGTAGGGAAATTACTGGCGAGAATTCTTCGAGACAGGATCTACTCCCATTTGGAAGCAAATGGACGTATTAGCGAGAGGCAGCACGGTTTTGTGAAGGGAGGTCGTGTCTCACTAACTTGATAGAGTTTTTCGAGGAGGTCACAAAGATGATTGATGCAGGTAGGGCAGTGGACGTTGTCTATATGGACTTCAGTAAGGCCTTTGACAAGGTCCCTCATGGTAGACTAGTACAAAAGGTGAAGTCACACGGGATCAGGGGTGAACTGGCAAGGTGGATACAGAACTGGCTAGGTCATAGAAGGCAGAGGGTAGCAATGGAGGGATGCTTTTCTGATTGAAGGGCTGTGACCAGTGGTGTTCCGCAGGGTTCAGTGCTGGGACCTTTGCTGTTTGTAGAATATATAAATGATTTGGAGGAAAATGTAACTGGTCTGATTAGTAAGTTTGCAGATGACACAAAGGTTGGTGGAATAGCGGATAGCGATGAGGACTGTCAGAGGATACAGCAGGATTTAGATTGTTTGGAGACTTGGGCGGAGAGATGGCAGATGGAGTTTAATCCGGACAAATGTGAGGTAATGCATTTTGGAAGGTCTAATGCAGGTAGGGAATATACAGTGAATGGTAGAACCCTCAAGAGTATTGAAAGTCAAAGAGATCTAGGTGTTCTTTGTTCTTTGTTCTCACCCTCCACTTTGTGATCTACTATCCCCATTCCCACCACAGTGATAGGAGGAGGAGAAGGCCACTCGGCCCATTGAACCTGCTCCTACACTCGATGAGAACCTGGTTGGTGTGATTTGGCCTCAACCCCATATTCCCGCCACCTGAATAATAATCTCTCCAGCTCGGCCTTATGAATTCCAAAGACTCTGCCGTCTGAGGGAGTGAGTTCCAGAGTCCATCGGTCTCCCCCCACTGACCATCTCCCCACCTCGCTCCCCTCCCTGAGTTCAGAGCGAGCTGTCTGCCTCTGTGAAGAGCAGGTAGCGCGGGCTGTATCGACCAGCCGTTAACGGTCAGAGAGCCGAACCTTGGAATGCAGCTGGTGAACCTTCTCCGTTTGAATCAGACATTGGGCAGTGCTGGTGTCATTCAGGCAATGAACTTCGTCGAGGTGCCTGGTACCAAAAGAAGGGCAAAGGATTAGCAACTCACTCACACAACCAGCCCTGTCTGACTGACACCCGGACACACACCCAGCTCTGTCTGACTGACACCCCTACACACACCCAGCCCTGTCTGACTGACACCCGGACACACACCCAGCCCTGTCTGACTGACACCCGGACACACACCCAGCCCTGTCTGACTGACACCCCTACACACACCCAGCCCTGTCTGACTGACACCCGGACACACACCCAGCCCTGTCTGACTGACACCCCTACACACACCCAGCCCTGTCTGACTGACACCCCGACACACACCCAGCCCTGTCTGACTGACACCCCGACTGACACCCAGCCCTGTCTGACTGACACCCCTACACACACCCAGCCCTGTCTGACTGACACCCCGACACACACCCAGCCCTGTCTGACTGACACCCCGACACACACCCAGCCCTGTCTGACTGACACCCGGACACACACCCAGCCCTGTCTGACTGACACCCCTACACACACCCAGCCCTGTCTGACTGACACCCCTACACACACCCAGCCCAGTCTGACTGACACCCGGACACACACCCAGCCCTGTCTGACTGACACCCGTACACACACCGAGCCCTGTCTGACTGACACCCGGACACACACCCAGCCCTGTCTGACTGACACCCGGACACACACCCAGCCCTGTCTGACTGACACCCCTACACACACCCAGCCCTGTCTGACTGACACCCCGACACACACCCAGCCCTGTCTGACTGACACCCCGACTGACACCCAGCCCTGTCTGACTGACACCCCTACACACACCCAGCCCTGTCTGACTGACACCCCGACACACACCCAGCCCTGTCTGACTGACACCCCGACACACACCCAGCCCTGTCTGACTGACACCCGGACACACACCCAGCCCTGTCTGACTGACATCCCTACACACACCCAGCCCTGTCTGACTGACACCCCTACACACACCCAGCCCAGTCTGACTGACACCCGGACACACACCCAGCCCTGTCTGACTGACACCCGTACACACACCGAGCCCTGTCTGACTGACACCCCTACACACACCCAGCCCTGTCTGACTGACACCCGGACACACACCCAGCCCTGTCTGACTGACACCCCTACACACACCCAGCCCTGTCTGACTGACTCCCGGACACACACCCAGCCCTGTCTGACTGACACCCGGACACACACCCAGCCCTGTCTGACTGACACCCAGACACACACACCCAGCACTGTCTGACGGACACCCCTACACACACCCACCCTGTCTGACTGACACCCCTACACACACCCAGCCCTGTCTGACTGACACCCCTACACACACCCAGCCCTGTCTGACTGAAACCCCCACACACACCCAGCCCTGTCTGACTGACACCCGGACACACACCCAGCCCTGTCAGACTGACACCCCTACACACACCCAGCCCTGTCTGACAGACACCCCTACACACACCCAGCCCTGTCTGACTGACACCCGGACACAGACCCAGCCCTGTCTGACTGACACCCAGACACACACCCAGCCCTGTCTGACTGACACACGGACACACACCCAGCCCTGTCTGACTGACACCCCTACACATACCCAGCTCTGTCTGACTGACACCCGGACACACACACCCAGTCCTGTCTGACTGACATCCCTACACACACCCAGCCCTGTCTGACTGGCACCCCTACACACACACACCCTATCTGACTGACACCCCTACACACACCCAGCCCTGTCTGACTGACACCCGGACACACACACAGTCCTGTCTAATTGACACCCCTACACACACACACCCTGTCTGACTGACACCCCTACACACACCCAGTCCTGTCTGACTGACACCCCTACACACGCCCAGCCCTGTCTGACTGACACCCGGACACACACCCAGTCCTGTCTGACGGACACCCCTACACACACCCACCCTGTCTGACTAACACCCCTACACACACCCAGCCCTGTCTGACTGACACCCGGACACACACCCAGCACTGTCTGACTGACACCCCTACACACACCCAGCCCTGTCTGACTGACACCCGGACACACATGCAGCCCTGTCTGACTGACACCCCTACACATACCCACCCTGTCGGACTGACACCCCTACACATACTCACCCTGTCTGACTGACACCCCTACACACACCCAACCCTGTCTGACTGACACCAGGACACACACCCAGCTCTGTTTGACTGACACCCAGACACACACCCAGCCCTGTCTGCCTGACACCCCTACACACACCCACCCTGTCGGACTGACACCCCTACACACACCCAGCCCTGTCTGACTGACACCCCTACACACCAACTCCTGTCTGACTGACACCCCTACACATACCCAGCCCTCTCTGACTGACACCCGGACACACAACCAGCCCTGTCTGACTGACACCCCTATACACACCCAGCCCTGTCTGACTGAAACCCCCACACACACCCAGCCCTGTCTGACTGACACCCGGACACACACCCAGCCCTGTCTGACTGACACCCCTACACATACCCAGCCCTGTCTGACTGACACCCCTACACACACCCAGCGCTGTCTGACTGAAACCCCCACACACACCCAGCCCTGTTTGACTGACACCCGGACACATACCCAGCCCTGTCTGACCGACACGACCACACACACCCAGCCCTGTCGGATTGAAACCCCTACACACACCCAGCCCTGTCTGACTGACACCCCTACACATACCCAGCCCTCTCTGACTGACACCCGGACACACAACCAGCCCTGTCTGACTGACACCCAGACACTCACCCAGCCATGTCTGACTGACACCCCAATACACACCCAGCCTTGTCTGACTGACACCCAGACACTCACCCAGCCCTGTCTGACTGACACCGGACACACACCCAGCCCTGTCTGACTGACACCCGGACACACACCCAGCCATGTCTGACTGACACCCGGACACACACCCAGCCCTGTCTGACTGACACCGGGCACACACACACCCTGTCTGACTGACACCCGGACACACACCCGCCCTGTCTGACTGACACCCCTACACACACCCAGCCCTGTCTGACCGACACCCGGGCACACACCCAGCCCTGTCTGACTGACACCCGGACACACACTCAGCCCTGTCTGACTGACACCCGGACACACACCCAGCCCTGTCTGACTGACACCCGGACACACACCCAGCCATGTCTGACTGACACCCAGACACACACCCAGCCCTACCTGACTGACACCCCTACACACACCCACCCTGTCTGACTGACACCCCTACACACACCCAGCCCTGTCTGACTGACACCCGGACACACACACAGTCCTGTCTAATTGACACCCCTACACACACACACCCTGTCTGACTGACACCCCTACACACACCCAGCCCTGTCTGACTGACACCCGGACACACACCCAGTCCTGTCTGACTGACACCCCTACACACACCCAGCCCTGTCTGACTGACACCCGGACACACACCCAGTCCTGTCTGACGGACACCCCTACACACACACACCCTGTCTGACTAACACACCTACACACACCCAGCCCTGTCTGACTGACACCCGGACACACACCCAGTCCTGTCTGACGGACACCCCTACACACACCCACCCTGTTTGACTAACACCCCTACACATACCCACCCTGTCGGACTGACACCCCTACACATACCCACCCTGTCTGACTGACACCCCTACACACACCCAGCCCTGTCTGACTGACACCCGGACACACACCCAGCTCTGTTTGACTGACACCCAGACACACACCCAGCCCTGTCTGCCAGACACCCCTACACACACCCACCCTGTCGGACTGACACCCCTACACACACCCAGCCCTGTCTGACTGACACCCCTACACACACCCAGCCCTGTCTGACTGACACCCGGACACACACCAACTCCTGTCTGACTGACACCCCTACACACACCCGCCCTGTCTGACTGACACCCCTACACACACCCAGCGCTGTCTGACTGAAACCCCCACACACACCCAGCCCTGTTTGACTGACACCCGGACACACACCCAGCCCTGTCTGACTGAAACCCCCACACACACCCAGCCCTGTCTGACTGACACCCGGACACACACCCAGCCCTGTCTGACTGACACCCGTACACACACCCAGCCCTGTCTGACCGACACGACCACACACACCCAGCCCTGTCGGATTGAAACCCCTACACACACCCAGCCCTGTCTGACGGACACCCCTACACATACCCAGCCCTCTCTGACTGACACCCGGACACACAACCAGCCCTGTCTGACTGACACCCCTATACACACCCAGCCTTGTCTGACTGACACCCAGACACTCACCCAGCCCTGTCTGACTGACACCGGACACACACCCAGCCCTGTCTGACTGACACCCCTACACACACCCAGCCCTGTCTGACTGACACCCCTACACACACCCAGCCCTGTCTGACTGAAACCCCTACACACACCCAGCCCTGTCTGACCGACACCCGGGCACACACCCAGCCCTGTCTGACTGACACCCGGACACACACTCAGCCCTGTCTGACTGACACCCGGACACACACCCAGCCCTGTCTGACTGACACCCGGACACACACCCAGCCATGTCTGACTGACACCCAGACACACCCAGCCCTGTCTGACTGAAACCCCTACACACACCCAGCCCTGTCTGACTGACACCCCTACCCACACCCAGCCCTGTCTGACTGACAACTGGACACACACCCAGCCCTGTCTGACTGACACCCCTACGCACACCCTCCCTGTCTGACTGACACCCCTACACACACCCAGCCCTGTCTGACTGACACCCGGACACACACCCAGTCCTGTCTGATTGACACCCGGACACACACACAGTCCTGTCTGATTGACACCCCTACACACACCCACCCTGTCTGACTGACACACCTACACACACCCAGTCCTCTCTGACTGACACCCCTACACACACACCCAGCCCTGTCTGACTGACACCCCGACACACACCCAGCCCTGTCTGACTTACACCGGACACACAACCAGCCCTGTCTGACTGACACCCGGACACACACCCAGTCCTATCTGACGGACACCCCTACACACACCCACCCTGTCTGACTGACACCCCTACACACACCCAGCCCTGTCTGACTGACACCCGGACACACACCCAGCCCTGTCTGACTGACACCCCTACACACAACCAGCCCTGTCTGACTGACACCCCGACACACACCCAGC
Organism: Scyliorhinus torazame; assembly: GCF_047496885.1. Taxonomy (NCBI): domain Eukaryota; kingdom Metazoa; phylum Chordata; class Chondrichthyes; order Carcharhiniformes; family Scyliorhinidae; genus Scyliorhinus; species Scyliorhinus torazame. The sequence continues at coordinate 4,558,149 of NC_092728.1, forward strand.
CCTGTCTGACTGACACCCGGACACACACCCACCCTGTCTGACTGACACCCCTACACACTCCCAGCCCTGTCTGACTGAATCCCCCACACACACCCAGCCCTGTCTGACTGACACCCGGACGCACACCAAGTCCTGTCTGATTGACACCCGGACACACACCCACCCTGTCTGACTGAAACCCCCACACACACCGAGCCCTGTCTGACTGACACCCGGACACACACCCAGCCCTGTCTGACCGACACGACCACACACACCCAGCCCTGTCTGACTGACACCCCTACAGATACCCAGCCCTCTCTGACTGACACCCCTACACACACACCCAGCCCTGTCTGACTGACACCCCGACACACACCCAGCCCTGTCTGACTGACACCCGGACACACACCCAGCCCTGTTTGACTGAAACCCCCCCCCCACACACCCAGCCCTGTCTGACTGACACCCCTACACACACCCAGCCCTGTCTGACTGACACCCGGACACACAACCAGCCCTGTCTGACACCCGGACGCACACCCAGCCCTGTCTGACTGACACCCCTACACACACCCAGCCCTGTCTGACTGACACCGGACACACACACACCCCTACCTGACTGACACCCGGACACACACCCAGCCCTGTCTGACTGACACCCGGACACACACCCAGCCCTGTCTGACTGACACCCGGACACACACCCAGTCCTGTCTGACTGACACCCCTACACACATGCAGCCCTGTCTGACTGACACCATTACACACACCCAGTCCTGTCTGACTGACACCCCTACACACACACACCTGTCTGACTGACACCCCCACACACCCAGCCCTGTCTGACTGACACCCCTACACACACACCCAGCCCTGTCTTACTGACACCCCTACACACACAGCCCTGTCTGACTGACACCCCATTTACACCCAGCCCTGTCTGACTGACACACCTACACCCACACCCAGCCCTGTCTAACTGACGTAGACAGACATGCGCAGTGCCGTCTGACTGATACCATCCCACACACAGAGCAATGTCTTATTGACACGTTCATATACACAGAACTGACTGCCTTTTAAATGAAAAATATAATTCAACCTACTTTAGAAAGGCCTCATATTCCTTAAACACCTGCTCACAGCCTGGCCATTTGCAGAATCCATGGAAGAAGAGTGGATTCGATAAACCTGGATCCCTGCAGAAACAACACGGAGAGGTTCACTGATGGTAAAATGCAACAGTTCTCCTGACCTCCCCCACAGGACACACCTCCACACACTCTCCGTCTGTAACACAAACTCGCAAACTCTCTGCTTCAATACAGTACCCCTCTCACCATTCATACACACTCTGCCTGTAAATCAGCTCCTCACACACACTTTCCATCAGTAACACAGATCACACACATTCACCACCTGTAACTTCTTCCCACACACACTCTCCACCCATAACACAGATCACACACATTCACCGCCTGTAACTTTGCCCCTCCCCACACACTCCATCCATAACACAGATCACACACATTCACCGCCTGTAACTTCTTCCCACACACACTCTCCACCCATAACACAGATCACACACATTCACCGCCTGTAACTTTGCCCCCCACACACTCCATCCATAACACAGATCACACACATACACCGCCTGTAACTTCCTCCCACACACACTCTCCATCCATAACACAGATCACACACATTCACCGCCTGTAACTTCGCCCCACACACACTCTCCATCAGTAATGCAGATCACACACATTCACCGCCTGTACCATCGCCCCCCCCACACTATCCATCAGTATTACAGATCACACACATTCACCGCCTGTACCATCGCTCCCCACACTTTCCATCAGTAACATAGATCACACACATTCACCGCCTGTAACTTCGCCCCACACACACTCTCTATCAGTAATGCAGATCACACACATTCACCGCCTGTACCATCGCTCCCCACACTCTCCATCAGTATTACAGATCACACACATTCACCGCCTGTACCATCGCCCCCACACTTTCCATCAGTAACATAGATCACACACATTCACCGCCTGTAACTTCGCCCCACACACACTCTCCATCAGTAATGCAGATCACACACATTCACCGCCTGTGACACACCTCCCAAATCCGGGATCTGCCTCCTCCCCACAGCCTGGGCAGAATCCGCAGATTCTCAGCGTTGAACAATGGGCAAACTCACCTCTCCCTGAGAGGTGGTGGGAGGAAATCTTCGCCATTGGTCGAGTTGTAACAGACAATCACAGGCGTGGTGACCGAGGAGCCCAGTCCCGAGGTGCTGATGTCTCCCGGCTGGACACAATCCCTCCCTCTCCGCGGCCAGCTCACAAACGCCTGGTTCTGCCCTGAAATCAGAACGGACTGGTGACCTCTCCAAAACTGAGCGGGGGGCGGCCTCGGATGGAGGGTGGGATGGAGAGAAAGGGAAAGACAGACAGAGAGAGGGAGAGAGAGCGAGGGAGGGAGAGGGGGAAAGAGAGAGAGTTGGGGGGGGGGAGGGGGGGGAGAGGGGTTATAGAGAGAGAGTGAGTGAGAGGGGGAAACAGAGAGAGGAGGGGGGAGAGAGAGAGGGAGAGAGAGAGAGAGGGAGAGAGAGGGGGGAGAGGGGAAGAGAGAGGGGGAGAGAGAGAGGGAGAGAGAGGGGGGAGAGGGGAAGAGAGATGGGATGAGAGAGAAGAGAGTGGGGGGAGAGAGAGAGGGAGAGAGAGAGAGGGAGAGAGAGAGAGGGAGAGAGAGGGGGGAGAGCGGAAGAGAGAGGGGGAGAGAGAGAGGGAGAGAGAGGGGGGAGAGGGGAAGAGAGAGGGGGAGAGAGAGAGGGAGAGAGAGAGAGGGAGAGAGTGAGGGATAGAGGGGGAGAAGGGGAGGGGGGAAGAGGGGGGAGTGAGAGAGAAGAGGGAGGGGGAGAGAAGAGGTGAGGGGGGAGAAGGTGGAGGGGGAGGGGGAGAGGAGGGGGAGGGAGAGAAGGGGGAGGGAGAGGGGGAGGGAGAGGAGGAGGGAGAGGGAGAGCGATGGAGAGAAGGGGAGGTGGAGAGAAGGGGAGGGGGAGAGAAGGAGGAGGGGGAGGGGGAGAGGGGAGAGAGAGGGGGAGGGAGATGGAGAGTGAGGGAGAGAAGGGGAGGGGGAGGGGGGAGAAGGGGGACGGGGAAAGAAGGGGGAGGGGGGAGGGGGAGAGGAGGGAGTGAAGGGGAGGGAGAGGGGAGGGAGAGGGAGGGAGAGCGAGAGCGAGAGAGAGAAGGGAAGGGGGAGAGAAGGGGGAGGGATGGGGAGACGGGGAGGGGGAGAGGAGAGGGGGAGAGAAGGGGGAGGGGGGAGGGGGAGGGGGAGGGGGAGGGGGAGAAAGGGGAGGGGGGGAGGGAGAGAAGGGGAGGGGGAGAAAGGGGTGAGGGGAGGGGGTGAGAAGGGGAGGGGGAGAGGGGTAGGAGAGAGGGGAGGAGAGAGGGGAGGGGGAGAGAAGGGTGAGGGGGAGAGAAGGGGAGGGTGGGAGGGGGAGGAGAGAGGGGAGGGGGAGAGAAGGGGGGAGGGGGGAGAAAGGGGAGGGGGAGAGAAGGGGGAGGGGGAGAGAAGGGGAGGGTGGGAGGGGGAGGAGAGAGGGGAGGGGGAGAGAAGGGGGAGGGGGGAGAAAGGGGAGGTGGGAGAAGGGAGGGGGAGGGGGAGAGGGGAGGGGGAGTGAAGGAGGAGGAAGGGGGGAAAGGGGGAGGGCGAGAGGGGAGGGGGAGAGAAGGGGGGAGGGGGGAGAAAGGGGAGGGGGAGAGAAGGGGGAGGGGGAGAGAAGGGGAGGGTGGAAGGGGGAGGAGAGAGGGGAGGGGGAGAGAAGGGGGGGAGGGGGGAGAAAGGGGAGGGGGAGGGGGAGAAGGGGGAAGAGGGGGGGCAGCTGAGTGGTGAATCTCAGTTCTGCTGTGCTGATCTCTGGGACAGACTCACCCTGGGAGATGTCCTGAGTCAGGGTGAGGTTTGCTGGTCTGAGACTCAGGCGGCCTTGTCCCTGGTGCTGGAGGTGGAAGAGGTGATGTCCACAATGGAAAGGGTTGAGCTGGAGGAGGTGGTGCGAGTTGGTCATCACCGGTATCTGTGCAGAAAGAGGCAGAGCAGAAACGCACGGGTCAGCTCAGAGTGACCACAACATCCTCAAACCCCACTCCCAGGGAGGGGAGGGGGAGGGGAGGGGGAGGGGAGGGGGGAGGGGGGGAGGGGAGGTGGAGGGGAGGGGGAGAGAGGGGATGGGAAGGGGAGGGGAGGGGAGGGGAGGGGGAGGGGAGGGGAGGTGGAGGGGAGGGGGAGAGAGGGGATGGGAAGGGGAGGGGAGGGGAGGGGGAGGGGAGGGGGAGGGGAGGGGGGAGGGGGAGGGGAGGGGAGGGGGGAGGAGGGGGAGAGGGAGGGGGGAGAGGGAGGGGGGAGAGGGAGGGGAGGGGGGAGAGGAGGGGGAGGGGAGGGGAGGGGAGGGGGAGGGGAGGGGAGGGGGAGGGGAGGGGGAGAGAGGGGATGGGAAGCGGAGGGGAGGGGAGGGGAGGGGGAGGGGAGGGGGGAGGGGAGAGGGAGGGGAGGGGGAGAGGGTGGATGGGGAAGGGGAGGGGGAGGGGAGGGGGGAGGGGGAGGGGAGGGGGGAGAGGAGGGGGAGGGGAGGGGAGGGGAGGGGGAGGGAGGGGGAGAGGGGGATGGGAAGGGGGAGAGGGAGGGGAAGGTGTGTGGTGAACCACTGTATTAGGGGGTGTAAGGTAGGACCTGCACTACAGGGTCGCCGGTAGCTCCTGCCGGCTGGCTCCGCCCAGGGAGAACTGTATAAATATGCGGGACCTCCAGTGCCCTGCCATTTCGCCAGCTGCAGCAGGAGGCCACGCATCTGACTGTAATAAAGTCACAGTTGTACCAACTTTAGTCTTTGTGCAATTGATCGTGCATCAATTTATTACAGTCAGATTGTCCACAGAATGGATATCAGAATTAACCCCGATCGCCTGGAGCTGGATCCGCACTCGCCCAATGCCAGGGGAGACTTTACTCACTGGCTAGCATGTTTTGAGGCTACATCAAGGCTGCGGACCCCGCGCCAACGGAGGCTCAGAAGATAAACGTCCTGTACTCCTGACTGAGCTCCAGCGTGTTCCCGTTGATCCAAGACGCCACGAATTACACAAAAGCGATGGAACTCCTTAAGGAACACTGCGCGCAGAAGGTGAACACGCTCTTCGCCAGGCATGTACTCGCCACCCGCTCGCAATGACCTGGTGAGTCCATCGAACCTCTGGCGCGCCCTAATTCCACTTGTCCGGGACTGTGACTGTCGGGCCGTTACGGCCGCTGAACACGCGAATCTCCTCATGCGCGATGCCTTCGTGACGGGGATTGTGTCGGACCGCATCCGAGAACAATTACTGGAAGGGGCCACGCTCGAACTGGTGGAGACAAAAACCTTGGCGCTCTCCATGACGGTCGCATCCCGTAATGTACAATCTTACACCCCCCCCGCCGTGCTGCCCACCCTTCCACCCCTTGCTACCCCTCCTGGATCCTGCCAACGACCTCCTCAGCTGGGGCCCTGCCTTCCCAATACGCCTGCGCCGCGCGCCGATCCGCGCACCCCGGGGGTCCCCGCTGTTACCTCTGCGGTCAGCAGAAGCACCCCCGCCAACACTGCCCGGCCCGCAGTGCAGTTTGTAAATCCTGCAGTAAAAAGGGCCACTTCGCGGCTGTGTGCCAGGCCCGCACTGTCGCTGCAATCGCGCCCGCTATCGCCCCCTCCTGGGGCCACGTGTGCCCCATGGGCGCCGCCATCTTGTCCCGACCCCGCAATGTGCGCACCATGGGCGCCGCCATCTTGTCCCGACCCCGCAATGTGCGCACCATGGGCGCCGCCATCTTGTCCCGACCCCGCAATGTGCGCACCATGGGCGCCGCCATCTTGTCCCGACCCCGCAATGTGCGCACCATGGGCGCCGCCATCTTGTCCCGACCCCGCAATGTGCGCACCATGGGCGCCGCCATCTTGTCCCGACCCCGCAATGTGCGCACCATGGGCGCCGCCATCTTGTCCTGACCCTGCAATGTGCGCACCATGGGCGCCGCCATCTTGTCCCCCACAGGGTCTCCGGACATCCCGACATCGGAACCGCACACGTTCGCCACCCGAAGCATCCGATGGCTACCCGCAGCTCGCTTCGATGGCGCTGGACCAATCCCGCCCGCACAACCTGGCCACCGCGTTGACGACGGTGAAAATCATCGGCCATGCGACCTCGTGCCTGCTGGACTCCGGGAGCACCGAAAGCTTCGTTCACCCAGATACGGTAAGGCGCTGCTCCCTCGCGGTCCACCCTGCCAATCAAAGGATTCCCCTAGCCTCCGGATCCCACTCCGTCCCGATCCGAGGCTTTTGTACTGTCACCCTCACTGTCCAGGGCGTAGAATTTAGTAACTTCCGCATCTATGTCCTTCCTAATCTCTGCGCTGCACTCCTGTTGGGCCTGGGCTTCCAGTGCAACCTCCAGAGCCTCACCTTCAAATTCGGCCCTTACCCCCCCCTTACCGTTTGCGGCCTCGCGACCCTCAAGATCGATCCCCTCTCCCACTTTGCCAATCTAACAGCGGATTGCAAGCCCGTTGCCACCAGGAGCAGACGGTACAGCACCCAGGACAAGACCTTCATCAGGTCCGAAGTCCAGCGGCTGCTTAAGGAGGGTATTATCGAGGCCAGCAACAGCCCCTGGAGAGCCCAAGTGGTAGTGGTTAAAACTGGGGAGAAACACAGGATGGTCGTGGACTACAGCCAGACCATCAATCGGTACACGCAGCTCGACGCGTACCCCCTCCCACGCATGTCTGATATGGTCAATCAGATTGCGCAGTACCGGGTCTTCTCAACAATTGACCTGAAATCCGCCGACCACCAGCTCCCCATCCGGAAGTCGGACCGGCCATACACTGCCTTCGAGGCGGACGGTCGCCTCTATCACTTCCTTAGGGTCCCTTTCGGTGTCACAAATGGGGTCTCGGTCTTCCAAAGAGAGATGGACCGAATGGTCGACCAGTACGGTTTGCGGGCCACCTTTTCGTACTTAGATAATGTCACCATCTGCGGCCATGACCAGCAGGACCACGATGCCAACCTCGATAAATTCCTCCGCACTGCCACTCTTCTCAACCTGACCTAAAACAAAGAGAAGTGTGTGTTCAGCACGACCCGGTTAGCCATTCTCGGCTATATAGTCCAAAACGGACTTCTCGGGCCCGACTCCGAGCGCCCCTCATGGAACTTCCCCTCCCCCACTGCCCCAAGGCCCTCAAATGCTGCCTGGGGTCCTTTTCCTACTACGCCCAGTGGGTCCCAAACTCTGCGGACAAGGCCCGCCCACTCATTCAGTCCACCCAATTCCCCCTCGCGGCCGAGGCACAACACGCTTTCGCCCGCATCAGACCAGACATCGCCAAGGCCGGGATGCGCGCAGTGGTCGAGTCATTGCCTTTCCAAGTAGAAAGCGACGCTTCAGACGTCGCCCTTGCCGCCACTCTAAACCAGGCAGGCAGACCCGCGGCATTCTTTTCCCGCACCCTTCATGCCTCTGAAATTCGACACTCATCCGTCGAGAAGGAGGCCCAGGCTATCGTTGAAACTGTGCGGCATTGGAGGCATTATCTGGCCGGTAAGAGATTCACTCTCCTTACGGACCAACGGTCGGTAGCCTTCATGTTCAACAACACACAGCGGGGCAAGATCAAAAATGATAAAATCTTGCGGTGGAGAATCGAGCTCTCCACCTATAATTACGAGATCTTGTATCGCCCCGGGAAGCTCAACGAGCCCCCAGACACCCTCTCCCGAGGTACATGTGCCAGCGCACAAGTGGGCCGACTCCAGGCCCGGCACGACAGTTTTTGTCACCCGGGGGTCACTCGATTGTACCATCTGGTCAACGCTCGCAATCTACCCTACTCCGTCGAGGAAGTGAGGACAGTCACCAGGGACTGCCAGGTCTGTGCGGAGTGCAAGCCGCACTTCTACCGGCCAGACCGTGCGCTCCTGGTGAAGGCTTCCCGCCCCTTTGAACGCCTCAGCGTGGATTTCAAAGGGCCCCTCCCCTCCACCGACCGTAACACGTACATTCTCAGTGTGGTCGATGAGTACTCCCGGTTCCCCTTCGCCATCCCATGCCCCGACATGGCGTCTGCCACCGGCATCAAGGCCCTCAGCACCATCTTCGCCCTGTTCGGTTTCCCCGCCTACATCCACAGTGACAGGGGATCCTCATTCATGAGCGATGAGCTGTGTCAGTTCCTGCTCAGCAGGGGTATAGCCTCCAGCAGGACGACCAGCTACAACCCCCGGGGAAACGGGCAAGTAGAACGGGAGAATGGGACCGTTTGGAGGGCCATCTAGCTGGCCCTATGGTCCAGCAACCTCCCAGCCTCTCGCTGGCAGGAGGTCCTCCCTGACGCTCTATATTCCATCCGGTCACTATTGTGCATCGCCACTAATAACACACCCCATGAACGTGTTTTTACCTTCCCCAGGAAGTCCACATCCGGGGTTTCGCTCCCAACTTGGCTCGCTGCTCCAGGACCGGTCCTTCTCCGTGGGCACGTCCGACTCCACACGGCGGACCCCTTGGTGGACAGGGTTCACCTGCTCCACGCCAACCCTCAATATGCCTACGTTGAGTTCCCCGGCGGCCGCCAAGATACTGTCTCACTCAGGGACCTGGCACCGTCAGGTTCCACCCCAACACACACCCCCCACCCATGTGCCCCCCCCCACCTCCCACCGCGCCGCCAATATTGATCCCACAAGGCCAACCCCTCCCCCCCCACTTCCCGCACAAGAGGATGAAGAGGACTATGGCACGCTCCCAGAGTTCCCCGATGACTGTCCAGCATCAGCACCGCCACCACCGCCATCGGTGCCACCTCCACCACCGCCAGCACCGACTTCGCCGCCACCGTTACGCCGCTCCCAACGAAGCACCAAAGCACCGGGCCGGCTGAACCTTTGACGGATTCCGGGCGTCAACATGGACTGTTCTTTCCCTACCACTGTACATAATTCCACTAATTGTAAATAGTTTCACATCACCCCCGCCGGACTCATTTTTAACAGGGGGTGAATGTGGTGATCCACTGTAATAGGAGATGTAAGGTAGGACCTGCGCTACAGGTTCGCCGGTAGCTCCTGCCGGCTGGCTCCGCCCACGGAGAACTGTATAAATATGCGTGACCTCCAGTGCCCGGCCATTTCGCCAGCTGCAGCAGGAGGCCACGCATCTGACTGGAATAAAGCCACAGTTGTACCCAACCTGCGTCTTGTGTAATTGATCGCGCATGAGGGAGGGAGGGAGGGGGACGGGAGAGGGAAGGGGATGGGAGGGGAGGGGAGTGAGACGAGAAGGCCAGACAGTAAATCAGACACGGTAAAGTGGGCAGAGCAATGGGACAGACAGGCACAGAGCAGAGAGACGGCTGTCGGACATGAGAGTGACCTGATGAGGTGCTGTAGTGCTGTCCATGATGGTATTCTCCAGTGCGCGTCTGTCACCCGACCTGCTCTGTTTAGTAATTCCAGTCATTTCCCTTTTCAAACTCTGAAAAACAGAAACATTAAAAAAAAATCTCATTTCAGAAGCATGGATTCGTGCAGTGACCCAGAGAGACAAAGCTTTTCACCGATCTTCAGTTCCCCCCTGCACACCGGGCACTGTCACTCACACCGGACACTGTCGCTCACACCGGACACTGTCACTCACACCGGACACTGTCACTCACACCGGGCACTGTCACCCACACCGGGCACTGTCACTCACACCGGACACTGTCACCCACACCGGGCACTGTCACTCACACCGGGCACTGTCACTCACACCGGACACTGTCACCCACACCGGACACTGTCACCCACACCAGACACTGTCACTCACACCGGACACTGTCACTCACACTGGACACTGTCACCCACACCGGGCACTGTCACCCACACCAGACACTGTCACTCACACCGGGCACTGTCGCTCACACCGGACACTGTCACTCACACCGGACACTGTCACTCACACTGGACACTGTCACCCACACCGGGCACTGTCACCCACACCAGACACTGTCACTCACACCGGGCACTGTCACCCACACCGGGCACTGTCACCCACACCGGGCACTGTCTCTCACACTGGGCACTGTCACTCACACCGGGCACTGTCACTGACACCGGACACTGTCACTCACACCGGACACTGTCACCCACACCGGGCACTGTCACTCACACCGGGCACTGTCACTCACACCGGGCACTGTCACCCACACCGGGCACTGTCACCCACACCGGACACTGTCACCCACACCGGGCACTGTCACTCACACCGGGCACTGTCACTCACACCGGGCACTGTCACCCACACCGGACACTGTCACTCACACCGGACACTGTCACTCACACCGGACACTGTCACCCACACCAGGCACCACACCAGGCACTGTCACTCACACCGGGCACTGTCACTCACACCGGGCACTGTCACTCACACCGGGCACTGTCACTCACACCGGACACTGTCACTCACACCAGACACTGTCACTCACACCGGGCACTGTCACCCACACCGGGCACTGTCACCCACACCGGGCACTGTCACTCACACCGGGCACTGTCACCCACACCGGGCACTGTCACTCACACCGGGCACTGTCACCCACACCGGACACTGTCACCCACACCGGACACTGTCACTCACACCGGACACTGTCACTCACACCGGACACTGTCACTCACACCGGGCACTGTCACCCACACCGGGCACTGTCACTCACACCGGACACTGTCACTCACACCGGACACTGTCTCTCACACCGGACACTGTCACTCACACCGGGCACTGTCACTCACACCGGACACTGTCACTCACACCGGGCACTGTCACCCACACCGGGCACTGTCACTCACACCGGACACTGTCACCCACACCGGACACTGTCACTCACACCGGACACTGTCACCCACACCGGACACTGTCACTCACACCGGACACTGTCACTCACACCGGGCACTGTCACCCACACCGGACACTGTCACTCACACCGGACACTGTCACTCACACCGGGCACTGTCACCCACACCGGGCACTGTCACTCACACCGGACACTGTCACCCACACCGGACACTGTCACTCACACCGGACACTGTCACTCACACCGGACACTGTCACTCACACCGGGCACTGTCACTCACACTGGGCACTGTCACTCACACCGGACACTGTCACCCACACCGGACACTGTCACTCACACCGGACACTGTCACTCACACCGGGCACTGTCACTCATACCGGACACTGTCACCCACACCGGGCACTGTCACTCACACCGGGCACTGTCACCCACACCGGACACTGTCACCGACACCGGACACTGTCACCCACACCGGACACTGTCACTCACACTGGGCACTGTCACCCACACCGGACACTGTCACTCACACCGGACACTGTCACTCACACCGGGCACTGTCACTCACACCGGACACTGTCACCCACACCGGACACTGTCACTCACACCGGGCACTGTCACTCACACCGGGCACTGTCACTCACACCAGACACTGTCACTCACACCGGACACTGTCACCCACACCGGACACTGTCACCCACACCGGACACTGTCACTCACACCGGACACTGTCACTCACACCAGACACTGTCACCCACACCGGGCACTGTCACTCACACCGGACACTGTCACCCACACCGGACACTGTCACTCACACCGGGCACTGTCACTCACACCGGGCACTGTCACTCACACCAGACACTGTCACTCACACCGGACACTGTCACCCACACCGGACACTGTCACCCACACCGGACACTGTCACTCACACCGGACACTGTCACCCACACCGGACACTGTCACCCACACCGGGCACTGTCACCCACACCGGACACTGTCACTCACACCGGGCACTGTCACCCACACCGGACACTGTCTCTCACACCGGACACTGTCACTCACACCGGACACTGTCACCCACACCAGACACTGTCACTCACACCGGACACTGTCACTCACACCGGACACTGTCACCCACACCGGGCACTGTCACCCACACCGGACACTGTCACCCACACCGGACACTGTCACTCACACCGGACACTGTCACCCACACCGGACACTGTCACCCACACCGGACACTGTCACTCACACCGGACACTGTCACACACACCGGACACTGTCACCCACACCGGGCACTGTCACCCACACCGGACACTGTCACCCACACCGGACACTGTCACCCACACCGGACACTGTCTCTCACACCGGACACTGTCACCCACACCGGACACTGTCACTCACACCGGACACTGTCACCCACACCGGACACTGTCTCTCACACCGGACACTGTCACTCACACCGGGCACTGTCACTCACACCGGACACTGTCACTCACACCGGGCACTGTCACCCACACCGGGCACTGTCACTCACACCGGACACTGTCACCCACACCGGACACTGTCACCCACACCGGACACTGTCACCCACACCGGACACTGTCACTCACACCGGGCACTGTCACCCACACCGGACACTGTCACTCACACCGGACACTGTCTCTCACACCGGGCACTGTCACCCACACCGGACACTGTCTCTCACACCGGACACTGTCACTCACACCGGACACTGTCACTCACACCGGGCACTGTCACCCACACCGGGCACTGTCACTCACACCGGGCACTGTCACTCACACCGGGCACTGTCACCCACACCGGGCACTGTCACTCACACCGGGCACTGTCACTCACACCGGGCACTGTCACCCACACCGGACACTGTCACTCACACCGGGCACTGTCACTACACCGGGCACTGTCACTCACACCGGGCACTGTCACCCACACCGGACACTGTCACCCACACCGGACACTGTCACTCACACCGGACACTGTCACCCACACCAGGCACTGTCACTCACACCGGACACTGTCACTCACACTGTCACTCACACCGGACACTGTCACCCACACCGGGCACTGTCGCCCACACCGGACACTGTCACTCACACCGGACACTGTCACCCACACCGGATACTGTCACTCACACCGGGCACTGTCACTCACACCGGGCACTGTCACTCACACCGGGCACTGTCACCCACACCGGACACTGTCACCCAAACCGGACACTGTCACTCACACCGGACACTGTCACTCACACCGGGCACTGTCACTCACACCGGGCACTGTCACTCACACCGGACACTGTCACCCACACCGGGCACTGTCACCCACACCGGGCACTGTCACCCACACCGGACACTGTCACTCACACCGGTCACTGTCACTCACACCGGGCACTGTCACCCACACCGGGCACTGTCACCCACACTGGACACTGTCACTCACACCGGACACTGTCACTCACACTGGGCACTGTCACTCACACCGGGCACTGTCGCCCACACCGGGCACTGTCACTCACACCGGGCACTGTCACTCACAGCGGGCACTGTCACTCACACCGGGCACTGTCACTCACACTGGACACTGTCACTCACACCGGACACTGTCACTCACACTGGGCACTGTCACTCACACCGGGCACTGTCACCCACACCGGGCACTGCCACCCACACCGGGCACTGTCACTCACACTGGGCACTGTCACCCACACCGGGCACTGTCACTCACACCGGGCACTGTCACTCACACCGGACACTGTCACTCACACCGGACACTGTCACTCACACCGGGCACTGTCACTCACACCGGACACTGTCACCCACACCGGACACTGTCACTCACACCGGACACTGTCACCCACACTGGACACTGTCGCCCACACCGGGCACTGTCACTCACACCGGACACTGTCACCCACACCGGACACTGTCACTCACACTGTCACCCACACCGGGCACTGTCACACACACCGGACACTGTCACTCACACCGGACACTGTCACTCACACCGGGCACTGTCACCCACACCGGGCACTGTCACTCACACCGGACACTGACACCCACACCGGACACTGTCACCCACACGGGACACTGTCACCCACACCGGGCACTGTCACTCACACCGGGCACTGTCACTCACACCGGACACTGTCACTCACACCGGGCACTGTCACCCGACACTGTCACCCACACCGGACACTGTCACTCACACCGGACACTGTCACCCACACCGGACACTGTCACCCACACCGGACACTGTCACTCACACCGGGCACTGTCACTCACACCGGACACTGTCACCCACACCGGACACTGTCACCCACACCGGGCACTGTCACTCACACCGGGCACTGTCACTCACACCGGACACTGTCACCCACACCGGACACTGTCACCCACACCGGGCACTGTCACTCACACCGGGCACTGTCACTCACACCGGGCACTGTCACTCACACCGGACACTGTCGCTCACACCGGACACTGTCACTCACACCGGGCACTGTCACTCACACCGGGCACTGTCACTCACACCGGACACTGTCACCCACACCGGGCACTGTCACTCACACCGGGCACTGTCACTCACACCGGACACTGTCACCCACACCGGACACTGTCACTCACACCGGGCACTGTCACCCACACCGGACACTGTCACTCACACCGGACACTGTCACTCACACCGGACACTGTCACCCACACCAGGCACTGTCACTCACACCGGGCACTGTCGCCCACACCGGGCACTGTCACTCACACCGGGCACTGTCACTCACACTGGACACTGTCACCCACACCGGACACTGTCACTCACACCGGACACTGTCACCCACACCAGGCACTGTCACTCACACCGGGCACTGTCGCCCACACCGGGCACTGTCACCCACACCGGACACTGTCACTCACACCGGGCACTGTCACTCACACCGGACACTGTCACCCACACCAGGCACTGTCACTCACACTGGACACTGTCACCCACACCGGACACTGTCACTCACACTGGACACTGTCACCCACACCGGGCACTGTCACCCACACCGGACACTGTCACTCACACCGGACACTGTCACTCACACCGGACACTGTCACCCACACCAGGCACTGTCACTCACACCGGGCACTGTCGCCCACACCGGGCACTGTCACTCACACCGGGCACTGTCACTCACACCGGGCACTGTCACTCACACCGGACACTGTCACTCACACCAGACACTGTCACTCACACCGGGCACTGTCACCCACACCGGGCACTGTCACCCACACCGGGCACTGTCACTCACACCGGGCACTGTCACCCACACCGGACACTGTCACCCACACCGGACACTGTCACTCACACCGCTGTGACACCGGACACTGTCACTCACACCGGGCACTGTCACCCACACCGGGCACTGTCACCCACACCGGACACTGTCACTCACACCGGGCACTGTCACTCACACCGGACACTGTCACCCACACCGGGCACTGTCACTCACACCGGGCACTGTCACCCACACCGGACACTGTCACTCACACCGGGCACTGTCACCCACACCGGACTCTGTCACCGACACCGGACACTGTCACCCACACCGGACACTGTCACTCACACCGGGCACTGTCACCCACACCGGACACTGTCACTCACACCGGACACTGTCACTCACACCGGGCACTGTCACCCACACCGTACACTGTCACCCACACCGGACACTGTCACTCACACCGGGCACTGTCACTCACACCGGGCACTGTCACTCACACCAGACACTGTCACTCACACCGGACACTGTCACCCACACAGGACACTGTCACCCACACCGGACACTGTCACTCACACCGGACACTGTCACTCACACCAGACACTGTCACTCACACCGGACACTGTCACCCACACCGGGCACTGTCACCCACACCGGACACTGTCACTCACACCGGACACTGTCACTCACACCGGACACTGTCACTCACACCGGGCACTGTCACCCACACCGGACACTGTCACCCACACTGGGCACTGTCACCCACACCGGACACTGTCACTCACACCGGGCACTGTCACTCACACCGGGCACTGTCACTCACACCGGGCACTGTCACCCACACCGGACACTGTCACTCACACCGGACACTGTCACCCACACCGGACACTGTCACTCACACCGGACACTGTCACTCACACCGGACACTGTCACCCACACCGGACACTGTCACCCACACCGGACACTGTCTCTCACACCGGACACTGTCACTCACACCGGACACTGTCACCCACACCGGACACTGTCACCCACACCGGACACTGTCACTCACACCGGACACTGTCACACACACCGGACACTGTCACCCACACCGGACACTGTCACCCACACCGGACACTGTCTCTCACACCGGACACTGTCACCCACACCGGACACTGTCACTCACACCGGACACGGTCACCCACACCGGACACTGTCTCTCACACCGGACACTGTCACTCACACCGGGCACTGTCACTCACACCGGACACTGTCACTCACACCGGGCACTGTCACCCACACCGGGCACTGTCACTCACACCGGACACTGTCACCCACACCGGACACTGTCACTCACACCGGGCACTGTCACCCACACCGGACACTGTCACTCACACCGGACACTGTCTCTCACACCGGGCACTGTCACCCACACCGGACACTGTCTCTCACACCGGACACTGTCACTCACACCGGACACTGTCACTCACACCGGGCACTGTCACCCACACCGGGCACTGTCACTCACACCGGGCACTGTCACTCACACCGGGCACTGTCACCCACACCGGGCACTGTCACCCACACCGGGCACTGTCACTCACACCGGGCACTGTCACTCACACCGGGCACTGTCACCCACACCGGACACTGTCACTCACACCGGGCACTGTCACTACACCGGGCACTGTCACTCACACCGGGCACTGTCACCCACACCAGACACTGTCACCCACACCGGACACTGTCACTCACACCGGACACTGTCACCCACACCGGGCACTGTCACTCACACCGGACACTGTCACTCACACCGGGCACTGTCACTCACACCGGGCACTGTCACCCACACCGGACACTGTCACCCAAACCGGACACTGTCACTCACACCGGACACTGTCACTCACACCGGGCACTGTCACTCACACCGGACACTGTCACCCACACCGGGCACTGTCACCCACACCGGGCACTGTCACTCACACCGGACACTGACACCCACACCGGACACTGTCACCCACACGGGACACTGTCACCCACACCGGGCACTGTCACTCACACCGGGCACTGTCACTCACACCGGACACTGTCACTCACACCGGGCACTGTCACCCGACACTGTCACCCACACCGGACACTGTCACTCACACCGGACACTGTCACCCACACCGGACACTGTCACCCACACCGGGCACTGTCACTCACACCGGGCACTGTCACTCACACCGGACACTGTCACCCACACCGGGCACTGTCACCCACACCGGGCACTGTCACTCACACCGGACACTGACACCCACACCGGACACTGTCACCCACACGGGACACTGTCACCCACACCGGGCACTGTCACTCACACCGGGCACTGTCACTCACACCGGACACTGTCACTCACACCGGGCACTGTCACCCGACACTGTCACCCACACCGGACACTGTCACTCACACCGGACACTGTCACCCACACCGGACACTGTCACCCACACCGGACACTGTCACTCACACCGGGCACTGTCACTCACACCGGACACTGTCACCCACACCGGACACTGTCACCCACACCGGGCACTGTCACTCACACCGGGCACTGTCACTCACACCGGACACTGTCACCCACACCGGACACTGTCACCCACACCGGGCACTGTCACTCACACCGGGCACTGTCACTCACACCGGGCACTGTCACTCACACCGGACACTGTCGCTCACACCGGACACTGTCACTCACACCGGGCACTGTCACTCACACCGGGCACTGTCACTCACACCGGACACTGTCACCCACACCGGGCACTGTCACTCACACCGGGCACTGTCACTCACACCGGACACTGTCACCCACACCGGACACTGTCACTCACACCGGGCACTGTCACCCACACCGGACACTGTCACTCACACCGGACACTGTCACTCACACCGGACACTGTCACCCACACCAGGCACTGTCACTCACACCGGGCACTGTCGCCCACACCGGGCACTGTCACTCACACCGGGCACTGTCACTCACACTGGACACTGTCACCCACACCGGACACTGTCACTCACACCGGACACTGTCACCCACACCAGGCACTGTCACTCACACCGGGCACTGTCGCCCACACCGGGCACTGTCACCCACACCGGACACTGTCACTCACACCGGGCACTGTCACTCACACCGGACACTGTCACCCACACCAGGCACTGTCACTCACACTGGACACTGTCACCCACACCGGACACTGTCACTCACACTGGACACTGTCACCCACACCGGGCACTGTCACCCACACCGGACACTGTCACTCACACCGGACACTGTCACTCACACCGGACACTGTCACCCACACCAGGCACTGTCACTCACACCGGGCACTGTCGCCCACACCGGGCACTGTCACTCACACCGGGCACTGTCACTCACACCGGGCACTGTCACTCACACCGGACACTGTCACTCACACCAGACACTGTCACTCACACCGGGCACTGTCACCCACACCGGGCACTGTCACCCACACCGGGCACTGTCACTCACACCGGGCACTGTCACCCACACCGGGCACTGTCACTCACACCGGGCACTGTCACCCACACCGGACACTGTCACCGACACCGGACACTGTCACCCACACCGGACACTGTCACTCACACCGGACACTGTCACTCACACCGGGCACTGTCACCCACACCGGGCACTGTCACCCACACCGGACACTGTCACTCACACCGGGCACTGTCACTCACACCGGACACTGTCACCCACACCGGGCACTGTCACTCACACCGGGCACTGTCACCCACACCGGACACTGTCACTCACACCGGGCACTGTCACCCACACCGGACTCTGTCTCCGACACCGGACACTGTCACCCACACCGGACACTGTCACTCACACTGGGCACTGTCACCCACACCGGACACTGTCACTCACACCGGACACTGTCACTCACACCGGGCACTGTCACTCACACCGTACACTGTCACCCACACCGGACACTGTCACTCACACCGGGCACTGTCACTCACACCGGGCACTGTCACTCACACCAGACACTGTCACTCACACAGGACACTGTCACCCACACCGGACACTGTCACTCACACCGGACACTGTCACTCACACCAGACACTGTCACTCACACCGGACACTGTCACCCACACCGGACACTGTCACCCACACCGGGCACTGTCACCCACACCGGACACTGTCACTCACACCGGACACTGTCACTCACACCGGACACTGTCACTCACACCGGGCACTGTCACCCACACCGGACACTGTCACCCACACTGGGCACTGTCACCCACACCGGACACTGTCACTCACACCGGGCACTGTCACTCACACCGGGCACTGTCACTCACACCGGGCACTGTCACCCACACCGGACACTGTCACTCACACCGGACACTGTCACCCACACCAGACACTGTCACTCACACCGGACACTGTCACTCACACCGGACACTGTCACCAACACCGGACACTGTCACCCACACCGGACACTGTCTCTCACACCGGACACTGTCACTCACACCGGACACTGTCACCCACACCGGACACTGTCACCCACACCGGACACTGTCACTCACACCGGACACTGTCACACACACCGGACACCGTCACCCACACCGGACACTGTCACCCACACCGGACACTGTCTCTCACACCGGACACTGTCACCCACACCGGACACTGTCACTCACACCGGACACGGTCACCCACACCGGACACTGTCTCTCACACCGGACACTGTCACTCACACCGGGCACTGTCACTCACACCGGACACTGTCACTCACACCGGGCACTGTCACCCACACCGGGCACTGTCACTCACACCGGACACTGTCACCCACACCGGACACTGTCACTCACACCGGACACTGTCACTCACACCGGACACTGTCACTCACACCGGACACTGTCTCTCACACCGGACACTGTCACCCACACCGGACACTGTCACCCACACCGGACACTGTCACTCACACCGGGCACTGTCACCCACACCGGACACTGTCACTCACACCGGACACTGTCTCTCACACCGGGCACTGTCACCCACACCGGACACTGTCTCTCACACCGGACACTGTCACTCACACCGGACACTGTCACTCACACCGGGCACTGTCACTCACACCGGGCACTGTCACTCACACCGGGCACTGTCACCCACACCGGGCACTGTCACCCACACCGGGCACTGTCACTCACACCGGGCACTGTCACTCACACCGGGCACTGTCACCCACACCGGACACTGTCACTCACACCGGGCACTGTCACTACACCGGGCACTGTCACTCACACCGGGCACTGTCACCCACACCAGACACTGTCACCCACACCGGACACTGTCACTCACACCGGACACTGTCACCCACACCGGGCACTGTCACTCACACCGGACACTGTCACTCACACCGGGCACTGTCACTCACACCGGGCACTGTCACCCACACCGGACACTGTCACCCAAACCGGACACTGTCACTCACACCGGGCACTGTCACTCACACCGGGCACTGTCACTCACACCGGACACTGTCACTCACACCGGACACTGTCACCCACACCGGGCACTGTCACCCACACCGGGCACTGTCACTCACACCGGGCACTGTCACTCCCACCGGACACTGTCACTCACACCGGTCACTGTCACTCACACCGGGCACTGTCACCCACACCGGGCACTGTCACCCACACTGGACACTGTCACTCACACCGGACACTGTCACTCACACTGGGCACTGTCACTCACACCGGGCACTGTCACCCACACCGGACACTGTCACTCACACTGGGCACTGTCACTCACACCGGGCACTGTCACCCACACCGGGCACTGTCACTCACACCGGACACTGTCACTCACACCGGGCACTGTCACCCACACCGGGCACTGTCACTCACACCGGTCACTGTCACTCACACCGGGCACTGTCACCCACACCGGGCACTGTCACCCACACTGGACACTGTCACTCACACCGGACACTGTCACTCACACTGGGCACTGTCACTCACACCGGGCACTGTCGCCCACACCGGGCACTGTCACTCACACCGGGCACTGTCACTCACACCGGGCACTGTCACCCACACCGGGCACTGTCACCCACACCGGGCACTGTCACTCACACTGGGCACTGTCACTCACACCGGGCACTGTCACCCACACCGGGCACTGTCACTCACACCGGGCACTGTCACTCACACCGGACACTGTCACTCACACCGGACACTGTCACTCACACCGGGCACTGTCACCCACACCGGGCACTGTCACTCACACCGGACACTGTCACCCACACCGGACACTGTCACCCACACCGGACACTGTCACTCACACCGGACACTGTCACCCACACTGGACACTGTCGCCCACACCGGACACTGTCACCCACACCGGGCACTGTCACCCACACCGGACACTGTCACCCACACCGGACACTGTCACTCACACTGTCACCCACACCGGGCACTGTCACCCACACCGGACACTGTCACTCACACCGGACACTGTCACTCACACCGGGCACTGTCACCCACACCGGGCACTGTCACTCACACCGGACACTGACACCCACACCGGACACTGTCACCCACACGGGACACTGTCACTCACACCGGGCACTGTCCCCCACACCGGGCACTGTCACCCACACCGGACACTGTCACTCACACCGCGCACTGTCACTCACACCGGGCACTGTCACTCACACCGGACACTGTCACTCACACCGGGCACTGTCACCCGACACTGTCACCCACACCGGACACTGTCACTCACACCGGACACTGTCACCCACACCGGACACTGTCACCCACACCGGACACTGTCACTCACACCGGGCACTGTCACTCACACCGGACACTGTCACCCACACCGGACACTGTCACCCACACCGGGCACTGTCACTCACACCGGGCACTGTCACTCACACCGGACACTGTCACCCACACCGGACACTGTCACCCACACCGGGCACTGTCACTCACACCGGACACTGTCACCCACACCGGACACTGTCACCCACACCGGGCACTGTCACTCACACCGGGCACTGTCACTCACACCGGGCACTGTCACTCACACCGGGCACAGTCTCTCACACCGGACACTGTCACTCACACCGGACACTGTCACCCACACCGGACACTGTCACTCACACCGGACACTGTCACCCACACCGGACACTGTCACTCACACCGGGCACTGTCACTCACACCGGGCACTGTCACTCACACCGGGCACTGTCACTCACACCGGACACTGTCACTCACACCGGGCACTGTCACTCACACCGGGCACTGTCACTCACACCGGGCACTGTCACTCACACCGGACACTGTCGCTCACACCGGACACTGTCGCTCACACCGGGCACTGTCACTCACACCGGACACTGTCACTCACACTGGACACTGTCACCCACACCGGGCACTGTCACTCACACCGGGCACTGTCACTCACACCGGGCACTGTCACTCACACCGGACACTGTCACTCACACCGGGCACTGTCACCCGACACTGTCACCCACACCGGACACTGTCACACACACCGGACACTGTCACCCACACTGGACACTGTCGCCCACACCGGGCACTGTCACTCACACCGGACACTGTCACCCACACCGGACACTGTCACCCACACCGGACACTGTCACTCACACCGGGCACTGTCACCCACACCGGGCACTGTCACCCACACCGGACACTGTCACCCACACCGGACACTGTCACTCACACCGGACACTGTCACCCACACGGGACACTGTCACCCACACCGGGCGCTGTCGCCCACACTGTCACTCACACCGCGCACTGTCGCCCACACCGGACACTGTCACCCACACCGGACACTGTCACCCACACCGGACACTGTCACCCACACCGGGCACTGTCACTCACACCGGGAACTGTCACTCACACCGGGCACTGTCACTCACACCGGGCACTGTCACTCACACCGGACACTGTCACTCACACCGGGCACTGTCACTCACACCGGGCACTGTCACTCACACCGGACACTGTCACCCACACCGGGCACTGTCACTCATACCGGACACTGTCTCTCACACCGGGCACTGTCACTCACACCGGACACTGTCACCCACACCGGACACTGTCACCCACACCGGACACTGTCACTCACACCGGGCACTGTCACTCACACCGGGCACTGTCACTCACACCGGACACTGTCGCTCACACCGGACACTGTCACCCACACCGGACACTGTCACCCACACCGGACACTGTCACCCACACCGGACACTGTCACTCACACCGGGCACTGTCACTCACACCGGACACTGTCACTCACACCGGACACTGTCACCCACACCGGGCACTGTCACTCACACCGGGCACTGTCACTCACACCGGGCACTGTCACCCACACCGGGCACTGTCACTCACACCGGACACTGTCACTCACACCGGACACCGTCACTCACACCGGGCACCGTCACCCACACCGGGCACTGTCACTCACACCGGACACTGTCACTCACACCGGACACTGTCACCCACACCGGACACTGTCACCCACACCGGATACTGTCACTCACACCGGACACTGTCACCCACACCGGGCACTGTCACTCACACCGGACACTGTCACCCACACCGGACACTGTCACTCACACCGGACACTGTCACTCACACCGGACACTGTCACCCACACCGGGCACTGTCACCCACACCGGACAGTGTCACTCACACCGGGCACTGTCACTCACACCGGACAGTGTCACTCACACCGGGCACTGTCACCCACACCGGGCACTGTCACCCACACCGGACACTGTCACCCACACCGGACACTGTCACCCACACCGGGCACTGTCACCCACACCGGACAGTGTCACTCACACCGGGCACTGTCACTCACACCGGACAGTGTCACTCACACCGGGCACTGTCACCCACACCGGGCACTGTCACCCACACCGGACACTGTCACTCATACCGGACACTGTCACTCACACCGGGCACTGTCACTCACACCGGACACTGTCACTCACACCGGGCACTGTCACTCACACCGGGCACTGTCACTCACACCGGACACTGTCACTCACACCGGACACTGTCACTCACACCGGGCACTGTCACCCACACCGGACACTGTCACCCACACCGGGCACTGTCACTCACACCGGGCACTGTCACTCACACCGGACACCGTCACCCACACCGGACACTGTCACCCACACCGGACACTGTCACTCATACCGGACACTGTCACCCACACCGGACACTGTCACTCACACTGTCACTCACACCGGACACTGTCTCTCACACCGGGCACTGTCACCCACACCGGACACTGTCACTCACACCGGACACTGTCACTCACACCGGACACTGTCACCCACACCGGACACTGTCACTCACACCGGACACTGTCACTCACACCGGACACTGTCACCCACACCGGACACTGTCACTCACACCGGACACTGTCACCCACACCGGACACTGTCACTCACACCGGACACTGTCACCCACACCGGACACTGTCACCCACACCGGACACTGTCACTCACACCGGGCACTGTCACCCACACCGGACACTGACACCCACACCGGACACTGTCACCCACACCGGACACTGTCACTCACACCGGGCACTGTCACCCACACCGGACACTGACACCCACACCGGGCACTGTCACTCACACCGGGCACTGTCACCCACACCGGGCACTGACACCCACACCGGACACTGACACCCACACCGGGCACTGTCACTCACACCGGGCACTGTCACTCACACCGGGCACTGTCACTCACACCGGGCACTGTCACCCACACCGGACACTGTCACTCACACCGGGCACTGTCACCCACACCGGACACTGACACCCACACCGGACACTGTCACTCACACCGGGCACTGTCACTCACACCGGGCACTGTCACTCACACCGGGCACTGTCACCCACACCGGACACTGTCACTCACACCGGGCACTGTCACTCACACCGGGCACTGTCACCCACACCGGACCCTGTCACTCACACCGGGCACTGTCACTCACACCGGGCACTGTCACCCACACCGGACACTGTCACTCACACCGGGCACTGTCACTCACACCGGGCACTGTCACTCACACCGGGCACTGTCACTCACACCGGGCACTGTCACTCACACCGGGCACTGTCACCCACACTGGACACTGTCACTCACACCGGGCACTGTCACCCACACCGGACTCTGTCACTCACACTGTCTCTCACACCGGGCACTGTCACTCACACCGGACACTGTCACTCACACTGTCATTCACACTGTCACCCACACCGGACACTGTCACTCACACCGGGCACTGTCACTCACATCGGACACTGTCACTCACACCGGACACTGTCACTCACACCGGGCACTGTCACTCACACCGGGCACTGTCACTCACACTGTCACTCACACCGGGCACTCACTCACACCGGGCACTGTCACTCACACTGGGCACTGTCACTCACACCGGGCACTGTCACTCACACTGGACACTGTCACCCACACCGGACACTGTCTCTCACACCGGGCACTGTCACCCACACCGGACACTGTTTCTCACACTGGACACTGTCACTCACACCGGACACTGTGCCTCTCTCACAGTGGACACTGTCACTCACACCGGGCACTGTCACTCACACCGGGCACTGTCACTCACACTGGACACTGTCACCCACACCGGACACTGTCTCTCACACCGGGCACTGTCACCCACACCGGACACTGTTTCTCACACTGGACACTGTCACTCACACTGGACACTGTGTCTCTCTCACACTGGACATTGTGTCTCTCACACACTGGACATTGTGTCTCTCACACTGGACGCTGTGTCTCTCACACTGGACACTGTGTCTCTCTCACACTGGACACTGTGTCTTTCTCACACTGGACACTGTGTCTCCCACAGTGGAAACGGTGTCTCTCTCACACTGGACACCGTGTCTCTCTCACACTGGACACTGTGTCCCTCTCACACTGGACTCTATCTCTCACACTGGACACTGTCTCTCTCACACTGGACACTGTGTCTCTCTTACACTGGACACTGTGTCTCTCTCACACTGGACACTGTGTCTCTCTCACACTGGACACTGTGTCTCTCTCACACTGGACTCTGTGTC